>NC_138771.1:645685568-646075568 GCF_965119305.1 Pelophylax lessonae
CTATTATCCAGAGGTGAAAGGATAAGACACCAATGTAAAAATGTCCGCCACACAGTGTCTCCCAAGCCACCTTCAGCCCAAAGTCGTGACCCTTTTTTTACATTTATGGTGACATTCTCTTCATACATGAAGTACCTTCTTACTCCCAAACTCTGAACCATTTTGGTCTCCACCTAGGAAACCATGCGTGACCCATGCAAGTCTATGAGAGATAGGTCTATATTAGTCTAAGTTTGGCAGAGAGGGAAAGGAGACATCAAACCACCCTCATACTACACCACTAGTAAATATCAGGACATCTCCTAGCACGTATATGTATACTTGCTTGTCCTATGTATTGTCTGTCTTGCTGTTTGAATATTAATGTCTTGAGTAATATACTCTGTTTTCCTTCACGTAATCCATGATTTTTCCCTTTTTCTGTACAATAGATATATTGCTGTGTATTAGTTTAGACCTTCTTACTACTTACCGATACATTTTTGTTGTTGTGTTAAAGCTTTGACTCATGGTCATAGAACCCTTATTGTGGGGTAGGGTGAGGTAAAATGGCGCTGCCTTACTAGATGGAAAATATATATACGGAAGGGGTTAAATTTGCATTCACTAGATAAAGTGCTATTGTGCGTATATAAATAACTATATACAAAGAATACAATAAACACTGTAAATAAGAACGCAAATATTATAAAGTGACAAAAATATTCTGGTTTAAAAAGTCTCAGTGAATATAAACACAAAGTGATATGTGCAATAAATAAGTGAAGGTAAATATCAATAATGCGGCACGCTATGTGGCTACCAGCGAGGGGACGCGGCGGCCATCTTTTTGGTAGGATACCATGTTGAGGACTTCCCACGACACATGCCTGTCTTCCTAGCTGTAAATGTGAGTTGCCATTTGTTCATTTTAACTTGAATAAAGCTTGTTTGACGTTATTACACCATGGAAGTCGTTTTCTCTCCACATATACATTTGTTATGAGAGGAGCGGGTGCGGTGGCAATAGGAGCTGGTGTAAGTTACCTTGCTGTCTCCAGGATTTGTTTTCCCCGCTGTTCATGATCTCTGTGATGGGGATCATGGTGCTCTGGTAAGAGGCTAATCTTATCTCCTTGGTGGTGGCTATCCTCACATTTTGCTTGGAGTGGTGGGGGTGGGTCAGCTGTATGACCACTATTGGGACTGCACGTTCTGTAAAAATCTACTTAACATTATGTTTATGTACCAATCTTTTGGACTTGATTAATTTAGGGACTGATGGACAATCTGCTTATGTCTATTATGTTTCTATAGCGCTACATCATTTATCACCATTGTTCACACAATGAGAGACTAAACAGATGCTAACGACATAAGACTCAGCTATTGTCTACTGTGGGGATGTGTATTGACACTTATAATAATATAAAAAAAAAGTGGTTGAAACGGGAAACTCCAAACACTCGCCCAGTACTTAGTATTGTGAGGGATATGACATACAGTTAGATACTAAAACCATGTATTAAAACCTCATAAAATTTGCTGATAGCAGCTACTGTGATAATAAGAACAGTCTATAAAAAATGTAATAAATACTAAAACTGGAAAATATTCAGCATTGATTACATACAGCAGCGCTCAATATGTGTTTGCATATTGTAGATCATACAGTCCTCCTAAAAGAGTAATAAAATAGCCAAAAAGTCTTTATTTGAAGAAAAACAGATTTTTCATATGGTATTGGTACTCCCAGTGCTCAATGTTCTGATCCGGCATTCACCTTCACCACACAAAAAGTGTTCCCCTTAGGAATGGGCACTCACCAGAGTTATAATGATCATGCACCTGTAAGCGTTGGTTGCTTGCACCCTTGAAAGCAAGGAACACCTCTGCTGCCACCAGATGACCACTGCACTCAAGTATCCCTCAGGGACCTCCTTGCTGCAGTGCTTCTGTTTTGCCTCCCTTCACATGTGGTGTTTGGGCTTCTCTGGGGAAACAGAGAAGCCCAAACACCACATGTGAAGGGAGGCAAAACAGAAGCACTGCAGCAAGGAGGTCCCTGAGGGATACTCGAGTGCAGTGGTCATCTGGTGGCAGCAGAGGTGTTCCTGGCTTTCAAGGGTGCAAGCAACCAACGCTTACAGGTGCATGATCATTATAACTCTGGTGAGTGCCCATTCCTAAGGGGAACACTTTTGGTGTGGTGAAGGTGAATGCCGGATCAGAACATTGAGCACTGGGAGTACCAATACCATATGAAAAATCTGTTTTTCTTCAAACAAAGACTTTTTGGCTATTTTATTACTCTTTTAGGAGGACTGTATGATCTACAATATGCAAACACATATTGAGCGCTGCTGTATGTAATCAATGCTGAATATTTTCCAGTTTTAGTATTTATTACATTTTTTATAGACACTTATAATAAGGTGTGTTGAAAATGTAGACGACCAGTCTGCGAGCCTATGTATTCTGCTTTCATCAGTTTAGAGGTGGTGTGTGTTCATACTTCTAGGAATGCGTATTCAGCTATGTTTTGGGCTTGTTGTTTGTTGAGTCAATTATGATAATGCTAATCCTGTCTGAACCTGCAGTGTCATTCACTTATTGTTTCTGTCCAGATGGCCAGGTATGTTGGTTATGTTCTGTATACAATACATTTGCATATGATGTAATCAAGCACCTAAGACTTTATATATTGGAAGTGAGTTGTTGAATAAAGAGTCTTTGTTTTACCCTTCATCGAGCTTAGACTGATGTTTATGGGGAATTCGGGGCTATACTCACTGCATCACATGGGATTCTGGAGACCTAAGACAGAAATACTTGGTCGAAGTATTGGGGGCCCGTTACACTGCTTTTCACTGGTATTATCTTTGAGAGGATCTTGTCAAGTGTTTTTTTTTTACCTGTGGTTTTCATAGAAGGAAGCCATCTTGTGTCTTTTATGCCTCTCCTGCTGTCTACTGAACACTGTTTGCGGTCCATTTTTAGCTCATACACAACAATTTTGTGGCAACCTTCCCCCACCTGGGGGCTCCCTTGTTGGTGGGGTGGGGTGTACACAATTTGGAAAATATCACTAAGAAAAAGGTTGATGTCCCATCAGTATAGGGCTGGGTTAGCCCTTTTCATCATATAATACTCCCACATTTCTATGTGCAAATCATGTACACAAATTGAAGCACACTGGATAAGACAGCTGATCCTGATAAGCTGAGGAAGCCAATGTTGGGGAAACATGTATAGACTACCACTCAAGCTGTGATAGTACTAGCCCAAATTGTGTATGAAGAGACGCAAATGGAAATAATTTTTTCACAGATTTTAAATGGCCATGGAAGGGTTTAATTTATGTTTTTAATATTGTTGGAATAAATATATATTAATATATATATATATATATATATATATATATATATATATATATATATATATATATATATATATATATATATTTCATATATATAATATAACGTTGTCCAATCAGGGCTCTGACAGTGCTCTTGTGCCCTAACTGGGCAAAGTCTTGCACCTGACCAGCAGCCAGGTGCATTGCTTGAGCCAGTCAGGGCCCTAGAATGCATTGTGTGGTGCAAACTGTTTGCCCATCTCTAGTACTTCGCAATAACACAAAAACAGTACAAAGCAATGACATAGAAGCAGTAAGATAAAGAATCCCATATCAATAATAACTATTATAGAATTATTGGATGCCATATGCCAATGCAAACTTGGTTTTAATGACTATACTGAGAACATCTATTTCCTCTACAAAAAAGGTTTAAGGCTGGGTTCACACTTACGCGAATTGGATGCGGGCATCCAATTCGCATGACAGGAGATTGTGACCGGCTCTCAATGGAGCCGGTTCACACATCTCTGGGGAGATGTGGAGTGGATTGCACAGGAGCCTTGTGTGTCTTTGGCTCCATTTTAGGTCTGAATTCAGGTAAAAATTCAGGCCTGATTCATCCCTGAAATGGAGAACAGGAACGCACCAGACCCCTGCTGTCAGTCGCATCCAAATTAGGTGTGAACTCAGCTTTGAGCTAAAAGCTTCATTGAGACCTGGTGGAGAGGTGGCATTAGGATTATACTGTATATCCACCTTGTCTCTCTCTGTATCAATTTTCTATCAAAATTACCCCCTCTTGGGTCCTCAACAACCCTTTCAAGAACAGCAAATTGAACCACAGAGGTATCATGATTGTGTTTGAGGGACATATGTCTACCTATTGGGGTATATAAGGGTTTTTTTTTCTGATGTAATAAATGTGGTCATATATTCTCTTACAAAAATTTCTAATTGTAGTGCTGACATAGAATGACTCACACCTAGTCTAATTTCTATATCCAAGTAAGTTGGGTTTGGCCTATTGGGGCATTCTATTTAATTTGCTTTTTTGCCATTTATTTACTAATTTGTGCTATTTATTCGTTTGAATATCTACCTCTGCACCTAGATTCATCACTGCAGTCCTTAACGGCCGTACGGCCGGAGCACTTAAGTCTGTTTCCTACCCACATATTTTACCACCATCCTCAAGATATACCTTTAAAGTGATGCGTACATTGACACAGTAAATACAGGATGGTATTCATATACAGATGTTGCTGGATGTTGATGTAGCTGAAAGATGTGAAACGTGTCAACCTCTTGGATAATATAGCAAAGGTAATTATCTATGGGTATTTGTTATGGCCAACATCGCAAATTATGAATTGTCTTTGATGTTTTTATATTATTTTTAAACAATTTTTTAAAGAAAATGTATTTTTACAGTTTTGTGTGGTTGTTTCTCTCTATATAAAATGGTGATAACTTACATCATCACTAACATGAATATTGAGGCTCCTGCAGAAGAACAACTAAATCATATGGTTTTCTGAGTTTCATGAGGCGCATAAAATGCTGGTACTTGTAGAGCACAGGATAATGCTTCCTCTGTACTCATTCCTCTGCAGAATTCTGAATGGTCATTTAGTGATGATTCAGTTGACTTTAGCAGAAGACATGCAGTGTAATGAGTGCAAAATTCAGTTTGCTTGACGTTTGTCGAACACTTTGAAAAATTCACAAACATGAACATACCTGTAGCGCCTGAACCCCATATAGTATCTTTTATAGCTTAACGTTGCAATTATTTTCAATTTAAATGTTAGTAAAATTCCCAGTAATTGGTTAAAAAAAAAGACATGGGCAGGTGGGTACTTCCATGGGGGACATAAACCAATGAAAACATTTTAAAAGCTACTGGTAAGTGGGGAGCAGGTCTTTTAACCACCTCCTGTCTGGCCGCTATACATAAACAGCCGAACGGGAGCAGAGCTCATGTGAGTGGATGTACCTGTACATCCTCCTGCAATCGGCACTCTTGTACACTCACTAGAGAATACAGCAGTATGATCTGTTACCATTGTGTCCACCGGACACCTTGGATCTTGGATCTTTATACTAAGTCACTGTGAGTGGCTCTGGTACCATGTGATCGCTGTGTCCAATCCAGAAATCACAATCACAGTAATAAAAAGGCTGTAAATCATGAAGAATCGTGTACTACTTTGTGATCATTGTGATTGGTCACAGCGATCATATGGTACCAGGGTCACCACAGCTGAACTGTACCATGTGACAGCTGTACCCAATTATGGCATCACAGTAGTAAAAAAAAATCTATGAATTAAACCTTTGAGTAGTGTTACTGATTGCTTATACAGTGATTATCATTGTAATAAGCAATCAAAGTGCAAAAAAAATAAATACATCTCTGATCACAACCCAGAATAGTACAGTATTATGGCGACATTGAACTGCTCTAATGACAGTATGTAAAAAAAATAAAAAAAATATATATATACAGTATATATATAAAATACCACTAAGTGTCCATAATCACACCAGACTGATGAATAGGAGGTGTTTCCCCTAAAATCCCATATCCAAAGATTTCTTGCACCCTGACACCAGGAAGAGGAGATATGAGCAAAGACTCCAGCCAACCAGCGCAGCAGCGGCTGCTGGCTCTCTCCCCTTGAGACTGCAGGCTCATGCTAACAGCCTTCCAGTGCAATATTTATTGTTTCTATATTATGTTTCAACAAAAGGCATGTCTACTTTATAAGGCTCTTTTGTGCCCCCTCTGTTCATCTTCCAGGATCTGCCCCCCCCCCCCCCAAGCCATTTTCTGCAATGACAGCAAAGCCAGCAGCCAGACACAGTCACATTCATGTTATTTTATATCAGCTAGACTTTCTGTTTTGACATTATATTGTTACTCTTTATTTTTCACAGTCTTATGGGCAATTTATAGTTATTATTACCCGATTGACAGATCATTCTCTCCCAATTGCTACATCGCTTTTTTATGTGTTCAACTTGACATAAAGCCCTTTTTTGATTACAAAACTAATAGTGGCATGTCCTAAGGTTCCTTTTCAAGATAACCATTAAACTACATTTATTTTGATGCAATTAGTTGATTTGTGTTATATATACACTATATAATGTCCAGTACATAATTAGTCTATTCAGTGAGAAAAGACTCACACATGGTATTGGACCCGGAAAGAAAAGGTTTGCGGCCGCTCTGTGCAATTCCATTTCACAGAGTAGGTAAATATAGACATGTTTGTTATTTTTTTATCTTTACAATCACTTTAATTCATTGGTTTGCATAACTAAAAACTCCAGATTTGGTCCAGATTTGGTCTCTTTTATCATTTGGTCTGGTTATTTCTCTACTGTTGCAAGCCTTTTTTTCTGGTAACCTGCTGGGTACCTACAACAGGAAGGTAGCCTGTCTTTGGTGAGCAGATTAACTTGAGCCAATGAGCTCTCCAAAGCCTTTTGTTCTCTTATTATCCTATATTGCCTTTTGGATTCTTTTTGCTTCATTGATATGTGTTAGGAAACAGTCATCATTTCAAAAAGGAGAGGGTTGGGACTTTGTATGAGGCATGTGCAGCGTGGCTAAAAAATGGGAGCAATGTATATATTAATGTATAAAACAGTAAATAGCATAACATAATCACATTGATACATATTATATGTCTATGAGCATACAGATAACATATAGCCAATCATGTGCATAGAAAAACAAAAAACAAACATGGCAACTTAGCACATAGCATGGTGTGGTCATGAACACGAATCCTTCATGACATGATAACATGATAAGATCACTTGATGCAGGATGGTATATTAAAATCAAAATGGATAAAATGCATAGAACCGTCAAAAGGGTCGGAGTGCATCCAAATATGCCCGACACTTTTTTATGTTAACCGACCACTCTTCAGAGGAGGATGCATCCAAGTCTGCAAAATGACATAAATAAATCTGCACTGAGCGTGACGCTGGGCTCACATTATCTGGCAGTTCCTGGTGGACGCGGAGCACCATGTATTGGAGTCTGGGCTTTACTCTCTGATATCACCCGTCATCACCACTCTTTCATCTGTCTTCTCTGTTTGGTTTTCTTCTCAGTCACAATACTCTTTAACCCTCTGCTTCCTTGGTTTGGTATTTGTCTAAATTATGCCTCACTTCATCACGTGGTTGTTCTCTCATTTTTTTTTGGTGGCAGTCACACTGTCGGGGTTATTGGGGGTTGATTAAAATAATAATAGAAAAAAAAGAAAAATGATTTAAAAGCCATGTATATTCATATTATGCATAAAAGGTTCTGAACAGGACAGGATCCATCTTGTTTTTAAGGTGAAACAAAGTTCATATATACTTGTTAAACAAAATGTCTCTCACAGGCTTACAAAGGGTCTATGGTTTCAACAGAGATCTTTGTATTTCTATGTAATCGTAAATAAGATTTCTTTTGACATCTCGATCAGATAAAACTTAGTCAGTCTGACGCTATGTTAAGGGGGGATATCTCAGTCTGTCTATAAGTATTTAACAATAGACAATGGCTCAGTGTTTTTCAGCATACATTTAAAGATGAACCATATAAGTTTTCATAGATACATTATTATATGTGAGAAGATATTAGCTATAATTATGTTATTATATTATGTAAGCCATATACACATATATTTAGGAATATTGTATCACATTTTGGGTTTATATTTTCATAGTAATAATCTTACTTAGAATTCTTTTTCTAATAAGTGTAAGGACATATGTATCTCGTCACTAGTTACCTCATTTCAGAGAAGTCTAGTCTAAGTGCTCAAGGTGTCGTAAATATTCCCAAACCTAGACTATGTCTGACAGCCCTATGTCACAATCCAAATAAGTAATGGCTATTCACTAGCTAGAGGTCAAGAGGTCATGAGATAAGAAGGATGGGTAATTGTTTCAAATTATGTTAAATACAAAATCTAATGAACGGTACAACACTGCCCTCTGGAGACAAAATACCAGGTGCAGTCTTGAGATAATTTCAGATTTCCATATAAAAATATGATATTGTGTTAAATAATATAATTATTGGAATGGCATTACTTGCCCAGGTGAATTATGGAGATACAGGTGGACATTTATGTATGTACTGGGAGTCTAGACAAAGTTTTATGTTGTGTTATATGATTAATCTCACATATAGAGAAATCATTTAACTTTATTATCCAAGTATGGGGTTAATTATCAAAAGAGGTGTGTCTATGACCTCACTAGTTTAGGTATAGAATATCCCATCCAATAGGGATAATGTTTCATCCCTCTGGGTTTTACTTATGGTAATTTTTATAGCTCTTTGTTCTTACCATATAAAAGACCAACCCAGATATGAGACACACACACTTTACACTACTGACAACACACCTCACACTTACACCACACACGCTATTACATTTTTCAATAGACTCATGCAGACATACTCCCTGATCCACATCATTCATCTGAAACTCGGAGGAAACTCCTCCCTCACTGGCATCCATCTTAGGACTCTGGTAACACCATCTTAAGTGTGGTAATTATGCCTTGCTGTATTATTTGATTTTATTCAACAATTGTTTATTCTTTCCTTATATGTTTTATATTGCATATTTAAGGGTAATGAGATTACAATCCCAGCCGTATAAACCATGGTATATTTTTCTCTAAAAAGCTGATTTTTGTTTTTATACATTTTTATTAATATCAGATTCAGTGCATTATTTGCAATTTTAAGTCTTCCGTTTTGCATGGCTTATTCTCATTCCTTCTGCAGTGGAATGACTTTGGGCCCTGTGATTCGCAGACCATTGTAGTCTGTTTATATAGAACATTAATTTATGGCTTATACTATACCTGGGAAGAAATGGTAATCTTGCTTTAGTTTTGGTTTCACTTTCACTTTGTTTTACTTTCACTTTCATTATTGAGCTAAACATCACATTGCATTGATTATTTGAAGTTAGCATTTTTATGTAGAAGTTATCTTTTTGTGTCACTTCTTGTTTGATCATATATCGTGTTTGCATGTCTTGAGAATAAATATTTTTATATATATTCCACGCTGTAGACTGTACTCACTAAGATTGGTATATGCTTTTAAAAAGAAATTAATCAATTAAAAAGAATTCACGACAGTGATTTATGGCAATAGGTGAAGACTCTCCTTTTTCACAGATCTTTGCTTATTAACCATAAATAAATACACTGCTATATTCAGAGCAGTATAAATATTCTGACATAAGTACGAGCGCGAGATATTTATTATTAAATATTCTTACAACACCCTATTCCCTTACCTATTCATGCTATACTACAACACACAATCTCCTACCTTTCACTCCTTTATGTCACTCACAACTACAACACACGACTATATTTCCTCTATCCAATTATGTCATATTTCAATACACACAATTTCAATACATATTGTATACCCATTTATGTTAGAACTACAATACACAACAATACATCCATTACTCACTTATGTTATACCGCAATGCACCTCACATATTCTTTACCCTTCTATGTTATACCATTATACACGATTAGATATTTCTTACCCATTATGCTATACTAGATTAATGACTATATATCCTTTACTTATTTATGTTATAACCATATAACATGATTATATATCATTATACATAATTTCTTACCCCTTTTATCTCATTCTGTAGCAGCACTATGGTGACTCTTATTTATTTATTATACTCTGTACTACTACATTATCATTATATATATATAACTAGACATTAAGCCCGTTAAATTAACGGGCGCTAGAACATATGTGTGCAAACATTTGTAAAAACAGACTTGTTCCAGTATAAAAAAGAGTGGACAACCATGCAGTTGATTTATATCTTATTGTATTTATTCTTTAGAAATGTTACAGAAGAATAATGTGAAAAATGAAAAAACATCACTGGGCATTGAAAGGGGGCACGCTGGTCATTGTGCATTGAAAGGGGGCACGCTGGTCACTGTGCATTGAAAGGGGGCACGCTGGTCACTGTGCATTGAAAGGGGGGGCACGCTGGTCACTCTACATTGAAAGGGAGGCACGCAGCGCTGGTCACTGTGCATTGAAAGGGGGGCACGCTGGTCACTGTGCATTGAAAGGGGGCACGCTGGTCACTGCGCATTGAAAGGGGGCATGCTGGTCACTGTGCATTGAAAGGGGGCACTCTGGTCACTGTGCATTGAAAGGGGGCACCCTGGTCCCTGTGCATTGAAAGGGGGGCACGCTGGTTACTCTACATTGAAAGGGAGGCACGCAGCGCTGGTCACTGTGCATTAAAAGGGGGGCACGCTGGTCACTGTGCACTGAAAGGGAGGCATGCAGCACTGGTCACTGTGCATTGAAAGGGGACACGCTGGTCACTGTGCATTGAAAGGGGGCATGCTGGTCACTGTGCATTGAAAGGGGGCACGCTGGTCTTTGTGCATTGAAAGGGGGCACGCTGATCACTGTGCATTGAAAGGGGGCACGCTGGTCACTGTGCATTGAAAGGGGGCACGCTGGTCACTGTGCATTGAAAGGGGGAAACCTGATCACTGTGCATTGAAGGGGGGCACGCTGGTTACTCTACAGTGAAAGGGAGGCACGCAGTGCTGGTCACTGTGCATTGAAAGGGGGGCACGCTGGTCACTGTGCATTGAAAGGGGGCACGCTGGTCACTGTGCATTGTAAGGGGGCACGCTGGTCACTGTGCATTGAAAGGGGGCACGCTGGTCACTGTGCATTGAAAGGGGGGCACGCTGGTCACTGTGCATTGAAAGGGGGCACGCTGGTCACTGTGCATTGAAAGGGGGCATGCTGGTCACTGTGCATTGAAAGGGGGCACCCTGGTCACTGTGCATTGAAAGGGGGGGCACGCTGGTTACTCTACATTGAAAGGGAGGCACGCAGCGCTGGTCACTGTGCATTGAAAGGGGGGCACGCTGGTCACTGTGCATTGAAAGGGGGCACGCTGGTCACTGTGCATTGAAAGGGGGCACGCTGGTCACTGTGCATTGAAAGGGGGCACCCTGGTCACTGTGCATTGAAAGGGGGCACCCTGGTCACTGTGCATTGAAAGGGGGGCATGCTGGTTACTCTACATTGAAAGGGAGGCACGCAGCGCTGGTCACTGTGCATTGAAAGGGGGGCACGCTGGTCACTGTGCATTGAAAGGGAGGCACGCAGCACTGGTCACTGTGCATTGAAAGGGGACATGCTGGTCACTGTGCATTGAAAGGGGGCACGCTGGTCACTGTGCATTGAAAGGGGGCACGCTGGTCATTGTGCATTGAAAGGGGGCACGCTGGTCACTGTGCATTGAAAGGGGACATGCTGGTCACTGTGCATTGAAAGGGGGCACGCTGGTCACTGTGCATTGAAAGGGGGCACGCTGGTCATTGTGCATTGAAAGGGGGCACGCTGGTCACTGTGCATTGAAAGGGGTCACGCTGGTCACTGTGCATTGAAAGGGGGAAACCTGGCCACTGTGCATTGAAAGGGGGGCACGCTGGTTACTCTACATTGAAAGGGAGGCACGCAGCGCTGGTCACTGTGCATTGAAAGGGGGGCACGCTGGTCACTGTGCATTGAAAGGGGGCACGCTGGACACTGTGCATTGAAAGGGGGGCACGCTGGTCACTGTGCATTGAAAGGGGGCACGCTGGTCACTGTGCATTGAAAGGGGGGCACGCTGGTCACTGTGCATTGAAAGGGGGCACGCTGGTCACTGTGCATTGAAAGGGGGCATGCTGGTCACTGTGCATTGAAAGGGGGCACGCTGGTCACTGTGCATTGAAAGGGGGGCACGCTAGTCACTGTGCATTGAAAGGGGGGCACGCTGGTCACTGTGCATTGAAAGGGGGCACGCTGGTCACTGTGCATTGAAAGGGGACATGCTGGTGGAGCCGGGTCCCGTCTCCAGCTCAGTGTACGTCGGCGGTGCGGGCTCCGGCAGGCTGTAAGGTCGGCGGTGCGGGCTCCGGCAGGCTGTAAGGTCGGCGGTGCGGGCTCCGGCAGGCTGTAAGGTCGGCGGTGTGGGCTCCGGCAGGCTGTAAGGTCGGCGGTGCGGGCTCCGGCAGGCTGTAAGGTCAGCGGTGCGGGCTATGGCAGGCTGTAAGCTCGGCGGTGCAGGCTCCGGCAGGCTATAAGCTCGGCGGTGCGGGCTCCAGCAGGCTCACACTGCATACCACGGGAGGCGTTGTCCGAGTCCGACAGGAGCCGCGGTCTTCTCCGCCACAGAGGTACGCCCCCTCTCCAGCTGGAACGGAAGATCCGCCAATCCTGAGGCGGATGCTGAAAGGTGGGCGGGGATCCGCTCATGTACATGCCCACCCAGCACCGCCCGAAGGCTCTGCGTCCCAACGGCTGTCCCTGGGCACATGCGCAGTAGCGCATTTCCACAGACACAGGGACGGACGCAGGGACACAGGGCTTTTATTAATATAGATTATTGACAGATATCCTTCCATGCTGCTACATATCTTTGATCTTTTATCATATCCATCCAGCCCACACTCACCATTGTGTGCGGCACGCTCTGCCTGGCCAGCCGGCCTTGTGTGCCCTCAGCTCCCGGGGAACTCACGGACCATACCCACTCTCCTTTCCACCCACCATCTGAGCCCAATAAGTGTGGGTATGTATGGGGTTCTGTCCTCTTACCTCCCTCCCCCTTTTCTCCAATTCGTATGATTAGCACTGTGTCAATTTCTTTATATGATTCCTTTTAGATTTATTTACATCCTCTCCTGATGAAGTGGCGATTTGGGCCATGAAACGCGTTGAGGTCATGATTTTTCAAATTCTACTACTACTCTACTACTATTTGGATTCAGTTTGTGATACTGTATATACTCCTCTATACTCCATCATATATGGAATTCCACTCTGTTGATTTTTATGTAATTGGACTGTGGGATCACTTATCAGCTCTCTCAATATGTTGAAAAAAAAATTTTTTTGCAATACTTTGTATGTCATTTTGTACTGTATGTACCAATAAATATGTCATTTGTTTCCTTCCAGTCTCTTCACGTCTCTCACTCAAAGTCCCAACCCTTCTCTTTTTACCTATTGAACCGGGATGGAGACGCACGGCACTCCCACTGTGCGCCTCATCTTAAGTCCCAAACCTCCCCCCCTTATACACATAAATAAATCAATATGGTCTAATATTGTACCCATAGCAGGAGGGATAGTACATAAGATGGAAAGGGGAAAAGGGGAGAAACCTATCCCCCTAGTGTTAAGAAATAAAATCTGCGCTAAGGATATCCAAGGAATGGAAATAAATAGGCTGCGGCCTACCCTGAACTACAGTCAAAAGACTGTATGAAATATAGGGTGGGGGTTGGGTAATTGGCGCTGCCTATATGGTGGGTGTCAATAAATAGTAAATGTAGATGGTGTAAAATGTGTACTCCAAATGTGTTAAAAAAAAGTGTTTTAAAATACAATATGCACTAAAAATAGATAAAATAGACAATCCACATGTAATAAAAACTCTCTAAGTAAATAGCAAATATTAAAGTGCTCAGTGCATGTGAAATACAAAACTGCAAGTGGATAGATAAATTAAATAAATAAAAAGTGCGTATCAAAGGTGGAAAATAAATATGCGAGATGAATATATGAATATATGAATAGGTAAATAAATGAACACAATGATAAAGTATTAGGTGCTAGTGACACAAACGTGTTATACTAAAAATAAAGTAATAATATATTACGACAATAACCAAGTGAATATCACAAATAGTGTAGTGACATAGGCTGTGCACTTCACTACACTATTTGTGATATTCACTTGGTTATTGTCGTAATATATTATTACTTTGTTTTTAGTATAACACGTTTGTGTCACTAGCACCTAATACTTTATCATTGTGTTCATTTATTTACCTATTCATATATTCATATATTCACCTCACATATTTATATCTCACCTTTGATACGCATTTTTCACATTTACTCAGGTCCCCATCACCGTATTTATTTAATTTATCTATCCACTTGCAGTTTTGTATTTCACATTCACTGAGCACTTTAATATTTGCTATTTACTTAGAGTTTTTATTACATGTGGATTGTCTATTTTATCTATTTTTAGTGCATATTGTATTTTAAAACACTTTTTTTTACACATTTGGAGTACACATTTTACACCATCTACATTTACTATTTATTGACACCCACCATATAGGCAGCGCCAATTACCCATCCCCCACCCTATATCCCCCTAGTGTACTCGCATATCGGTTGAGTCTGGAAACTGTGAGACTGAAAGCTGAGGGCTGCTCAACATGTCCACTCTGGGAACTGTGGTGTTAGGGACCCGCAGGGAGTCTGAGCACATATATTGGGTACCCAAGAAAGAAAAGAGGAAGGTATATAGGTAATACCAGTGTGGGCTCCAATTTTGTGAAAAAAGTGATTGAATACAACTTAGTGTATACTAATGTTTGATAATGAACAATAGATAGAACCCAACACCATAGAAGTAAGTGAATGCATAACATTGTAATATTGGTGAATATAGATAGATAGACATGGGTGTACCAAAAGGGAGAGAGGCTCTCAAGGTGAAGAAAATATAAGTTATTGCCATGACAGAGATAGAGGTCGTTGAACCCCGCTGTAGTTATTGCTGTGACGCTCATCCTCTTGCCCTATGACCCTACGGTGATTGAGGTTGGGTGGGCGGCACACACCCTTCCGGGGCGCCTAGGTGGCTGTTGCCAAGTTGGGAGCCGGGCGCTCTGGGCCTCATGGATCGTTATGATGATGGGAACGGTCTTCATGGCTAGCCTTGTTGAATGTGTGCTGTTGTACTCTCTTTGATTTGATCTTAGTCTAATGAGTTTTTCTATGCCCTGAAACCCCCTATGTTGTTTGTACTGTTCACGATCGGCTCTGTTTTATTTATTATTGCTTATTATTGCTTGATTTGGAAAAACTTAATAAAAACTATTGAAAATGAAAATATAAGTGATTACCTAGTGTTGCTACTATAGACCATAGTCTAAAACCAAGTATGGGGTGTGCACAATGAGAATTGCCACAAGGCCTCACAAACACCAAGTGGGGGTGATAAATGTGCTTAGCATGCCCAACGCGTCCCGCCCAGCGCCTCGTAGGCATGACGGAAGAGGAGAGGCATCGGCACCAGAATGGCAGTAGCTGCCCATAGGCTGATGGACATCTCACATGTGTCATCCAAGATGGTACAACAAACACACCGGTAACGGGAAGCCCACAGGGCATCAGGTGGACAGTCTTCATTTCTTCCTGCAACACTCAGATTAGTTGATTCAGTATCATTAATAATTAATTAATTAATCATTAAGTCTACAAAAAAATTATCTCTATACCAATAACAACAAATCCCATGAAAATATCCTAGAATACTTTATATTCCCAGTGGTACCACAGGATTCTATCTAGTTATGTATAAAAGCAACAAAACACTGTTATGAGAAAATGTAGCATCTAGCCAAGAAACATTTACAGTCGTTATGATATTTGTCAAACGACTCAAATATAATTTCTCACCTATAGAAAAGTAATTAATAAAAATTCTCTATGAATGCTTTAGGAACGCCAAGACTCTCTCATCAAGCTCAGGTTGTAACCACTTTGTGGCAGAGATTTTTTTACCACTAAAAATGTTATACATTACAAACTTGGTCCCTAGGTAATAGTATACATTTTTCTTCAATCTACTGATTACCAATGTGCAAAATGACCAGCCAACTGAAACAAAACAGAAATGATATTCCGGTAGCCTTGCCCCAATAAAATGAATTGTGATTGGTTACTACGGCTGTATCTACTATGGGCTATGGATAATAAAAATCACACCATAATTGATGTGATCCACCTTTTAGGTTTTCAGAGCCCAGGTCATTTTCATTTTTTGTCCTTTTTTGTCTTCTTTACTATTTACTTTTTGACAATGTGTGGAAACCTCTTGATCGTCGCACTGGTGTTCTATGGAAAAACCCTCCATTGCCCCATGTACTTCTTCCTCACCCAACTGTCTTTATCAGATACCTTGCTGGCAACTGATATTCTTCCAAACATGCTCCAGGCTATCTTGATGAAAGGAACCTTCATTTCATTATCTGATTGTGTCACACAGTTTTTTTTCTTCGGTGTCTCAGAAACTTTTGATAGTCTTCTTCTGACAGTGATGTCTTATGACAGATATTTGGCCATCTGTAAGCCGTTGCATTATGTTTTGATCATGAACAATAGGGTTTGCTGGGTAATGGTCATCACAAGCTGGATGGCAAGTATTTTAATAGTATTAATTCACACCGTGACCATATCACAATTACAATTCTGTGGGCCAGATACCATTGACCACTTTTTCTGTGATCTTGATCCCATTCTAGCACTTTCCTGTTCTGATACCACCACTGTCCGTTTAGAAGTGACATCTCTAAGCGCTATTTTTGTAGTCATCCCATTCTTTATCATCATTGTGTCATATGTTTATATCATAGTCACCATTTTTGAAATTTCATCCAATGCTGGAAGAAAGAAAACCTTTTCAACCTGCAGTTCTCACATGGCCGTTGTTTCCATCTATTATGGCACTCTAGTTTGTGTTTATTTGGTTCCGAGTAGGGGACAGTCATGGAACATTTCTAAGTTTCCATCCTTATTGTATACTGTAGTCATTCCGCTGCTAAATCCCATTATATACAGCCTGAGGAATAAAGACTTGAAAAAGGTTTTAGGAAAACTAATAAGCAATTCTTTTAAAATGAACTGAAATAAAAGAGTAGATAGAAAATGTTGAGAAAAATTTAACCAAGCATGCAAGATAAGATCAAGTTAATATTTGTAAATTCATAGTTTGAAAATAGTTAAAGATGTAGCTAATGATTTTTATAAGCAAATATGTGCAGTTTTTCTTGAAAACTTACAATTCATTACATAAGATTTTTCCCATTTAGAAAATGATTATACAATCCTGGATGTTATTTGTTAAATTACTTAGGCAAACCTTGACTATTTATCTGTTAAATTAGTCGGAGGCTTTGACTTTAAATCCAGACTTACATTGCTGAAGGCTTAGGAATCTATGTTATGCATGCAAGGACCATTTTGTTTGATTGCTTACTCTAGCCCACCCTATTCTGCTTACCCACTTCAGCTCTGGAAGATTTACCCCCCCCTCATTAACCTCCCTTTTGGATTTTAGGTGCTGAAAGCGGTACCATTATTTTGCATGTAATTCTTGTGAATGAGCAGCCCAAACCAACTGTATACATTTATTATATATATTATATATAATATATATATATATATATATATATATATATATATATATATATATATATATATATATATATACACATATATATATATATATATATATATATATATATATATATATATATATATATATATATATATATAATGTATACAGTTGGTTTGGGCTGCTCATTCACAAGACTTACGTATATATATATATATATATATATGTATATATATATATATATATATATATATATATATATATGTATATATATATATATATATATATATATATATATATATATATTTATTTATTTACATATAAAGTACAGTAAAACTGCAGGAAAGGGCACTAGGGGGCAAACTAATGTAATTTTTATTTTATTTTGAATGGTATCAGTGTGTTTGGTGTTTTTTACATTTAAATTTGCCACCGGTTCCACCCCCCTGCGAACGTCACGTCGCAGGAGGCGGAAGCCGGGGCACGGAGACGATCAGGAGGAAGATCCGCCGCGAGACACCGCCGAGACACATCGCTGGATCCCGGTGACAAGGTAAGTAACCTCTTTTACAGGATCCAGCGATGCTTCTGGCGGTACCCCGAGTGTGGCTCGGGGTTACCGCTTTTGGCTCTGAAATGTAACCCCGAGCCACGCTCCGAAATACCGCTAAGAAGCTTAACAAGCCTTTTTTTTGCGATATGGCACTGTGTTACTTTCATTGACCATTGTGCGGTCATGTGATGCTGTACATTGATAAAATTGTTGTCGTTTTTCCCACAAATAGAGCTTTCTTTTAGCGGTATTTGATGTGGCTTTTATTTATTTCGCTATAAATAAACAAATAAATAAAAATAAACTGGCAATTTTGAAAAAAAATCAGTATTTTTTACTTTCTGCTATAAAACATATCCAATAAAAAAAAAAATTAAAAAAATCGAATTTCTTTATCCGTTTAGGCCAATATTTATTCTGCTACATATGTTTGGTAAAAAAATAAAAAAATACCAATAAGCGAATATTCATTGCTTTGTGCAAAAGTTATAGCTCTACAAACTAGGGGGTATTTATTTATTTATTTTTTTTTACTAGTAATGGCTGCAAACAGAGACTTAGCAGGACTTTGATATTGTGGCAGGAAAAATCAGACACCTAACTGACATTTTTGACACGTTTTGAGGACCAGTGACACTAAAGAATATGCACTGTCACTGTAATAATGACACTGGCTGGGAAGGGGTTAGCAGCAGGGGCAATCAAAGGGTTAACTGTGTGCCTAGCCAGTACTTACTCACTGCGGGGGAGGTGCTTTTACTAAGGTAAGGCAAAGATCCGTGTTCCTGCTTAGCAGAAACACTGGATCAATGTCTTCCCTACTGACAGAACAGTGGTCTGCCTTGTTTACATAGGCAGACAGCCGTTCTCCCTCTGTACTAAACAATCAGAGGGTGCCAGCAGACATCGAGTCCACATCAGCGGCACACGCGTGCCCCAGACCCAGAAGTGTCAGATCATGTATTAGGCACATGATCAGACGCAGAGCGGTTGCCCTGCTGCAGTAAATGTGCGGTGTGTGGTGGGGAAGCAGTTCATTTCCTTAATTATATGGTGTTGAAAATATATTTCAATGGATTGATTAATAGCTAGAGATGAGTGAGGGTCTGGAAATGTTATCAGTTGTGATCCAGCCAAATTTAATAATTATTAAAAAAATATTTGACATTCAAAATTTCCAAATTAAAAATCCTGCTAAAGTCAATTGAAATCTGAAAAAGCCGTCAAAAATTTATTTTAGAGCAGTAAGTGATCAAAATTGTGCAGGATAGTTTGTGAAACTCTGGCAGCCCTACCTTAAAAGATGATAGGCCAAAACCATTGAAGAATCTCATACTAGATATAGAGTATGTCCGTACACTCTTCATCACAATTCAAGTTTGGTTTTGCCTACAAAAAATCTGGCACAATGGAACGTGAGGAGGTATTGCTACCCATGTGTTTTGCAGTTAGCATATTGCTTGGGGGTACATTTTTCACCATTAGGTAAATTGACAAGTTTGGTAGTGTTTATATGGCGGCAACATTTGCACCCCCTACATGTTAATGTGCCCAGATATTTGCACAGATCTCTATTCCCAAGTCATTAGTAAGACCTCGTCTGAAATATGCAGTTCAGTTTTGGGCACCAGTTCACAAAAAGGATATTGGGGGAACTTGAAAATGTGCATAGAAGGGCAACCAAACTGATAAGAGGCATGGGCTGGGTGTAGTTGTATTCACTTTAAGGTAACCACAGAGGAAGCACTCTTTTCATCTGGAGGAAAAAAATATATAATCTCCAAATATGGAAAGGCTTCTTCCCAGTAAGAGCTGTGAAAATGTGAGATAGATTTCCTCAAGACCTGGTTCTGGCCAGCTCAGTAGATTGTTTTTTTAAAAAAAAGGTTCTTTCCTAAATGCACATAATCCAACTGGATACTAATATTTATAGGTAAAGTTGATCCAGGGAATATCCAATTGCCTGTTGGGGATCAGGAAGGATTTTTTTTTCTCCCGCTGAAGCAAATTGGATCATGCTTTATTGGGGTTTATGTCTTTCTCTGTATCAACTGTGGGTATAGGATTATACAAAATATAAAAATATTAAACAAAGGTCTGACACCCACCACACCCTCTGACGATTCTGCATCCACATCTACAGATGACGGTTTTTTAGGGTTACCCAACCCTCAAACTCCGAGAAATGCAAAACAGGGAAACCTGGACACTTACATAAAGTCCAAAACTCACTAGACAACTATTCCACTGCTTCCAATGACTTCAATATCATCAACTTGACTGACTTTGCATTATCTACTGCTCATAGGGAGGTGCTTGGTCTCGGTCTAGGTTTCTGTCCTGCCAGGCCTTTGGATTCGTCAGAAACTATTAAAGACTTGCACTTATTTGCTCGTAATTTAACCTTTAAATATCTTTATGACGATGACAGAAAACAAAAAATGCTGGAGAAACAACTAGCGGAGCAGACCAAGCACCTCACTATGGCAGAAAACCGAGCACTTCGAGACCTGGTTCTCCTTTATGAAGAGGGCAACACCGAAGTGTGCTCCTTTATAGATTCCATTGATTCCCAGGCAACGAACTCATCGGCCTTGGTTTCCTCCTCCAAGGCCGGCAAGTTCAAGCCCAAGTCGGAGAAATTCCCCGACTTGACGACCAACCCCAATATTTGGGCGTTTGTCCAAAGAGTATCATTGGAAATCAAACAAACGACGTGGCCCTCCATACCCAACAACTTAAGTCCTGAGCAGACAGAGGCTCTTAAGCAACTTCAAACCAATAAAGATATTCTGATAAAACCAGCTGACAAGGGTGGTAATATTGTTGTTTTGTCCCCTTCTCAGTATGAAACCATGTGCCTTGAGGTCTTGAATAATCGAGATTGGTATTTTCCTATCTCTTCCGACTATATTCAGGACTTCATCCATGAATTTAAATCATTATGTTCAAATGCCTTCACCGACGGTTTGATTGACAGAGACACTTATAATTTTTTGAATACCAAACACCCCAAGACCCCGACTTTTTATACCTTGCCTAAGGTACACAAGAACCTTAAGCGCCCCCCCGGTAGGCCAATTGTTTCAGGAAACCAATCACTTACTGAGAATGCCAGCAGGTATGTGGACTCTTTTCTGTTACCACATGTTGTGAGACTTCCGTCTTACATCCGAGACACCACTGACCTGCTCAAACATTTGGAAGAGATTCATGTCCCTCCGGATGCCCTGCTCGTTGCCATAGATATTGAGGCCTTGTACTCAAGTATCCCGCACGACCAGGGCATCCGGATGGCTGAGTCCTTCCTTAAAGAGCAGGACCACACTACCTGGCCCCTAATGGAGTTTGTTCTCAGACTCCTTAGGTTCATACTTACCAGAAACTATTTTACCTTCCTTGATCAAATATACCTGCAAATTCAGGGGGTTGCGATGGGCACTTGCTGTGCACCTTCTTACGCCAATCTCTACCTTGGCGCTTGGGAACGACTGGTCTTCTCTGACGAAAATATGGACAGATGGCTGCCCTATATACTCATCTGGCACAGATTCATTGATGACCTGCTCATTATTTGGACGGGAACTCAAGAGGATCTGATGCTCTTTTTTGCAGCTTTAAATCATAACAATATGAATCTAAAATTCACCCATTCTTTCAATAAATTTGAGATTCCTTTTTTGGACGTGAAGATCAGCCTTTTGCCAGATGGATCTATTGATACCGATCTTTATCGCAAGCCTAGTGCTGGCAATACGATCCTATGCGCAGCAAGTGCCCATCCCACCCCCCTGATAAATAGCATTCCTTATGCCCAATATTTAAGACTTCGCAGGAATTGTTCCACGGAACACAAATTTAAAATACAAGCCAAACACTTGCAAGAACGCCTACTTGTGAGGGGCTATTCCAGAAAATTGCTCAGAAAAGCATACAATCGGGCTAAGTCCTGGTCGAGAACTGAACTTCTCTACAAAGTCAAGAACCAACAGGTCAATCAAAATGTTAGATTCATTACCACCTTTTCTGCACATGACAATCTCTTGCGTAAGATTCTCAGCAAACACTGGCCTATCCTTACCCAGGATCATACCTTGGCCAAATATCTAGGTACCAGACCTAATCTGGTATTCAGACGCGCGACTTCCTTTCGTGACCGCTTGACAAAAAGTCACTATAGACCATACAACACCCCCCAATTTTCAAAAAAAGGTACCTATCCCTGTGGATCCTGTGACAAATGTCCCTGGATCCGTTGCGGATCTAAGGTCCGATTACCCAACGGTAGATATTTTAGGCCCCAACACTTTGCTGATTGCAACACGCAAGGTGTTGTTTACTTGATGACCTGTCAATGTGGGGCCTTCTACGTCGGCAAGACGATTCGCAAGTTGAGCCAACGTATTGGGGACCACATCTACCACTCTGACGGCGGAACCATACAAACGAGTGTCACCAGGCACATTGGTTTGCATCATGGAAAAAATAATAAAACTGTGAAATTCACGGTTCTGGATGTCATTGCCCCAGACCCCCGCGGGGGCAATTGGGACAAGCGCATCTTACAAAAAGAAACCTATTGGATTGAGTTGCTGGATGCTATCAAACCCCCAGGAATTAATGAGGTTTTAACCTACAAACCATTCCTTGGATAGAGACTGTCTTGCATTCTTGCATTTAGACATACTACTCCACTCACACCTGGTGGGACCCCTACCCCTTGCACGTTGGTCCCTTGTTCCACCTGGCGGTCATGAGATGGGGCCACAGAGACTCTGGGAGAAATAAAAATCTAAAAATTTGCTCATTCCACAGACGGAATTGTGCCTTTGTAAGGCTTTTTTTTTGATAACCGCTCCCTGGGAGCTATATTTATTTATTTTCTTCATGATTTGTTCCTGACCAATCCTCATTTTGGACCCTTGTGGCCATTTCCATAAATTGTTGATACATTTGTGGAAAGGTAATTTGTGATACTTTATATTGTATACAGCGTGACGGTCCTTGGCTGGTGATGTTTCCCTTCCCCTCCTGTATCTCTCTCCCCCCCCCCCTTTTTTTTTTTTTTTTCGTCCTTTCTTCCCAGCCACGGATCGCCACATCTTTGCTAAATGGAGTGCTTCATGTATGCTGCATTGATTGCTGCACTAGGTGTATGACTTTGTATACTTTGTTGTTTATATGTTAATTCTTTTTTTGTTTGTGTGTCATCCATTCACATGCTTTTTTTGCTCCTTTTGTCTCTATCTGCAATGCACGCTCATCTACCCCTCCGATCGCCTGGTTTGCTTTGCCCCTGTGATTGGTTGGAGAGCCCTGGCTCCTCCTCTCGCTTCCCACGGATGTGTGATCCTCGGATGGAGGTGCGGGATGTGGAGGTATGATTACCTCCACTTCCGCTCTCCATGGCTGCACGCGGCTGCGTAGTGCGGCCGAGTCCAGTGCAGCACTATGCGCGCTTCCGGTGCGCGCATCGTTGAGGATCTGACCCACGCCGTGGCGCATGTCTATGACGTGCGCTCGGCGTCGGGTTGAGGTAGTATATAAGCGGGAGGTTTGGCGTTTCATACCCTTGTGAGAAGGCCATGCTTTCCATCTGAACACATGTGGGTAAGTATGTGTTGCTTGTGATGCCCGGAGGTCTGTTGTTTGATCGATGGCCATGCCTGGAGGTTTGCTATCATACGAACCCCGAGGCTATGTCTCAATTTCAAACTATTTCTGTATCTTCCCTTTAGGTGCTCTGTGCTACTTGGTCAACTCTATCTGGATACCTGTAGATGGTTCCTTCTGGCGTACCTCAGAACGAGCATGACAATTAGACACTACCCACTGCAGCTGTAGACGCTTAGTTGCTTTTTCCTCAATCGGCCTCTCCATATTTTATCAGCATTCTCTGTGAGGTAGTCATCTCTTTCACGTTTTCCTTTCTTTTCATTCATTTGCTTTCCCTTTTTTGTTTTTCCTCCTCCCCCCCTTTTTTCCTACCCCCTTTTTCTCCTTTCCTTTTTTAACGCTTGCTGTGTGGTTTGTCTCCCTTTCCATTCTTTCTCCCCATCTCTTTCTTTCCCTGTGTTGCTTCTTTTGTTTTATCCCTTTTTTTCTCTCTCTTTTTTATGTTCTCTGGCTCCTTTCCCTTTTCCCTTCCTTTCGTTCTGTCCTTCTAAGTTGCTTCTTTGTCAGGATTAGTTATGCCTTTTAATATATTCTATATTTCTCTCTTTAGAGATAGGAGCTTTAGGGTTCCAAATCACTCTGTCTCATTATCGAGTCATATATAATTCAGTACCATTAAAGGTAAATTTATTGCCTTTTAAGTTCTATTTTTACTTTTACTTGCCTTAGCAAACACTTCCCTTGGATATCCCTTTGGAAATTTTTGATGTGTTCTCTCTTTTCATTTTTCGAACCCTACTGGTATCCCTCGGGGTACCTCGGTTGGTTCACAACACTTACGCCATTTGACTATCCTTGTCTTATTTCTCCTCCACATCCGTGGGTAAGACGTATTGTGGGGATCCCGGGCTCTCTCCCTCCTTGGTGCACTGCCGGGTGATGATTTGCGGTGATGGGCTGTGCATTGTACACACAGGAGCCGCATGTGCATGTTTAACCATTAAGTTGTATTTTATTTGTTTATTCATTATTTGTTTTGTTTCTACATAGGTTTATTAAAACTCTCCTCTTATATAGCATGTTACAGACCCCTGAAGAAGCAGCCCTATACAGGCTGCGAAACATGTTGGGTTAATTCTCCGAGGTCTTGCACACCGGATGAGCTATAAATCTATCATTGCTTATTGTCCATACCTTTGTTACTGTACTGTTTGTACCCGCTGATATGTTTTTATACATATACAAATGTTTTCCCCCTACCTGGTTTTTAATGATGTATAAATAAAATACTTGATTTTATCACCTTTTCTATGATTTTTTCTACGGTACCATTAAAATCCCACTAGCCCTCATAATATTCTTTCTTGGATCTTTGTTCTGTTCTTCTCTTTTTTTCTTCTTTTTTTCTCATTTTTCTATTTTTCGTCTCTTTGTTCTTCTTTTTTCTTCTCTTTCCTCTTTTTCTATATTTTTTTCTCTTCTCTCTTCCTGTTCCCCTTCTCTTCCCCTCCCTCTCTTTCCTTCTTCATTTTCTGTCTCTCGTCCCCCCCTTTTTTACCCAGCCTTTGTTTTTCCCCCTCCCTACATCTCTTTCCTTTCTATGCTCATCCATGGCTTTCCATGTATTTTCTGGATGAAGGCTCGAACACCTCGAGCCCCCATCCACTTTTTTTTGGTAGTCCTTTTCTACCACATATTGATTATTCAACTGGGATGTCGGTACTTTGTTAACATGATTCGTATATCAAACACTTTAATCCTTTATTGTTAATTCAGGGTGGATAACACACCCGAGGGCGCCTTCTTTTTCTCTGGCTTAGTGCCAGAAGTGTTTGAACTAATATATTGTGCAATATTTGTTCTATTTAGAGTCTAAACTGTTAAGGTTATTGGTCTCTCCTTTTTAAACTCTCCCATGTAGTGGTTATCTAATTACTTATAATAATTTTTCTTTCCTCTTTTTTTCTCCATTCTTTTTTGAGTCATTGCCATCTTTTGTCCGCGGGTGCCTCGAGACCTTGTGCTGTTGGGAATCATGGACCTGCTTGGTGTGGCTTGGACGGGGTTCATGTCAGGTATTCAATCCACATGTGGATCTCGGACTAAAGCGGAGGAAGACCTCTGAATATATTTGAACAAAATGCAAGGTCTGCTCAAGCGTAAATCACACTTGTACTGGCACATCGAGTTTTTTCAAAAATACATAGATGATAATATTAGCCCTCAAGGCTTGAGAATTCATACCCTCCCTACTCTCAGAGACCCCTCTGAGAGTTTCAAAAAGGAGTGGGAAGAAATCCTTAATAAATGCAGTACAGATCTAATGAAATCACTCGTAGTCCAGTACAAGTTGGATATGATATCATTGGATAAAGAAGTTGATGCAATGAATACCCAATTTGAGCATATTTTTGAACTGCCAACCTTTTCCACCAACTGGTTGGAAGTGAAAAATAAATTGGAAGTTATGAATAAGGAAATTATTGTGAAAAAACAAAACAAGTTCCAAAAGGACAAGCAAGCCTTCGCCGAAGGCTATGCTTACAGATGGAACAGTAAAATACGCACCTCACGGAATGTTAAAACACACACGAAACACCACTCGAATCGCACAGATGAAGTTTTGGAATCCGATTCTTCACTTTCTAGTTCCATTTCACATACTTCACAACTTTCTAGACAAGGTCACTCTATCCCAAACAAACGCACTAAATCACAAAAAAGAGGTCGAGGCAGCACAGGCCCCTCACCTACACAATCTCATGGCAATAGCAAGAAAAAACCGGACACTAACGCACAATTAAAAACACCTACTCACATGACCAACTTAGCACCCACTCTACAAAAAATATTAAACAAAGGTCTGACACCCACCACACCCTCTGACGATTCTGCATCCACATCTACAGATGACGGTTTTTTAGGGTTACCCAACCCTCAAACTCCGAGAAATGCAAAACAGGGAAACCTGGACACTTACATAAAGTCCAAAACTCACTAGACAACTATTCCACTGCTTCCAATGACTTCAATATCATCAACTTGACTGACTTTGCATTATCTACTGCTCATAGGGAGGTGCTTGGTCTCGGTCTAGGTTTCTGTCCTGCCAGGCCTTTGGATTCGTCAGAAACTATTAAAGACTTGCACTTATTTGCTCGTAATTTAACCTTTAAATATCTTTATGACGATGACAGAAAACAAAAAATGCTGGAGAAACAACTAGCGGAGCAGACCAAGCACCTCACTATGGCAGAAAACCGAGCACTTCGAGACCTGGTTCTCCTTTATGAAGAGGGCAACACCGAAGTGTGCTCCTTTATAGATTCCATTGATTCCCAGGCAACGAACTCATCGGCCTTGGTTTCCTCCTCCAAGGCCGGCAAGTTCAAGCCCAAGTCGGAGAAATTCCCCGACTTGACGACCAACCCCAATATTTGGGCGTTTGTCCAAAGAGTATCATTGGAAATCAAACAAACGACGTGGCCCTCCATACCCAACAACTTAAGTCCTGAGCAGACAGAGGCTCTTAAGCAACTTCAAACCAATAAAGATATTCTGATAAAACCAGCTGACAAGGGTGGTAATATTGTTGTTTTGTCCCCTTCTCAGTATGAAACCATGTGCCTTGAGGTCTTGAATAATCGAGATTGGTATTTTCCTATCTCTTCCGACTATATTCAGGACTTCATCCATGAATTTAAATCATTATGTTCAAATGCCTTCACCGATGGTTTGATTGACAGAGACACTTATAATTTTTTGAATACCAAACACCCCAAGACCCCGACTTTTTATACCTTGCCTAAGGTACACAAGAACCTTAAGCGCCCCCCCGGTAGGCCAATTGTTTCAGGAAACCAATCACTTACTGAGAATGCCAGCAGGTATGTGGACTCTTTTCTGTTACCACATGTTGTGAGACTTCCGTCTTACATCCGAGACACCACTGACCTGCTCAAACATTTGGAAGAGATTCATGTCCCTCCGGATGCCCTGCTCGTTGCCATAGATATTGAGGCCTTGTACTCAAGTATCCCGCACGACCAGGGCATCCGGATGGCTGAGTCCTTCCTTAAAGAGCAGGACCACACTACCTGGCCCCTAATGGAGTTTGTTCTCAGACTCCTTAGGTTCATACTTACCAGAAACTATTTTACCTTCCTTGATCAAATATACCTGCAAATTCAGGGGGTTGCGATGGGCACTTGCTGCGCACCTTCTTACGCCAATCTCTACCTTGGCGCTTGGGAACGACTGGTCTTCTCTGACGAAAATATGGACAGATGGCTGCCCTATATACTCATCTGGCACAGATTCATTGATGACCTGCTCATTATTTGGACGGGAACTCAAGAGGATCTGATGCTCTTTTTTGCAGCTTTAAATCATAACAATATGAATCTAAAATTCACCCATTCTTTCAATAAATTTGAGATTCCTTTTTTGGACGTGAAGATCAGCCTTTTGCCAGATGGATCTATTGATATCGATCTTTATCGCAAGCCTAGTGCTGGCAATACGATCCTATGCGCAGCAAGTGCCCATCCCACCCCCCTGATAAATAGCATTCCTTATGCCCAATATTTAAGACTTCGCAGGAATTGTTCCACGGAACACAAATTTAAAATACAAGCCAAACACTTGCAAGAACGCCTACTTGTGAGGGGCTATTCCAGAAAATTGCTCAGAAAAGCATACAATTGGGCTAAGTCCTGGTCGAGAACTGAACTTCTCTACAAAGTCAAGAACCAACAGGTCAATCAAAATGTTAGATTCATTACCACCTTTTCTGCACATGACAATCTCTTGCGTAAGATTCTCAGCAAACACTGGCCTATCCTTACCCAGGATCATACCTTGGCCAAATATCTAGGTACCAGACCTAATCTGGTATTCAGACGCGCGACTTCCTTTCGTGACCGCTTGACAAAAAGTCACTATAGACCATACAACACCCCCCAATTTTCAAAAAAAGGTACCTATCCCTGTGGATCCTGTGACAAATGTCCCTGGATCCGTTGCGGATCTAAGGTCCGATTACCCAACGGTAGATATTTTAGGCCCCAACACTTTGCTGATTGCAACACGCAAGGTGTTGTTTACTTGATGACCTGTCAATGTGGGGCCTTCTACGTCGGCAAGACGATTCGCAAGTTGAGCCAACGTATTGGGGACCACATCTACCACTCTGACGGCGGAACCATACAAACGAGTGTCACCAGGCACATTGGTTTGCATCATGGATACAATAATAAAACTGTGAAATTCACGGTTCTGGATGTCATTGCCCCAGACCCCCGCGGGGGCAATTGGGACAAGCGCATCTTACAAAAAGAAACCTATTGGATTGAGTTGCTGGATGCTATCAAACCCCCAGGAATTAATGAGGTTTTAACCTACAAACCATTCCTTGGATAGAGACTGTCTTGCATTCTTGCATTTAGACATACTACTCCACTCACACCTGGTGGGACCCCTACCCCTTGCACGTTGGTCCCTTGTTCCACCTGGCGGTCATGAGATGGGGCCACAGAGACTCTGGGAGAAATAAAAATCTAAAAATTTGCTCATTCCACAGACGGAATTGTGCCTTTGTAAGGCTTTTTTTTGATAACCGCTCCCTGGGAGCTATATTTATTTATTTTCTTCATGATTTGTTCCTGACCAATCCTCATTTTGGACCCTTGTGGCCATTTCCATAAATTGTTGATACATTTGTGGAAAGGTAATTTGTGATACTTTATATTGTATACAGCGTGACGGTCCTTGGCTGGTGATGTTTCCCTTCCCCTCCTGTATCTCTCTCCCCCCCCCCCCCTTTTTTTTTTTTTTTCGTCCTTTCTTCCCAGCCACGGATCGCCACATCATTGCTAAATGGAGTGCTTCATGTATGCTGCATTGATTGCTGCACTAGGTGTATGACTTTGTATACTTTGTTGTTTATATGTTAATTCTTTTTTTGTTTGTGTGTCATCCATTCACATGCTTTTTTTGCTCCTTTTGTCTCTATCTGCAATGCACGCTCATCTACCCCTCCGATCGCCTGGTTTGCTTTGCCCCTGTGATTGGTTGGAGAGCCCTGGCTCCTCCTCTCGCTTCCCACGGATGTGTGATCCTCGGATGGAGGTGCGGGATGTGGAGGTATGATTACCTCCACTTCCGCTCTCCATGGCTGCACGCGGCTGCGTGGTGCGGCCGAGTCCAGTGCAGCACTATGCGCGCTTCCGGTGCGCGCATCGTTGAGGATCTGACCCACGCCGTGGCGCATGTCTATGACGTGCGCTCGGCGTCGGGTTGAGGTAGTATATAAGCGGGAGGTTTGGCGTTTCATACCCTTGTGAGAAGGCCATGCTTTCCATCTGAACACATGTGGGTAAGTATGTGTTGCTTGTGATGCCCGGAGGTCTGTTGTTTGATCGATGGCCATGCCTGGAGGTTTGCTATCATACGAACCCCGAGGCTATGTCTCAATTTCAAACTATTTCTGTATCTTCCCTTTAGGTGCTCTGTGCTACTTGGTCAACTCTATCTGGATACCTGTAGATGGTTCCTTCTGGCGTACCTCAGAACGAGCATGACAATTAGACACTACCCACTGCAGCTGTAGACGCTTAGTTGCTTTTTCCTCAATCGGCCTCTCCATATTTTATCAGCATTCTCTGTGAGGTAGTCATCTCTTTCACGTTTTCCTTTCTTTTCATTCATTTGCTTTCCCTTTTTTGTTTTTCCTCCTCCCCCCCTTTTTTCCTACCCCCTTTTTCTCCTTTCCTTTTTTAACGCTTGCTGTGTGGTTTGTCTCCCTTTCCATTCTTTCTCCCCATCTCTTTCTTTCCCTGTGTTGCTTCTTTTGTTTTATCCCTTTTTTTCTCTCTCTTTTTTATGTTCTCTGGCTCCTTTCCCTTTTCCCTTCCTTTCGTTCTGTCCTTCTAAGTTGCTTCTTTGTCAGGATTAGTTATGCCTTTTAATATATTCTATATTTCTCTCTTTAGAGATAGGAGCTTTAGGGTTCCAAATCACTCTGTCTCATTATCGAGTCATATATAATTCAGTACCATTAAAGGTAAATTTATTGCCTTTTAAGTTCTATTTTTACTTTTACTTGCCTTAGCAAACACTTCCCTTGGATATCCCTTTGGAAATTTTTGATGTGTTCTCTCTTTTCATTTTTCGAACCCTACTGGTATCCCTCGGGGTACCTCGGTTGGTTCACAACACTTACGCCATTTGACTATCCTTGTCTTATTTCTCCTCCACATCCGTGGGTAAGACGTATTGTGGGGATCCCGGGCTCTCTCCCTCCTTGGTGCACTGCCGGGTGATGATTTGCGGTGATGGGCTGTGCATTGTACACACAGGAGCCGCATGTGCATGTTTAACCATTAAGTTGTATTTTATTTGTTTATTCATTATTTGTTTTGTTTCTACATAGGTTTATTAAAACTCTCCTCTTATATAGCATGTTACAGACCCCTGAAGAAGCAGCCCTATACAGGCTGCGAAACATGTTGGGTTAATTCTCCGAGGTCTTGCACACCGGATGAGCTATAAATCTATCATTGCTTATTGTCCATACCTTTGTTACTGTACTGTTTGTACCCGCTGATATGTTTTTATACATATACAAATGTTTTCCCCCTACCTGGTTTTTAATGATGTATAAATAAAATACTTGATTTTATCACCTTTTCTATGATTTTTTCTACGGTACCATTAAAATCCCACTAGCCCTCATAATATTCTTTCTTGGATCTTTGTTCTGTTCTTCTCTTTTTTTCTTCTTTTTTTCTCATTTTTCTATTTTTCGTCTCTTTGTTCTTCTTTTTTCTTCTCTTTCCTCTTTTTCTATATTTTTTTCTCTTCTCTCTTCCTGTTCCCCTTCTCTTCCCCTCCCTCTCTTTCCTTCTTCATTTTCTGTCTCTCGTCCCCCCCTTTTTTACCCAGCCTTTGTTTTTCCCCCTCCCTACATCTCTTTCCTTTCTATGCTCATCCATGGCTTTCCATGTATTTTCTGGATGAAGGCTCGAACACCTCGAGCCCCCATCCACTTTTTTTTGGTAGTCCTTTTCTACCACATATTGATTATTCAACTGGGATGTCGGTACTTTGTTAACATGATTCGTATATCAAACACTTTAATCCTTTATTGTTAATTCAGGGTGGATAACACACCCGAGGGCGCCTTCTTTTTCTCTGGCTTAGTGCCAGAAGTGTTTGAACTAATATATTGTGCAATATTTGTTCTATTTAGAGTCTAAACTGTTAAGGTTATTGGTCTCTCCTTTTTAAACTCTCCCATGTAGTGGTTATCTAATTACTTATAATAATTTTTCTTTCCTCTTTTTTTCTCCATTCTTTTTTGAGTCATTGCCATCTTTTGTCCGCGGGTGCCTCGAGACCTTGTGCTGTTGGGAATCATGGACCTGCTTGGTGTGGCTTGGACGGGGTTCATGTCAGGTATTCAATCCACATGTGGATCTCGGACTAAAGCGGAGGAAGACCTCTGAATATATTTGAACAAAATGCAAGGTCTGCTCAAGCGTAAATCACACTTGTACTGGCACATCGAGTTTTTTCAAAAATACATAGATGATAATATTAGCCCTCAAGGCTTGAGAATTCATACCCTCCCTACTCTCAGAGACCCCTCTGAGAGTTTCAAAAAGGAGTGGGAAGAAATCCTTAATAAATGCAGTACAGATCTAATGAAATCACTCGTAGTCCAGTACAAGTTGGATATGATATCATTGGATAAAGAAGTTGATGCAATGAATACCCAATTTGAGCATATTTTTGAACTGCCAACCTTTTCCACCAACTGGTTGGAAGTGAAAAATAAATTGGAAGTTATGAATAAGGAAATTATTGTGAAAAAACAAAACAAGTTCCAAAAGGACAAGCAAGCCTTCGCCGAAGGCTATGCTTACAGATGGAACAGTAAAATACGCACCTCACGGAATGTTAAAACACACACGAAACACCACTCGAATCGCACAGATGAAGTTTTGGAATCCGATTCTTCACTTTCTAGTTCCATTTCACATACTTCACAACTTTCTAGACAAGGTCACTCTATCCCAAACAAACGCACTAAATCACAAAAAAGAGGTCGAGGCAGCACAGGCCCCTCACCTACACAATCTCATGGCAATAGCAAGAAAAAACCGGACACTAACGCACAATTAAAAACACCTACTCACATGACCAACTTAGCACCCACTCTACAAAAAATATTAAACAAAGGTCTGACACCCACCACACCCTCTGACGATTCTGCATCCACATCTACAGATGACGGTTTTTTAGGGTTACCCAACCCTCAAACTCCGAGAAATGCAAAACAGGGAAACCTGGACACTTACATAAAGTCCAAAACTCACTAGACAACTATTCCACTGCTTCCAATGACTTCAATATCATCAACTTGACTGACTTTGCATTATCTACTGCTCATAGGGAGGTGCTTGGTCTCGGTCTAGGTTTCTGTCCTGCCAGGCCTTTGGATTCGTCAGAAACTATTAAAGACTTGCACTTATTTGCTCGTAATTTAACCTTTAAATATCTTTATGACGATGACAGAAAACAAAAAATGCTGGAGAAACAACTAGCGGAGCAGACCAAGCACCTCACTATGGCAGAAAACCGAGCACTTCGAGACCTGGTTCTCCTTTATGAAGAGGGCAACACCGAAGTGTGCTCCTTTATAGATTCCATTGATTCCCAGGCAACGAACTCATCGGCCTTGGTTTCCTCCTCCAAGGCCGGCAAGTTCAAGCCCAAGTCGGAGAAATTCCCCGACTTGACGACCAACCCCAATATTTGGGCGTTTGTCCAAAGAGTATCATTGGAAATCAAACAAACGACGTGGCCCTCCATACCCAACAACTTAAGTCCTGAGCAGACAGAGGCTCTTAAGCAACTTCAAACCAATAAAGATATTCTGATAAAACCAGCTGACAAGGGTGGTAATATTGTTGTTTTGTCCCCTTCTCAGTATGAAACCATGTGCCTTGAGGTCTTGAATAATCGAGATTGGTATTTTCCTATCTCTTCCGACTATATTCAGGACTTCATCCATGAATTTAAATCATTATGTTCAAATGCCTTCACCGATGGTTTGATTGACAGAGACACTTATAATTTTTTGAATACCAAACACCCCAAGACCCCGACTTTTTATACCTTGCCTAAGGTACACAAGAACCTTAAGCGCCCCCCCGGTAGGCCAATTGTTTCAGGAAACCAATCACTTACTGAGAATGCCAGCAGGTATGTGGACTCTTTTCTGTTACCACATGTTGTGAGACTTCCGTCTTACATCCGAGACACCACTGACCTGCTCAAACATTTGGAAGAGATTCATGTCCCTCCGGATGCCCTGCTCGTTGCCATAGATATTGAGGCCTTGTACTCAAGTATCCCGCACGACCAGGGCATCCGGATGGCTGAGTCCTTCCTTAAAGAGCAGGACCACACTACCTGGCCCCTAATGGAGTTTGTTCTCAGACTCCTTAGGTTCATACTTACCAGAAACTATTTTACCTTCCTTGATCAAATATACCTGCAAATTCAGGGGGTTGCGATGGGCACTTGCTGCGCACCTTCTTACGCCAATCTCTACCTTGGCGCTTGGGAACGACTGGTCTTCTCTGACGAAAATATGGACAGATGGCTGCCCTATATACTCATCTGGCACAGATTCATTGATGACCTGCTCATTATTTGGACGGGAACTCAAGAGGATCTGATGCTCTTTTTTGCAGCTTTAAATCATAACAATATGAATCTAAAATTCACCCATTCTTTCAATAAATTTGAGATTCCTTTTTTGGACGTGAAGATCAGCCTTTTGCCAGATGGATCTATTGATACCGATCTTTATCGCAAGCCTAGTGCTGGCAATACGATCCTATGCGCAGCAAGTGCCCATCCCACCCCCCTGATAAATAGCATTCCTTATGCCCAATATTTAAGACTTCGCAGGAATTGTTCCACGGAACACAAATTTAAAATACAAGCCAAACACTTGCAAGAACGCCTACTTGTGAGGGGCTATTCCAGAAAATTGCTCAGAAAAGCATACAATTGGGCTAAGTCCTGGTCGAGAACTGAACTTCTCTACAAAGTCAAGAACCAACAGGTCAATCAAAATGTTAGATTCATTACCACCTTTTCTGCACATGACAATCTCTTGCGTAAGATTCTCAGCAAACACTGGCCTATCCTTACCCAGGATCATACCTTGGCCAAATATCTAGGTACCAGACCTAATCTGGTATTCAGACGCGCGACTTCCTTTCGTGACCGCTTGACAAAAAGTCACTATAGACCATACAACACCCCCCAATTTTCAAAAAAAGGTACCTATCCCTGTGGATCCTGTGACAAATGTCCCTGGATCCGTTGCGGATCTAAGGTCCGATTACCCAACGGTAGATATTTTAGGCCCCAACACTTTGCTGATTGCAACACGCAAGGTGTTGTTTACTTGATGACCTGTCAATGTGGGGCCTTCTACGTCGGCAAGACGATTCGCAAGTTGAGCCAACGTATTGGGGACCACATCTACCACTCTGACGGCGGAACCATACAAACGAGTGTCACCAGGCACATTGGTTTGCATCATGGATACAATAATAAAACTGTGAAATTCACGGTTCTGGATGTCATTGCCCCAGACCCCCGCGGGGGCAATTGGGACAAGCGCATCTTACAAAAAGAAACCTATTGGATTGAGTTGCTGGATGCTATCAAACCCCCAGGAATTAATGAGGTTTTAACCTACAAACCATTCCTTGGATAGAGACTGTCTTGCATTCTTGCATTTAGACATACTACTCCACTCACACCTGGTGGGACCCCTACCCCTTGCACGTTGGTCCCTTGTTCCACCTGGCGGTCATGAGATGGGGCCACAGAGACTCTGGGAGAAATAAAAATCTAAAAATTTGCTCATTCCACAGACGGAATTGTGCCTTTGTAAGGCTTTTTTTTGATAACCGCTCCCTGGGAGCTATATTTATTTATTTTCTTCATGATTTGTTCCTGACCAATCCTCATTTTGGACCCTTGTGGCCATTTCCATAAATTGTTGATACATTTGTGGAAAGGTAATTTGTGATACTTTATATTGTATACAGCGTGACGGTCCTTGGCTGGTGATGTTTCCCTTCCCCTCCTGTATCTCTCTCCCCTCCCCCCCCTTTTTTTTTTTTTTTTTTTTCGTCCTTTCTTCCCAGCCACGGATCGCCACATCATTGCTAAATGGAGTGCTTCATGTATGCTGCATTGATTGCTGCACTAGGTGTATGACTTTGTATACTTTGTTGTTTATATGTTAATTCTTTTTTTGTTTGTGTGTCATCCATTCACATGCTTTTTTTGCTCCTTTTGTCTCTATCTGCAATGCACGCTCATCTACCCCTCCGATCGCCTGGTTTGCTTTGCCCCTGTGATTGGTTGGAGAGCCCTGGCTCCTCCTCTCGCTTCCCACGGATGTGTGATCCTCGGATGGAGGTGCGGGATGTGGAGGTATGATTACCTCCACTTCCGCTCTCCATGGCTGCACGCGGCTGCGTGGTGCGGCCGAGTCCAGTGCAGCACTATGCGCGCTTCCGGTGCGCGCATCGTTGAGGATCTGACCCACGCCGTGGCGCATGTCTATGACGTGCGCTCGGCGTCGGGTTGAGGTAGTATATAAGCGGGAGGTTTGGCGTTTCATACCCTTGTGAGAAGGCCATGCTTTCCATCTGAACACATGTGGGTAAGTATGTGTTGCTTGTGATGCCCGGAGGTCTGTTGTTTGATCGATGGCCATGCCTGGAGGTTTGCTATCATACGAACCCCGAGGCTATGTCTCAATTTCAAACTATTTCTGTATCTTCCCTTTAGGTGCTCTGTGCTACTTGGTCAACTCTATCTGGATACCTGTAGATGGTTCCTTCTGGCGTACCTCAGAACGAGCATGACAATTAGACACTACCCACTGCAGCTGTAGACGCTTAGTTGCTTTTTCCTCAATCGGCCTCTCCATATTTTATCAGCATTCTCTGTGAGGTAGTCATCTCTTTCACGTTTTCCTTTCTTTTCATTCATTTGCTTTCCCTTTTTTGTTTTTCCTCCTCCCCCCCTTTTTTCCTACCCCCTTTTTCTCCTTTCCTTTTTTAACGCTTGCTGTGTGGTTTGTCTCCCTTTCCATTCTTTCTCCCCATCTCTTTCTTTCCCTGTGTTGCTTCTTTTGTTTTATCCCTTTTTTTCTCTCTCTTTTTTATGTTCTCTGGCTCCTTTCCCTTTTCCCTTCCTTTCGTTCTGTCCTTCTAAGTTGCTTCTTTGTCAGGATTAGTTATGCCTTTTAATATATTCTATATTTCTCTCTTTAGAGATAGGAGCTTTAGGGTTCCAAATCACTCTGTCTCATTATCGAGTCATATATAATTCAGTACCATTAAAGGTAAATTTATTGCCTTTTAAGTTCTATTTTTACTTTTACTTGCCTTAGCAAACACTTCCCTTGGATATCCCTTTGGAAATTTTTGATGTGTTCTCTCTTTTCATTTTTCGAACCCTACTGGTATCCCTCGGGGTACCTCGGTTGGTTCACAACACTTACGCCATTTGACTATCCTTGTCTTATTTCTCCTCCACATCCGTGGGTAAGACGTATTGTGGGGATCCCGGGCTCTCTCCCTCCTTGGTGCACTGCCGGGTGATGATTTGCGGTGATGGGCTGTGCATTGTACACACAGGAGCCGCATGTGCATGTTTAACCATTAAGTTGTATTTTATTTGTTTATTCATTATTTGTTTTGTTTCTACATAGGTTTATTAAAACTCTCCTCTTATATAGCATGTTACAGACCCCTGAAGAAGCAGCCCTATACAGGCTGCGAAACATGTTGGGTTAATTCTCCAAGGTCTTGCACACCGGATGAGCTATAAATCTATCATTGCTTATTGTCCATACCTTTGTTACTGTACTGTTTGTACCCGCTGATATGTTTTTATACATATACAAATGTTTTCCCCTACCTGGTTTTTAATGATGTATAAATAAAATACTTGATTTTATCACCTTTTCTATGATTTTTTCTACGGTACCATTAAAATCCCACTAGCCCTCATAATATTCTTTCTTGGATCTTTGTTCTGTTCTTCTCTTTTTTTCTTGTTTTTTTCGCATTTTTCTATTTTTCGTCTCTTTGTTCTTCTTTTTTCTTCTCTTTCCTCTTTTTCTATATTTTTTTCTCTTCTCTCTTCCTGTTCCCCTTCTCTTCCCCTCCCTCTCTTTCCTTCTTCATTTTCTGTCTCTCGTCCCCCCCTTTTTTACCCAGCCTTTGTTTTTCCCCCTCCCTACATCTCTTTCCTTTCTATGCTCATCCATGGCTTTCCATGTATTTTCTGGATGAAGGCTCGAACACCTCGAGCCCCCATCCACTTTTTTTTGGTTGTCCTTTTCTACCACATATTGAGTATAGGATTATGTATATGATGGTTTTCTATTTGTGTGTGTTTTTTTTCTCTATTGGTTAAACTCGATGATGACTTTTTTTCAACTAGGTTAACTAAATAAATATGTAAGTGAGAGCAAACCAAAAGGCCCATCCAAGTCAATGGTAATCCAAAGAATTTTCAAAAACATGTGCATTACAGAACTGCAAATGATGCAAAATTCATCAGAATAGTTTGGAAAGCTCCTGGCAACTCTGCCTGACTGGGGATGATGGGGTCAAGACAATAATACCATTGTGGAGAGGCAAACAGGAAATATCTTTGAAGTTAATGGGAATTTGAACCAAGGTCCAAAAGCATGTGCATTACTGAGCCTTTGCTCTTTACCACTTACCGCAAAGTGACGTATCCCTACGTCGGCAAATTTTGCGGTATTATACCGGGATGATGCCTCTAGCTAGATGCATCACCCCAGCACCGTGATTTAGAGCCAACGGTCGGCTTTCCATCGGTAACGACCGATGGGGCTCGGGAGCCGCTCGATCGTTACCCAGGTGAGCGGGAGGGGACGCCCCCCCCCTCCAGCCGCCTTCCGTGACTTCGCTCGGGGCTCCCGTCCCACCGGGAGAACCAAGCACCCAGCCGGCGCGTCCGATCGAGTCTCCGATGACGTAACCCGGAGGCGGCATCCATGACGTCACTTCCGGGCTACTCTGCTGCAAAAGGCGAACGGCTGTATGCAAAAATGCTGTTTGCAGTGTTTTGCATACATGAAAGTGTAGTGGAGGGGTCTAGGGTCTTTTACACCCTCAATCCCTCCATAAAGAGTACCTGTCACTGCATGTTGGTGTCACAAGGGATGTTTACATTGCTTGTGACCGCAATAAAAGTGATCAGATTTTTATTTTTTTTTAAAAACCTGTAATAAAGTTAAAATAAAATAAAATAAATAGGAAAAAAAAAACAATTTAGCCGCCCCCGTCACCGTTAGCTCGCACACGAAAGAAAACGTATACGGAAGTCGAGCCGCAAATGAAATCGCTGTTCAAACCACACATGTGAGGTATCGCCGCACTTGCCAGAGAGTGAGCAATAATTAAAAAAAAGAGCTACACTCTAACTCTAAACTGGTAACCGTTAAAAAAATTGAAAGCGTCGCCTATTGAGATTTCTATTGACCGTAGTTTGTCGCCATTCCACGGGTGTGCACAATTTTAAACCGTAACATGTTAGGTATCTATTTACTCGGCGTGTCATCATCTTTCGCAATATACAAAAAAATGGGCTAACTTTACTGTTTAGTATTTTTTAAATGCAGTGAAATGTGATTTTTCTTATTTTTTCCAAAAAAATGGCGTTTTAAAGACTGCTGCGCAAATACCACGTGACAAAAAATATTGCAATGACCGGCATTTGATTCTCCAGAGTATTTGCTAAAAAAATATGTATAATGTTTGGGGGTTCTAAGTAGTTTTTTAGGAAAAAAATACTGATTTTAACTTGTGAACAAAAAGTGTCCGAAATAGGTCTGGGGCTTAAGTGGTTAACCACTTGCCGCCCGCCCACCGTCAAATGACGGCGGGACGGTGCGGCCATTGTTCTGGGCGGACGTTATATGACGTGACCCATTCAAGCAGGGCAGGCGTGCGATCGTGTGCGCGCCGCCCTGCACTGCCGGTGTCGGCGTGTCCCCGCGACACAGCCGGTCACCGGCAGGGGGGAAACAGCCAATGGGCGTGGCTGTTTCCCACATGATCGGCTGTGTTCCAATGACACAGCCGATCACAATAGGAAAGCCCAGAAGATGACCGCGCATGCGCGATCGGGAGCGCGCAGCGCGGTCATGTCGGTGGCTCTGTGTTCCCTAGGAACACAGCTAGTCACCGGCAGTAGTAAACAGTCACCGACAGTGACTGTTTACTATGTGATCGGCTGTGAATCCATTCACAGCCGATCACACGATGTAAACACAGAGCAGTAACTCACTGTTACTAGCTCTTCTCCCCTCATACAGTTTCCAGTGTGAGGAGAGCAGAGCTAGAAACAGTGAGTTACTGCTCTGTGTACCTGTCACAAAGTAAAAGCACAAAAATAAAGGTCACCACACAGTCCTCAGCCCCCCCCCCAATTGCACCTGTCAACCAACAGTCACCTCATCAGTGCCCAGAAATTGACACCCATAACATTCACATGTGAGCGTAGCAATCGCGGGCAGAATCACCGTGACTCTGCCCACAATCCGGCACTTACTGACCGCCTAACAACTTTATACGTCGGTCATTAAAAGCTAAATACTGGGGTTATGGCAGCAGATAGCTGCCATAACCCCAGTATTTTTTTAAACGGCGAGCGGTCGGCTTTCAGATAACGGTGGTCCCAGTGGCGGATTTGCCGCGGAATTACCCTTACAGTGCAGGGGAAGAGGTGCCCCCCCCCCCTCCCGCCGCGTCCCAGACGTTTTCCCAGCTTACCGGACCCGCCGGCAGCGGAGAAAACTATCCGGTCCCGGATCCTCAGAGACAGGAAGTGGAGTGAGGGCAAGATGGCCCTCACTCGACTCTATGGTCTTGGAGGACCGGAGCTACGTCAAAAGTCGTTGCCTAGCAACCGGTTTAAAGGGCTGCTTTTTTTTTATTTCTTTTTCAACAATTTTTATTTTTTCCTTTTTTAGTGTAGTTGTGAGGTCTGAGGTCTTTTTGACCCCAGATCTCACAATAAAGAGGACCTGTCATGCCTATTTTTATTACAAGGGTTGTTTACATTCCTTGTAATAGGAATAAAAATGATCAAAACATTTTTTTTTAAAACTGTGTAAAAATAAAAAAATAATAAATAAAATAAATGCAGTGCAGAAGCGAATGCATACGCAAGTCCCTCCCACATATGTAAACGGTGTTCAAACCACACATGTAAGGTATCGCCGTGATTGTTAGAGCAAGAGCAATAATATGAGCCCTAGACCTCCTCTGTAACTCTAAGCTGGTAACCTGTAGAAATTTTTAAAATGTTGCCTATGGGGATTTTTAAGTACCAATGTTTGGTGCCATTCTGTGAGCGTGCGCAATTTTGAAGCATGACATGTTGGGTATCTAATTACTCGGTGCAACATTATCTTTCACATTATGGAAAAAAATTGGGCTTAATTTACTGTTTTCTTATTTTTTTATTAAAAAAAGTGAATTTTTTTCAAAAAAATTGAATTTGGAAGACTGCTGCGCAGATATGGTGTGATAAAAAATATTGCAACGATCTCCATTTTATTCTCTAGGGTCTCTGCTAAAAAAAAATTATAATGTTTGGGGGTTCTAAGTAGTTTTCTAGCAAAAAAAATGATTTTAGCTTGTAAACACCAAGTGTCAAAAATAGTCTTAAAGTGGATAAATGGACAACTTTGTGTAAAGTGCTACTTGGATGTTAGGCCTCTGTATGTGGCTAGGCTGTGTAAAAGTTTTACACATGTGGTATCGCCATACTCAGGAGGAATAGCAGAATGTATTTTGGGGTGCAATTTTTGCTATGTACATGCTATGTGTTGGAAATATTTCATAAATGGACAACTTTGTGTAAAAAGAAAATGCATTTTCATTTTCTTTCCACAGTTTCCAAAAACTTGTGGAAAAAAATGACATGTTCAAAAGACTAATTATGCCTCAAAAATTATACGTTGGGGCGTTTGCTTTCCAAAATGGGGTCATTTTATGGGGGTTTCCATTGTCCTGGTGCTCCAGGGCCTTCAAAAGTGCGATAGGTTGTCAGGAAATTATATGTGTAATTTATGCTCCTAGAATGCCGGACGGTGCTACTTGGATGTTAGGCCTCTGTATGTGGCCAGGCTGTGAAAAAGTCTCACACATGTGGTATCGCCATACTCAGGAGGAGTAGTAGAATGTGTTTAGGGGTGTAGTTGCAAGTATATATATATGCTGTGTGAGAGAAATAACCTGTTTATACGTCAATTTGTAAAAAAAATAAAAAAATATTCATTTTGCAAAAAATTGTGGGAAAAAAGTTACAACTTCAAAAAACTCACCATGCCCCTTATTAAATACATTGGAATGTCTACTTTTAAAAAGGGGTCATTTTGGGGGTATTTGTACTTTCCTGACTTTTTAGTGTCTCAAGAAATGAGATAGGCCTTCAGTACATCAGGTGTGATCAAGTAAGGTTAATTTTCAATGATTAGCGCCATAACTTGTGGACTCTAGAACTTTCACAAAGACCAAATAATATACTCTATTTTTTTTTTTACCAAAGATAAGTAGCAGTATAAATTTTGGCCAAAATTTGTGAAGAAAAATGACTAATTTGCAAAATTGTATGACAGAAACAAAGAAAAATGAGTTTTTTCACAATATTTTCAGTATTTTTTTATTTATAGCACAAAAAATAAAAAACCCAGTAGTGATTAAATACCATCAAAAGAAAGCTCTATTTATGTGAAGAAAAGGACACAAATTTTTTATGGGTACAGTGTTGCATGACTGAGTAATTGTCATTCAAAGTGTGAGAGCGCTGAAAGCTGAAAATCGGTCTGGGCAGGAAGGGGGTGAAAGTGCACTGTAGGCAAGTGGTTAAGCAAAGGGTGCCTAGACAACTGCAGAACTATATTTATTGCAAAAAAAAAAAACTCTTTGAGCAACCTTCAGTCCCTTTTACCCAGAAGTCTTCAGGAAATTTGAACTGCACAAAAGAAAAAAAAAACTCACTGAAGTTTGAATTTGGCTTAGGACATCCAAATTAGTAAAATGCGGTTGAATATAATTTCTTCTGAATGTTGGGATCAATTTTACTAATAACAAATTTCAGGAGATGGCAGGGGGCGAGACTTAGCTCATGAAACGTATTAATCGTTAAGGTACTCTGCAGAAGATCAAAAGTGACTTGCAAGCCCATGGAGGTTCCTACATTACAAAGCAAGTATCCACTAACTAACTTAAGAAAAATCAATATTAGGAGAAAAAAGTTTATAGATGGGTTTCTAAAGTGTTGGGTTAAAGATAACTTTAATATGGTATACAGGCGCAAATACCGGTACTGCTGATGGTTTAAGGACCTTCTACGGCCCTGTCCAGCTCTTCTAGAGTAACTGTCTGTCTCCTGGAACCTCCCCCATGCTCTTGGGTTTTTCCTCTGTGTGAATACATACTGTATATAAGTGTGTGTCTTCAGCTACCCTGTAAAGGCTATGGCTAGGCTTCTGGTGTGTTGCTGTATCTTCAAGGAGGAAAGATCTGCCTCCAGTTAATGTAAAAAAGACAGGAGAAAAGGAAACAAACACCCACATGGCTACCTCTTCAGAAAATGTATAAGTATGAAGAACATACAAGTAAAAGCATTGCACCTGTTATCCACCCCCCCAAGCCAAAGACCCCCATTCACTTCATTGTCCACTACCCCGCAGGAGGTGGGAGCAGACCATCTCCTACCAAGCGTAAAAGGGTGTATCAGTCCCAGGGACAGCGACTAAATCCACATCCTTATTCAAACATTGTAAAAAAAGAGGAAGCTTGTAGGAGATCTAACCCTCACACCCATGAGAAATGGACTTTAAAGGATGTAGAGTTGCTACACATACATGAGCACATCAAATTGTAATCATTTGTATAAAAGGATACATTTTATTCACATACAAACAGATAAAAAGGAGATCATAAAATACACAATACTTGAACAGTGTAACCCCAGAACAACTCAAAGGGTTTGTTATATCATCTACTTCATTATGTAGTTGTTATCAAACATGGTCAGGAGGTCTAACGTGTTTCGCAGAACATGTTGTTCACACATCGCTTCCTCAGAGACCCTCCATGTTAGTCAAATTATTAATGAAGACAATATCAATCAGTGGAAATCTGTCAATTGTTTGGGCATGTGCAGCATGCAAAGACAGTGACTCATCACCAGCCTAATAGCCAACCGACGACGTAGTAGCTTAGTACTGGACCGTGCCTAAGGTATGCCATGTATGGGGGTATAAATGTCATTCAGTTGAGGCTAACAGATTGGATTAGATTGGATCAAAGAGATCACCAAATCTTATTATCCTCGACCATCTATAGCAGTGGTTCTCAACCAGGGTTCCTCCAGAGGTTCTTAGGGGTTCCTTGAGCAATGAGAAATTTCTGCCTCTCCTGACACCATTGATCTTTTTAACTATCTGGAAGAGGGTAATTCTACACAATGTCCACAAGTATAAGAAGCATTCATCCCACTGACCATCACACTAATGTATCATTAATTGTAAATATAATCATTTTTAGCAGGGGTTCCCTGAGACCTGAAAATTATTTCAAGGCTTTCTCCATGTTGAAAAGGTTGATAAAGGCTGATTTATAGTTTCCAATCCATCTCTGGGAGCCGCAATCCCCTAACAAGCCCCCCTACAATTCCTCTTGTTGAACGTGAAAAGTTAAAGCGGAGTTCCACCCGAAAGTGGAACTTCCGCTTTAGGCAGTTCTAACCCCCTGACATGCCACATTTGGCATGTCATTTTTTTTTTTGGGGGGGCGGGTACCTAGTTTTGACCTCCCTCCCTGCAATCTTCTGGGACATGTCAGAGGTCCCAGAAGATTGCCAGCCAATCACGACGCATAGCGCAACTCGCGCATGTGCAGTGCGTACCCGGCTGTAAAGCCGACAACTGTCACAGCCGGGTGCCCACACCAGTGATGCCAGCGCCGCAGACAGAGAGGGAGAAAAGCGAGGCTTCGGGCGGCCGCATCACTGGAACGTTGGACAGGTGAGTGTGTGTTTAGGCTGGAACTCCGCTTTAAGCTTATCCCCCACAGTAGGAAATGTCCCAAACCAATACCAGCCCCTTCAAAGGGATTTCAAATCTCATATAAATATGGAGGCCAATTGATAGATAAACCACAACACCTACAAACACTAAGCTCCCTCCACAAAATACACCCCACTGAGTGAGATCCATACTTTATACCCCTATGCAACCATACATGAAACCTTCCTATCATACCAGACTACAAATGCACATCCTGCTAAAGCATAGACAGTATGAAACCTGATAGATGTATGGATTAGCATATGATGCACATCAGCAGATGAAGATAGAAAGTCTGCATATGCCAATAAGCAACTATGATCGTAAAATGAATGGAAAGTAAAACTCATCAGCCCAATTTGATGCAACGCAAATGGACAATGAGCCGTTCTCAAATCATGGATGGATAGATGAGCTGTAGTCAAGCCGTGCATTAGAGAGTGAGTAGCAGTTGGAAACAAATTGCATGCAGGTGTAGCGTAATGTAGAGTGGGCTGTGAAACCAGTCATACAGTTATTCTATACATAGGATTGTCGGTACATCAATGAATTGAAGTTACATAGTAGGTGAGGTTAAATAAAGACAATAGTCCATCCAGTTCAACCTGTGTAGGTGTGTGTGGCCGTAATCATCTCTCATACCCCTGAATGTTCTGATCCTTGAGATGTACGTCTAAGAGCCTTTTGAAAGCCACCATACTTCCCGCAGAAACCACCTCTTGTGGTAGAGAATTCCACAATCTTGTAGCTCTAACAGTAAAGAACCCCCCACGTTGCCTGAGGTTAAAACGCTTCTCCTCTAATCGCATTGTATGCACTTGAGTCCTCATGCAATCCCTTTGACTGAATAGCTTTTTTTCTATGCCGAGATCACCATTGAGATATTTATAAATTGCTATCATGTCCCCTCTCAGGCATCTCTTCTCCAGGGAGAATAAATCAAGCGATTGCAGGCGCTCTTCATAATTAAGGTCCTCCAATCCCCTAATTAGCTTAGTTGCCCTTCTCTGGACTCTCTCCAGCTCCAGCACATCCCTCCTGAGGACCAGCGACCAGAACTGGACAGAATACTCCAGATGTGGTTGGACCAGAGTTTAATAAAGTGGAAGGATTATAGTCTTATGTCTGGAATACATCCCTTTCTTTATGCAAGCTAATATTCTTCTGGCTTTGGCAGCTGCCGCTTGACATTGCATGCTATTGCCTAGTCTATCATCTAACAAGACTCCCAGATCTTTCTCCATTTTTGATTCCCCCAAGGGTTCCCCCCCTAAAGTGTATTGGGCTTTTATGTAACTGAATAGCAGTCTAATTCACCACCATAGTTGGTTCACTGGGAAGACCATTGCAAGGTAAGTAACATGTACTATATAAGTCTGTCAGGGACACAGCAGGAAGAAAGCAGGATCTGTGTAAGTAGGTATGCCAGAGACAGACTATAGGTCCGAAACTATGACCTCTGTCAGAAGTCCAGCCTGTGCTGATAGTATAACACAGCTGATGGGGACCGCTGGTGTGTCTCCTGGTACTCACTGTGTAAAGTTCATCTAGCTGGCATCAGTATGGCAATGCCACATGTGTGCGACTTTATCATTGAACTGAATATATACCTGACATTGTATTTTGTCTATCACAAAAATCGACCAATTGTCTCAAAACCACTGTAATGATCACCTCTATACAAGGGGTCAGGGAATATGATGTAGTGTTGCTTCACCTATAGCAGTCAAATTTCCTATAAGCCAAGCGAGCCTACCCTACTGGTCTGTGGCCAGCCAGGGGTCATGAAGCCTCACAGGACAGTCAGGTGAGAATGAAAACTCTTCCTACAGGCTTTAAACAGTGCTTGGCCAGAAACTGATAGAAGTAAAAAGACTGCTATATACTGCTGATGAGAAAAGGTATTTATCAGTTTATATTTACTAAAATGATAGAATTTCCATGTTCTGTATACTGTGGGAGAGCAGATATAGTGACTGCAGGCTCCAGGGTTTAGTAACGCTTTAAATCAGCACTCCATTCCTTTTATCTCCCACCCCAGAACATGGGTGGGCACTCTTGCTTCATCATGTACAGTGCAGAATAAGAGATGGGAGAGCAGCAGGAAATACGTATCGGTCATTACAACCTGAACTGGAGTGTGGAACTTTGGAATAATAATATTTTTTTCGATATCATCCCCTTGACAAAACACAAGCAATTTTCCTTCAGTAGCTGGGTGGGCACAATTTTTACAATTTACCTGCTTTGGCTTAGCCTTTAGATTTATTACCAGTTTTAAATGAAACAAAAAATCAGAATTTTGGCAGACTAGAAATTCGATCAATGTTGCAGTCCCCATTTGTATTGATCATGTTTAAATGTGCCCACTATCCTTGAATTGTTATCTGGTAGTTACCAATATTTTAACCCCTATAACCTTATTCCACAGATGCCATGCTGCCTTGTTGAGATAGACTTACAAAAAAAACATAGAGAATATTTACCTTACTAAACAAAAAAAAAAAGTGGCATTATTGCTTGCACATGAATGAATGATTAAAATAAAAAGCTTCTTGTACAGCTAAGTAAACATTCAAGGACACATTTTTAAGATAGTGAATTTACCATTCAGTAAACATTCTTCAAGGTCCATGTGTTTTAAATATTATTGGATAATATTTGGGGGAAGTGATATTTACTGCTTTAAAAAATACTTTTAATTATGTTCTGTTCCAATGGTGAATCAAGCCCATTGTGCCTGCTCACCTACATTATTATATGTAATTTTATTCAAATATTACTACTACTACTACTAATAATAATAATAATAATAATAATAATAATAATAATAATAATAATACAAATGTTTCAAAATAAATCATTATTGATAAACTATAGCTCAATCCAACTCTATTATTATTATTATTATTATTATTATTATTATTATTATTATTATTATATTACTATTATATTACTATTATTATTTTTATTGTTATTATATGACTTAAAAATTCTTTACCATCATGACAATCTTCTGCTCATGTTTTTATGCATTTTTGTGGGGAGTTTATTTTGTATTATTATTATTATTATTATTATTATTATTATTATTATTATTATTATTATTATTATTATTATTATTATTATTATTATTATTATATGTATTATATGACTTGAAAATGCTTTACCATCATGATGATCTTCCCCTCATGTTTTTATATATATATATATATATATATATATATATATATATATATATATATATATATATATATTTTTTTTTTTTTTTTTTTGTGTGGAGTTTGTAATTTGCATTGTTTATAAAGCAATTTATGGTTCTCCCTAATACCTTAGCACAATAATAATAATAGTAATAATACAGAATAATAAATCACTATTTAAATAATAAATAAAAAATATATTATTGATATTATGATGATGATTATTATTATTATTATTATTATTATTATTATTATTATTAGTAGTAGTAGTAGTAGTAGTAGTGGTATTTTGTATTAATATTATTATTATTATTGTTATTATTATTATTATTATTATTATAACATTATTAGGTGACATTATTATGTGACTTTAAAATAGTTTACACATTTGTCTAAAACTGTCATTGTCATCTGTAATGGAATTTGACTATTGAGTTTGTTTTGATAATATTCATAGCAGAAATTGTATTTGCACTGTAATATTAAGTGTTAATTTCCAAGATGACTTTATTAATTAAATCTGTTTTGCTTTAGATGGCGAAAACAAGAGAATAGAAGCACTGGGAAATAATGTAAAAGATAATGAATATATTGAGTCTCATTGTCCTGTACAAAGCCCCTGACACCCCATCAACACAAACATCTAGACAAGGGACACATTATTGTACATAGCTCGTTAGATAACCAGTTAGGAAATTGATTGGCCCCATTGCTGGAAGTAATTGTTTGTGGCTCATTGAAATTATGTGAAAATAAATGTAATGCTGTTGATTCCCTTAATGATTAATTTGATTTCTCTTAAGGAAACCAGTTCAAATTAAGAAAAGTTTTACACTAATAAATTATTGGCAAATGCTGATTCTTTCTAATTTATGTAATTTCCTAATTAATTCCATCAGGGCATCTCCCATACAGACATGAAAATGATTAGGTCATGGCTCGTATCATTAACTTCACTAACAAGCTGATGAAGTAATCTGTTGTTTTTAATGTAATGTTACCGCAGGGAAATTATAAATCAGAACTAAGTCAAGATACAGAAAGATGTTACATTAACTGTTTTTTTTTTTTTTTTTATTAAAAAAGATGTGAAATAAAGAGTATTATATTCATGTTTATATATTGTCAATATAATAAATTGGATAGATAGATAGATAGATAGATAGATAGATAGATAGATAGATAGATAGATAGATAGATAGATAGATAGATAGATAGATAGATAGATAGATAGATACAGAAAGACATAACGATAACTGTTTATTTTAATAAACACATGCAAATATATGAAATATTGAGTATTGTATTAATTTTTGTACAGTAAATTGTAAATATAATAAAATAGATAGATAGATAGACAGCTGATATATGTTACTTACAGTTTTTAAAATGCTTTTAGATACATTTAAAAAATAAATGTAATAAAACATTGCAATATTTAAAATTACTAATAATAAATACAAACATTTGATTTTAGATGGAACCCATAAAAAATAAATAAATAAATAAATGAAATACATTTAATTAAAAATCAAATTATTATTCATAATTTTTAGTTATTACAAACTTCAGATTTAGAGTGTGAAAAATTAAACAGTCCTAAATTTTTTTAATTTTTTTTAAGATTTGACAGAGGAAAGGTGGAGAGCTTAAAAAAAAGGGGGGGGGGGGTCTGTTTGCAAGGAACTTTTTTTATAGTGCCCATTTTGACTGTACTAATGTAACGCTCCTGCGTTTTTATTATAGGCTGGATTTGCAGCTGCAAAATCTCCATTCAGTAGTCATGTAGAGATGTGTTGAATACCAGATCCAACTCTCCAGGACTCATCACCGTGGGCCTGTCAGCTTCAACATACAGATATATACACACTCAATGAGATGTTCCTGGAGTGATAGGATGTATATGATAAGGGTACCGGAGGTACCGGAATCTTACAGTACCCCCCCCTTAAGGCCGGCTCCGGAAGGCCTATAGGACAGGTTTCTCTGGGTGTTTCGAGTGAAAGTTCCGTATAAGTCTAGGCGCATGAATATCAGAGGTATCTAGCCAGGTGTCGTCTTGAGGTCCATAGTTCTTCCATCTTATGAGATACTGGAGTCTTCCTCTATGGATGCGAGAATCCAAAATTTCCTTGATCTCATACTCTTCTCCGCCTTCAACTTGTATTGGAGGTGGAGGCAAGATGGTAGGCCTTATTCCTTGGTTAGGAACATGGGGCTTCAGTAGCGACACATGGAAGATGGGATGGATCTTGAGATCTGCTGGTAGGGTGAGCTGTACTGCAGCTTTTCCGATAAGTTTTTTAATTGGGAAGGGTCCCAAAAATAAAGGTCCAAGCTTCTTGCTAGGGATTTTTAATCTTAAGTTCTTTGTCGATAGCCAAACAAGGTCCCCAATAGCATACTGAGGAGAAGGTCTTCTACGAAGGTCGTAGTACTTTTTTTGTTGACTGTGAGCGTGTGATATAGTGGTATTGAGTAAGCCCAAAGAGTCTTTTATTTGGGTAAGGTAATCCGAGGCTACTGGGTTACTTGATGGCAGGATGCGTGGTGGAAGAAGAGTGGGATGAAACCCATAGTTCAAGTAGAACGGACTTTGCTTCGTGGTACTGTGGGTTGCGTTGTTGTAAGCAAATTCTGCTAGAGGAAGGAGATCCACGCAATCATCCTGCAAGTATGATGTGTAGCAACGTAGATATTGCTCAATGCACTGGTTGACTCTTTCAGTCTGTCCGTTGGTCTGAGGATGGTAGGGAGAAGTGAGCTTTCGCTCAATGCGTAAAATTTGACAAAGTGCTTGCCAAAATTTAGAGATGAATGGTGAACCACGGTCGGACAAAAGAGTTTTTGGAATTCCATGCAACTTAAACACATGTTTCATCAGTAGTTCTGCTGTTTGTTTAGATGAAGGAAGTCTACGGATAGCAATGAAATGTGCTATCTTTGTCAAGTGGTCCACTGACACTAGGATGGTATTAAATCCTTTAGAGTGTGGTAGTTCTACTATGAAATCTAAGGATACAACTTCCCATGGAACCTGGGGTATTGGTAGACTACAAAGTAGTCCAGATGGTTTTGTAGTGTCAATTTTGGACCTTGCACAGATGTCACATGAAGAAACAAATTTTTGTACAGACGTCTTCATATAAGGCCACCAAAACTGCCTGGTGAGCAAATTAAAGGTTTTCGTTATACCCATATGTCCTGCCATGGGCACATCATGCGATAACTCCAAAATCTTGGTGCGCATAGTAGGGGGTATGTAGAGTTTGTCATTGTAATAGAGGAAGCCTTCTGCATCAGTACTTAGTTGTGGTGGAGGTGAATCCATTCTTATACTGTGCAAAATCTCTTCCTTCAAGGAACGGACAACACCAATAATGCGTTCATAGGGTATTATGGGAATGGAAGGGATTTTGGCGCAGTTATCTTCGGTTAATCGTGATAGCGCATCCGCTTTTTTATTTTTGTCTGCAGGCGTGTAGGTCACTAGGAAATTAAATCTTAAAAAGAATAATGACCATCGTACCTGCCGGTGGGAGAGAGTCTTGTTAGTCTGGAGGTATTGAAGGTTTTTATGATCTGTATATATGAGTATTGGTAACTGGGTACCTTCGAGCAGATGTCGCCAATTCTCCAGTGCCAGTTTTATGGCAAGCAACTCCTTTTCACCCACTGGGTAATTCACCTCTGGGCTGCTTAGTGATTTTGAAAAGAAAGCAACTGGGTGGAGTGATGAAGTGTTTGTTGGTCGTTGGGAGAGAACTGCTCCTACTGCCATATTTGACGCATCTACCTCTAGAATATATTGGAGGGATGGGTCTGGATGGCGTAGTATGAGAGCAGAAGTAAAGCTTGATTTTAACAAGCAGAAAGCTTGATTTGCTTCTTCTGACCATTTAAATGTTTTTTTTATACTTGTCAGTTGTGTGAGAGGTCTCACAATAGCGGAAAAGTTCTTGATGAACTTCCTATAGAAGTTCGAGAATCCAAGGAATCGCTGTAGGGCCTTACGAGTTGTTGGTATAGGCCAGTCTAGAATACAGGATATCTTACTCATATCCATCTTAATTCCAGTTTTGGATATGAAGTATCCTAGAAATAATATTTCTTCTTTATGAAATAGACATTTTTTTAATTTCACATATAGTCTGTGTGAGAGCAGTCTGGACAACACAAGTCTTACATGTTTTATGTGTTCAGGCATAGATCGAGAATAAATAAGTATATCGTCTAGGTATACTACAACACAGACATCAAGTAAGTCTCTAAAGATGTCGTTTATGAATCTTTGGAAAGCTGCGGGAGCATTACATAGCCCGAATGGCATCACAAGGTATTCGAATAGTCCGTATCTGGTTCTGAATGCTGTTTTCCACTCATCCCCGTCACGGATTCGGATTAGGTTGTATGCCCCTTTCAGGTCTAATTTGGTGAAATAAGTAGCCCCACGCACCTGTTCAATAAGTTCAGGGATGAGCGGCAAAGGATAGCGATCCTTTATCGTAATCGTGTTTAATTGCCTATAATCGATAATAGGCCTGAGACTGGAATCCTTATTGCGGACAAAGAAAAGTCCTGCAGCAGTGGAAGAAGTAGAGGGTCTAATGAACCCTTTTGTCAAATTCTCATCCAGGTATTCCTTGAGATGAGAAAGTTCATCCTGTGAAAGGGGATAAACATGACCGAAAGGCAATTTGCTGTTAGGGAGTAGATCGATAGTGCAATCGTAATCCCTATGGGGAGGCAACACTTGAGCATTTTTCTCAAGGAACACTTCGGACAGATCCTGATAGCATAGTGGTGCAATTTCATCTGACACCACAGACAGAATCTTCCCATAAGATGGGAGGTTACACGTCTTCTCACAATAGTGAATTAGAATTTTTTTCCAATCTATGATTGGTTGGTGTGTGTGTAACCAGGGAAGTCCCAAAATAATAGGAAAATGGGGTGAGGATAGTATGTCAAAGGTGATGGTCTCCACATGTGATTCGTTGGTAGTGGCAAGGAGTGCCTGAGTCTGGTTGGTGATTGGACCAGAAGACAGTGGAATACCATTAATGAAACTAACAGAAACAGGCTTAGATTTTGAAATAATAGGTATTTTATTTAAGGTAACAAAGCGTGTATCAATATAGTTTCCACAAGATCCAGTGTCGACCATAGCCTTGGTGGTGATCCTAGTTTGGTCCCACTGTAATATTAAATGAACAAAAAGATAGGGGTTAGAAAAGGAAGTCGTTAATCCTCCCAGCAAGACATGTGAACACTCACCCTCTTTTTTGCGGACAAGGGGACAGGTGTTTATCAAATGATCCGAGGATGCGCAGTACATGCAGAGATTTCTGGATGTTCTTCTAGCTCGTTCAGTAGTCGTTAAAGGTGGGCGTATGGTTCCTACATCCATGGGAGTAGGGTCAACGGCCGAAATCTGAGAAGGACTAGACAATGGCATTCCCATCTTTTCAGCCCTTCTTACTCGCAGTCGTCTGTCGATGTTGATACTAAGTTGTATCAAGGCCTCCAAGGTGCCAGGTAAATCCGCTCGGGCGAGCTCGTCTTTAACAGCTTCCGATAACCCGAGTCTGAATTGAGTTCGCAAAGATGTGTCATTCCACCCTGAATCAAGGGTCCATCTTTTGAACTCAGATACAAAGTCTTCTACAGGTCTCCTTCCTTGTTTTAAGGCCCTCAACTGAATATCAGCAGTACTCTGCCTATTGGGGTCATCGTATAAACTAGCGAGTTCCGCTAGGAATAAGGAATAGGTGTTGAGAATCTGATCATTATTCTCAAAGAGAGAGTCTGCCCAGGCCCGTGGATCACCCGTCAAGTATGAAATAACGGTACAGACTTTTATTTGATCAGTGGGGTATGTACGAGGTTTTAACAAAAAAAGCAATTGACATGCGTTTTTGAATTCACTAAATTTTTTCCGATCACCTGTAAACACTAGAGGAGGGTTTATTTTAGGTTCAGGAGGCTGAACAGCAGTAAGCCGTGAGAGCTGGGTTACCTGCTGTGTCAGAGTCTGATTCTTTTCTTGTACGTCAGTCAGAGCAAGTATTAACGCTTTTACTTGTTGTGTTAATTGTGTCACTTGAGTGGGTAATTCTGCTGAATCCATTTTTATGGTTCGTTCAATCTGTAACGCTCCTGCGTTTTTATTATAGGCTGGATTTGCAGCTGCAAAATCTCCACTCAGTAGTCATGTAGAGATGTGTTGAATACCAGATCCAACTCTCCAGGACTTATCACCGTGGGCCTGTCAGCTTCAACATACAGATATATACACACTCAATGAGATGTTCCTGGAGTGATAGGATGTATATAATAGTATGAAGGTGATGTGCTGAAGGGACAGGTGTGAACAGTGACAAGGATGGTAATCACTTGATAGGTTTTGTATAGGAGAGTTCAAGATGGTATTTAGGAATGCAGATAGGTTAGTATCAAGTATGCTAACAGGTGGTGAGGACAGCAGATGACAAATACAGGATAGACTAACCCAGTGCAAGGATAGATAGTAGTAGACAGGAGAGTTAGCAATCTATGCAGCAGTGCAGATGATAGATGGTAGTAGGCTGAAGAGCTAGCAATCTATGTAACAGTGCAGATGATAGGATAGTATAGATAGGTAGTAACAGTCCTTAATGTGCATAGGTAGATAGTGCAATAAGGTTATGGAGGGTTCCCCTGCGGGGTACTTATCCCTTGTAATGTTAGTAGTTTAGAGAGGTCCAGTAGATAAGGAATGATCCGGTAGCGAGATACAGGGATCAGTAGCGAGGTTCCGGTCTGCTCCAGGTAGAGGGAATGGCTGGAGGTTCCGATCGAGAGACAGGCTTGAAAGCATGTGGATAACAAGGCAGGTTGAACGAACAATGTGAGTGAGACCGCCGGCGGTTGAAATAGCCGCTCTGCGGCGCTCAGCAGTGACATCATCGTTCTTAAAGGTATATGCGTACCACCTGAAGAGAAAGGTGTGACGCATTACAGAGGAAAGTGGTGATTAAGGGTACCGGAGGTACCGGAATCTTACAACTAAATGACTGTAGATAAGCAGCTCAATTTTTTTGATTTGACATCCTGACCTCAGGTAGGGTATAATATCCTTATTAAATTATTTGATGGTATATGCACCTGGTTTCTATCTCTTTTTAAAGTGGTACATTTTTTTGGTCAATAAAAGAAGATCATAATGTAGTCTAAGGTGTTTTTGGAAAAGTAACACTGTAATTTGTTGTTAATTTTTAATAGTTATACAAATGGCATTATTCTAAATGAGCCACGATATGTAATCCCAAGGCAATGTTCTCTTATATGTGTGGATGGATTAAAATAATTAGCAGATTATTAGCTAATCTTCAGCAAATTTCAGAAAACATTTTGAAGTTTATTTAATCCCAGTTCCTGAAATCTAATATATTTAAGGGGAAATTCCAGGTGTTTTTTTTTTTTTTTCTTTTGCATAGTCACATTGGTTAAGATTGGACCAATGTAATTATGCATAATCCATAGCTGGTGGATGCCTTTGGAAGCCGCCACTGCTACAATCCTGCTGAATAATGAACAAAGGGGATTGCTCATCATTTGGCATGGGCACCATTCAGATAATTCTGAAAGTAAAGTGTTTTCTGATTGGATGAGGTGGAGAGGTGGGTCAGTGATGCTACAATCTCTACTTAGTCTAATCAGAAGATGCAATGGAGTTAATTTACTAAAATTGGAGAGTGAAAAATCTGGTGCAGCTGTGCATGGTGACCAATCATCTTCTAAGTTCAGCTTGTTCAAATAAAGCGTTTGTAAAAGAAAAGAAAAAAAAATATTTATATATATATATATATATATATATATATATATATATATACTGTATATATATATATATATATATATATATATATATATATATATATATATATATATATATATATATATACTGTATATATTAACAAACATGTCATACTTACCTGCTCTGTGCAATGGTTTTTCTCAGAGCAGTCCTGATCTTCCTTTTCTCAAATCCTCCGCTGATGATCTGGGCCCCTTCCCTTTGCTGAGTGCCCCTATAACAGGCTGCTTTCTATGGGAGAACTGGTGAAGGCTCCCGAGCTCATGAGCCAGCTCTCTGTCCAAAAAACAGGAGGGAGAGACCCAGAAAAGCCTTGGCTCTCATGCACAACGCTGGATCGAGTTAATGTTTAGGTAAGTATTGGGGGAGAGGGGAGGGGAACTGCACCCTGAAGATTTTTGACCTTCATGCATAGAATGCATGAAGGTCAAAAAGCATTCAGCCTTTACAACCCCTTCAGGCTTTGACAAAAAGACCTAGAAGCTGTTTGGTTTCCATGCAGAGCTGCACCATGGAGTTGAATGGGATCCATCAATTTTAGTATACAGTCCTGGGGATATGGACCGTGCACACCTATTCTCATCAAGTTTTTTTGTAAAGTTTCCTGATACATGGTCACGATTCATGGATATATACGGTATGTGTTCTCCTCCTCTTTCTGGTGATACAAGGATGCACATACCAGTGGTTTGGTGACTTCCTTATGTACCTTCAATTGCACATAGTACCTAAAAATCTATGTAATAGAACCATTGGAAGATCCTTTTAAATGCGTAGATCTTGGATGTTCCCAAAGCTAATATATGCTTTATATGTGTGATCAAGGTGTTCACATGAAGTAGTATTCAATTATATCCTCACTAGTGATGGACGAACATCGGCCGGGGCGGCTCGCGAACGTCAGCCGCGGATTTTCTCAAAAGTCTGCGAACCGCGAGTTTGCGGCGGGCCCCATTGACTTTAATGGGAGGCGAACTTTAAAAACCTTTAGGTCATATTTGCAGCCACAAAAGACGTACTAGCTGTGCACAAATAGTCCCAGCACATGGACATTGCCATAACAGAAGTATTGCAATTGAAAAAGTTGCCCTAAATTTTTTTTTTTTTTTTTACAGCAAAAAATATATATAATTTTTTATAATAAATCAGCCAGAACTGACAGCAGCCAGTAAATACATTGTCTAATACATATAGGGTCCATTCACACATCTGTAAAATGGGTCCGCATCCATTCCACAATTTGGCGGAACCTTTACAGACCCATTGTTTTTCATTTCCAGTCTGAAAAATTAGGCATTCACAGGATAAAGAAGTAAGCGTCGGCCATTCCAGGCCCCAAAAATTAACCCACATGTGTTTACCTGACAGCTAAGAACGTAGTTTTCTGTGGCTGAAGGTACATTAGGCATTCACAGGTAACAGAAGTAAGTGTCGGCCATAAAAGGAACCAAAAAATAGCCCACATGGGTTTACCTGACAGCTAAGAATGTAGTATTATGTGGCTGAAGGTACATTAGGCATTCACAGGATACAGAAGTAAGTGTCGCCCATTCCAGGCCCCAAACATTAGCCCACATGGGTTTACCTGACAGCTAAGTACGTAGTATTCTGTGGCTGAAGGTACATTAGGCATTTACACAGTATACAGAAGTAAGTGTCGGCCTGTATAGGCTGCAAAAATTAGCTCACATGGTTTGAACTGACAGCAAAAAACATAGCTTTTGATGGTTAGAGGTACGGTAGGCGTTCACAGTACACAGAACTGTAAGTGTCGGCCTGTATAGGCTCCAAAAATTAGCTCACATGGTTTAAACTGACAGCAAAAAACTTTGTTTTTGATGGCTAGAGGTACGGTAGGCGTTCACAGTACACAGAACCGTAAGTGTTGGCCTGTATAGGTTCCAAAAATTAGCTCACATGGTTTGAACTGACAACAAAAAACGTAGTTTTTGATGGCTAGAGGTATGGTAGGCGTTCACAGTACACAGAACCGTAAGTGTTGGCCTGTATAGGCTCCAAAAATTAGCTCACATGGTTTGAACTAACAGCAAAAAATGTAGTATTTGGTGGCTGGAGGTACATTAGGCATTCACAGAAAAAATAATTGTCGGCCCTGAAAGGCCCCACAAATTTGCCATTCAATGGACATGAAATGCCTTTTATGCAGCTGTATGTAGCGAAGCCAAGGACCAGGAATTGTTGTGGGTGGAGGAATTTCGATGAAACCTGGTCTACTGGTCACATGTGTTGATTTCCTCAGAGATCCATCCCTCATTCATTTTTATAAATGTGAGGTAGTCTACACTGTCATGAGCTAGGCGAGTGCGCTTATCAGTCACGATCCCCCCTGCTGCGCTGAACGTCCTTTCGGACAGGACACTGGATGGGGGGCAAACCAACATTTCCATTGCAAATTGTGCAAGCTCTGGCCAGAGGTCAAGCCTACCCACCCAGTAGTCCAGGGGTTCATCACTCCTCAGAGCATCCACATTGGCCGTTAACCCGATGTAGTCGGACACCTGTCGGTCTAGGCGTTCCCTCATGCTGGATCGGGAGTACAGACGTCAATGGTTCGGCTGAAAGAAGGATCTCATATCTGAAGTGACCAAAACATCTTCCAACCGCCCTCTTCTTGCAGGCACTGTTGGATTGCTACCCGCAACTGTCTCTCTGTGACTGAAAATTCCTCTGCCAGCGCACGGAAAAGCAGAATGCAGCATTTCCCGCAGCAAGGCCTGGAAGTGCTACATTCTGACCGCCCTCTGTGATTGTGGTAACATTTCCGCCATTTTGTGTTTGTACCGGGGGTCTAAGCACGTTGCCACCCAGTAATTGGTCCTTGGCCTTTATGCGTTTTATACGGGGGTCCCCTTTAAAACACTGCAGCATGTAGGCCCCCATTCCCACTAAACCGGGAGCGGTATAGTGGCCTGCTTCCAGCTCATCATCCAGGATAATGTTGTCCTCATTCTCCTCCCCCCATCCACGGATAACACCAGGGATCCCAGAAAGGTTTAAAGCATGCTCTTCTTGCTTCTCCTCATCCCCCCGAGCACCATCCTCCTCCTCTGACTCCTCTTCAGACTCCTGCTGTTGATTTGTCTCACATGGAGTAGCACCCCCTGGGAATTCATCCAACATTGCGACTTCCTGATCTTCCTGCTCCTGCTCCTCGACGGCTTGATCAATGACACGACGCAATGCACGCTCCAGAAAGAAGGCGTAAGGTATGATGTCACTTATGGCGCCCTGGCCGTGACTGACCAGTTTGGTGATCTCATCAAATGGCCGCAGAAGTCTGCATGCATCCCGCATGAGCAGCCACTAGCGAGGTGAAAAAAAACCAAGCTCCCCAGAACCTGTCCTGCCGCCAAGTTTGAACAGGTAGTCATTAACTGTTGAAAAAAATATGTGCGCTAAACAAATAATGAATGAATGCTGTGGGTGCACATATAAATGGGTGCAAATTCGCCAGTGAGTTTGGCATACACAATCAATAAATCATTGATTGTGTATATCCATATACTTGTGTGTTCACCCATTTATATGTGCACCCACAGCATTCATTCATTATTTGTTTAGCGCACATATTTTTTTCAACAATATTTTCACTAGGTATAGTTCAGGTAGCAGCTTTACTCCTACCTAGCACACCCACATTTGTATTTATTAGGTAGTCATTAACTGCACGTTTCCGCTGGAGCAGCCTATCGAGCATATGCAACGTTGAGTTCCATCGCGTCTGGCAGTCACAAATAAGACGCCTAAGGGGCAGGTTGTGTCGCCGCCAAATCTCAGCAAGGCGAGCCATGGCTGTGTAAGATCTTCAGAAATGGCCCGAGATTTTCCTGGCCTGCCGCAAGACCTCCTGGACCCCAGGGTATTTGCCAACGAATCGCTGCAACACCAAGTTCAGGACGTGTGCCATGCATTGCACGTGTGTTATTTTGCCCTGTTTCAGCGTGCTCAGCAGATTGGCACCGTTGTCGCACACCACTTTACCAACTGACAAATTCAGCGGTGTCAGCCACTGATCTGCCTGTGAACGCAAAGCTGAAAGGAGTGCAGGACCAGTGTGGCTCTTGGCTTCCAGACACAACAGACACAGCACAGCATGGCAACGTCTCACCTGGCATGTGGAATAGGTTCTGGGCCACTGGTCTATCACACCAGTTGTTCAAAAAATTGGCCAATGAGTTTGGTACTGTTTGTATCAGAGTTAACACAGAAAAAGAGGCAATATTGATTCAGGACACAAATACACTTGTAAAAGTATACTCAGATAACACCCCACTTCAATATGTGGTATTGGGGGCCACTGGTTTATCACACCAGTTGTTCAAAAAATTGGCCAGTGAGTTTGGCATTGGCACTGTGTGTATCAGACTTCACTCAGCAAAAGAGGCAATATTGTTGCAGGACAGAAATACACTTATGAAAGTATACTCAGATAACACCCCACTTCAATATGTGGTATTGGGGGGCCACTGGTTTATCACACCAGTTGTTCAAAAAATTGTCCAGTGAGTTTGGCACTGGGTGTATCAGACTTCACTCAGCAAAAGAGGCAATATTGTTGCAGGCCACAAATACACTTGTAAAAGTATACTCAGGTAGGCTCCAAAAATTAGCTCACATGGTTTGAACTGACAGCAAAGAACGTAGTATATGATGGCTAGAGGTACAGTAAGCGTTCACAGTATACACAAGTAGGTGGCGGGCTGTATAGGAAGCAAATATGAGTTCACATGGGTAGAACTGACAGTAAAGAACGTAGTATATGATGGCTAGAGGTACAGTAGGCGTTCACAGTACACACAAGTAGGTGGCGGGCTGTTTAGGCCGCAAAAATAAGCTCACATGGGTTGAACTGACAGCAAAGAATGTAGTATATGATGGCTAGAGGTACAGTAGGCATTCACAGTATACACAAGTAGGTGGCAGGCTGTTTAGGCTGCAAAAATGAGCTCACATGGGTTGAACTGACAGCAAAGAACGTAGTATATGATTGCTAGAGGTACAGTAGGCGTTCACTGTATACACAAGTTGGTGGCAGGCTGTTTAGGCCGCAAACATGAGCTCACATGGGTTGAACTGACAGCAAAGAACGTAGTATATGATGGCTAGAGGTACAGTAGGTGTTCACAGTATACACAAGTAGGTGGCGGGCTGTTTAGGCCGCAAAAATTAGCTCACATGGGTTGAACTGACAGCAAAGAACGTAGTATATGATGGCTAGAGGTACAGTAGGCGTTTACAGTATACACAAGTTGGTGGCAGGCTGTTTAAGCCACAAACATGAGCTCACATGGGTTGAACTGACAGCAAAGAAAGTAGTATATGATGGCTAGAGGTAAAGTAGGCGTTCACAGTATACACAAGTTGGCGGCGGGATGTTTAGGCCGCAAAAATGAGCTCACATGGGTTTAACTGACAGCAAAGAACGTAGTATATGATAGCTAGAGGTACAGTAGGCGTTTACAGTATACACAAGTTGGTGGCTGGCTGTTTAAGCCGCAAACATGAGCTCACATGGGTTGAACTGACAGCAAGGAACGTAGTATATGATGGCAAGAGGTACAGTAGGCGTTCACAGTATACACTAGTTGGTGGCGGGCTGTTTAGGCCGCAAAAATGAGCTCACATGGGTTGAAATGACAGCAAGGAACGTAGTATATGATGGATAGAGGTACAGTAGGCGTTCACAGTATACACAAGTAGGTGGCGGGCTGTTTAGGCCGCAAAAATTAGCTCACATGGGTTGAACTTACAGCAAAGAACGTTGTATATGATTGCTAGAGGTACAGTAGGCATTCACTGTATACACAAGTTGGTGGCGGGCTGTTTAGGCCGCAAACATGAGCTCACATGGGTTGAAATGACAGTAAAGAACATAGTAAATGATGGCTAGAGGTACAGTAGGCATTCACTGTATACACAAGTAGGTGGCGGGCTGTTTAGGCCACAAAAATGAGCTCACATGGGTTGAACTGACAGCAAAGAATGTAGTATATGATGGCTAGAGGTACAGTAGGCATTCACAGTACACACAAGTACGTGACGGGCTGTTTAGGCCGCAAAAATAAGCTCACATGGGTTGAAATGACAGCAAGGAACGTAGTATATGATGGATAGAGGTACAGTAGGCGTTCACAGTATACACAAGTAGGTGGCGGGCTGTTTAGGCCGCAAAAATTAGCTCACATGGGTTGAACTTACAGCAAAGAACGTTGTATATGATTGCTAGAGGTACAGTAGGCATTCACTGTATACACAAGTTGGTGGCGGGCTGTTTAGGCCGCAAACATGAGCTCACATGGGTTGAAATGACAGTAAAGAACATAGTAAATGATGGCTAGAGGTACAGTAGGCATTCACTGTATACACAAGTAGGTGGCGGGCTGTTTAGGCCACAAAAATGAGCTCACATGGGTTGAACTGACAGCAAAGAATGTAGTATATGATGGCTAGAGGTACAGTAGGCATTCACAGTACACACAAGTACGTGACGGGCTGTTTAGGCCGCAAAAATAAGCACACATGGGTTGAACTGACAGTAAAGAACGTAGTATATGATGGCTAGAGGTACAGTAGGCGTTCACAGTATACACAAGTAGGTGGCGGGCTGTATAGGAAGCAAAAATGAGCTCACATGGGTAGAGCTGACAGAAAAGAACGTAGTATATGATGGCTAGAGGTACAGTAGGCGTTCACAGTACACACAAGTAGGTGGCGGGCTGTTTAGGCCGCAAAAATAAGCTCACATGGGTTGAACTGACAGCAAAGAATGTAGTATATGATGGCTAGAGGTACAGTAGGCATTCACAGTATACACAAGTAGGTGGCAGGTTGTTTAGGCTGCAAAAATGAGCTCACATGTGTTGAACTGACAGCAAAGAACGTAGTATATGATTGCTAGAGGTACAGTAGGTGTTCACTGTATACACAAGTTGGTGGCAGGCTGTTTAGGCCGCAAACATGAGCTCACATGGGTTGAACTGACAGCAAAGAATGTAGTATATGATGGCTAGAGGTACAGTAGGCGTTTACAGTATACACAAGTTGGTGGCAGGCTGTTTAAGCCGCAAACATGAGCTCACATGGGTTGAACTGACAGCAAAGAACGTAGTATATGATGGCTAGAGGTACAGTAGGTGTTCACAGTATACACAAGTAGGTGGCGGGCTGTTTAGGCCGCAAAAATTAGCTCACATGGGTTGAACTGACAGCAAAGAATGTAGTATATGATGGCTAGAGGTACAGTAGGCGTTTACAGTATACACAAGTTGGTGGCAGGCTGTTTAAGCCGCAATCATGAGCTCACATGGGTTGAACTGACAGCAAAGAACGTAGTATATGATGGCTAGAGGTAAAGTAGGCGTTCACAGTATACACAAGTTGGCGGCGGGATGTTTAGGCCGCAAAAATGAGCTCACATGGGTTTAACTGACAGCAAAGAACGTAGTATATGATAGCTAGAGGTACAGTAGGCATTTACAGTATACACAAGTTGGTGGCGGGCTGTTTTAGCCGCAAACATGAGCTCACATGGGTTGAACTGACAGCAAGGAACGTAGTATATGATGGCTAGAGGTACAGTAGGCGTTCACAGTATACACTAGTTGGTGGCGGGCTGTTTAGGCCGCAAAAATGAGCTCACGTGGGTTGAAATGACAGCAAGGAACGTAGTATATGATGGCTAGAGGTACAGTAGGCGTTCATAGTATACACAAGTAGGTGGCGGGCTGTTTAGGCCGCAAAAATTAGCTCACATGGGTTGAACTGACAGCAAAGAACGTAGTATATGATTGCTAGAGGTACAGTAGGCATTCACTGTATACACAAGTTGGTGGCGGGCTGTTTAGGCCGCAAACATGAGCTCACATGGGTTGAAATGACAGTAAAGAATATAGTAAATGATGGCTAGAGGTACAGTAGGCATTCACTGTATACACAAGTAGGTGGCGGGCTGTTTAGGCCACAAAAATGAGCTCACATGGGTTGAACTGACAGCAAAGAATGTAGTATATGATGGCTAGAGGTACAGTAGGCATTCACAGTACACACAAGTTGGCGGCGGGCTGTTTAGGCCGCAAACATGAGCTCACATGAGTTGAACTGACAGTAAAGAATATAGTAAATGATGGCTAGAGGTACAGTAGGCGTTCACAGTATACACAAGTTGGCGGCGGGATGTTTAGGCCGCAAAAAATAGCTCACATGGGTTTAACTGACAGCAAAGAACGTAGTATATGATAGCTAGAGGTACAGTAGGTGTTTACAGTATACACAAGTTGGTGGCGGGCTGTTTAAGCCACAAACATGAGCTCACATGGGTTGAACTGACAGCAAGGAACGTAGTATATGATGGCTAGAGGTACAGTAGGCGTTCACAGTATACACTAGTTGGTGGCGGGCTGTTTAGGCTGCAAAAATGAGCTCACATGGGTTGAAATGACAGCAAGGAACGTAGTATATGATGGCTAGAGGTACAGTAGGCATTCACAGTATACACAAGTAGGTGGCGGGCTGTTTAGGCCGCAAAAATTAGCTCACATGGGTTGAACTGACAGCAAAGAACGTAGTATATGATTGCTAGAGGTACAGTAGGCGTTCACTGTATACACAAGTTGGTGGCGGGCTGTTTAGGCTGCAAAAATGAGCTCACATGGGTTGAAATGACAGCAAGGAACGTAGTATATGATGGCTAGAGGTACAGTAGGCGTTCACAGTATACACAAGTAGGTCGCGGGCTGTTTAGGCCGCAAAAATTAGCTCACATGGGTTGAACTGACAGCAAAGAACGTAGTATATGATTGCTAGAGGTACAGTAGGCGTTCACTGTATACACAAGTTGGTGGCGGGCTGTTTAGGCCGCAAACATGAGCTCACATGGGTTGAAATGACAGCAAAGAACGTAGTAAATGATGGCTAGAGGTACAGTAGGCATTCACTGTATACACAAGTAGGTGGCGGGCTGTTTAGGCCACAAAAATGAGCTCACATGGGTTGAACTGACAGCAAACAATGTAGTATATGATGGCTAGAGGTACATTAGGCATTCACAGTACACACAAGTAGGTGACGGGCTGTTTAGGCCGCAAAAATAAGCTCACATGGGTTGAACTGACAGCAAAGAATGTAGTAAATGATGGCTAGAGGTACAGTAGGCGTTCACTGTATACACAAGTAGGTGGCGGGCTGTTTAGGCCACAAAAATGAGCTCACATGGGTTGAACTGACAGCAAAGAACGTGGTATATGATGGCTAGAGGTACAGTAGGCATTCACAGTACACAGAACAGTAAGTGTCGGCCTGTATAGGCTGCAAAAATTAGCCATTCAATCGACATGAAATGCCTTTTATGCCGCTGTATTCAGAGATCCATGCCTCTTTCATTTTTATAAATGTGAGGTAATACTAATCTACACTGTCATGAGCTAGGCGAGTGCGCTTATCGGTCACGAACCCCCCTGCTGCGCTGAACGTCCTTTCGGACAGGACACTGGACGGGGGGAAAGCCAACAGTTCCATTGCAAATTGTTCAAGCTCTGGCCAGAGGTCAAGCCTGCCCACCCAGTAGTCCAGGGGTTCATCACTCCTCAGAGCGTCAACATCGGCCGTTAACCCGATGTAGTCGGACACCTGTCGGACACCTTTTTTTATGCTCCAACATTTGAGCCACAGAAGCCTGCCTTTTCCAGAAAAATGTGACGACGGCATCATGGAAGGTGGAGTGTTGGACAACTGTGAGCAGACAGGAGAAGGAGAAGGGGGAGGAGAAGGAGAAGAGGCTGGACGGTGAGAGCATGGAGTGTGGCTTTGTGGGTTCTGACAGTTTTGCTCCCACTGGGCTTGGTGATGGGATTTCAGGTGCCTTCTTAAGGCGGTTGTCCCTAGGTGAGTGTTGGGCTTACAGCAACTTATGCGTTGACTGCAAAGGCTGCAGATGGCAACACTGGTGTCAGCAATGGACACATTAATAAAAGCCCATACTGCGGAGCCATGTGCCCGCGTCCTGGGATTGCCAGATGTGACTTACAATGTTGATGGCACGCTCCTGATACATTTGCAGTCGGCTTTCTACCTCTTCTGCAATGAAAGTTCTGCCTGCCTTTCCTTCCTATCTGCCAATCCGTCAGTCCGCCAGTTCTACAAATAATTGGCCAGTAACTGTTGTCACTTTGTGTAGCAGAGTTAACACGGCAAAAGAGGCCAAATGTTTGCAGGACTAAAATACCATCTTAGAAAGTATACTGTTAAATAACACTCCAATTCAATATGTAGCATGGGGGGGGGGGGGCACAGGTTTATTACACCAGTTCTACAAATAATTGGCCAGTAACTGTTGTCACTGTGTGTAGCACTGTTTACACAGCGAGAGGCCAAATTTCTGCAGGACTAAAACACACTCTTAGAAAATTATACTGTTAAATAACACCCCACTTCAATATGTGGCATTGGGGTGGAGCATTGGTGTAGCACACCAGTTCAAAAAATTGACCAGTGAGTTAGGCGCTGTGTGTACCAGACTTCACTCAGCAAACTAGGCAATATTGTTGCATGACACAAATACACTTGAAAAAGCTTACTCAGAGAACACCCCACTTCAATATGTGGCATTGGGGTGGAGCATTGGTGTAGCACACCAGTTCAAAAAATTGGCCAGTGAGTTAGGCGTTGTGTGTACCAGACTTCACTCAGCAAACTAGGCAATATTGTTGCATGACACAAATACACTTGAAAAAGTTTACTCAGATAACACCCTACTTCAAAATGTGGCATTGGGGGGGGGCAGAGGGGGGCACATTATCTACAAATAATTGGCCAGTAACTGTTGTCTCTGTGTGTAGCACTATTTACACAGCAAGAGGCCAAATTTTTGCAGGACTAAAATACACTCTTAGAAAATGATACTGTTAAATAACACCCCACTTCAAAATGTGGCATTGGGGGGGGGGGGCACAGGTTTATTACACCAGTTCTACAAATAATTGGCCAGTAACTGTTGTCACTGTGTGTAGCACTGTTTACACAGGGAGAGACCACATTTTTGCAGGGCTAAAATACACTCTTAGAAAATTATACTGTTAAATAACACCCCACTTCAATATGTTGCATCCACTCAGCAAACTAGGCAATATTGTTGCATGACAGAAATACACTTGAAAAAGTTTATTTAGATAACACCCCACTTCAATATGTGGCATTGGGGGGGGGGGGGGGGGGGATTAGTCTATCACACCAGTTATAATACATTATAAGTGCTTTTGTCACTGTGTGTAGTGTTGCTGCAGTCTCACCCCCACACCTGTCACAATGCTGCACAGTGCACAATAATAGTACTAATCCACTATAAAATGCTTTCCACAAAGTATATTATACTGTGGATTACCCCCCCCCCCCTCTTTAGTGCACTGCACAGCAATACCAGAACATTTGCAGCCCTTTACATGAATTTTGTGGACATTAACAGAGCAATTTGTGTGTGACTGCAGCCGATCTCTAACTACCCCTAAAGCAACCACAGGATACCTGGCCCTATAGTAAAGAGACTGTAATAGACCCTAAAATGACATTGGAGCATTTTAAATGACTTTGGTGGACATTGACAAAGCGATTTGTGTGTGACTGCAGCCGATCTCTAACTGCCCCTAAAGCAACCAGAGGATACCTCTCCCTAAGCTCAAAGGTACTAGACCTATACAGAAATACCAGTCCTCAAAAGGACTTTTGTGGATCTTCACAGTGCTATATGTGTCTAGCAAACTCTCCCTGATGAGCAAAGCAGACCTCTTCATACATTGGCAGAAAGCGGAATGTGAAATGGCCACCAGATCGGGTCTATCTATAGGGCAGGGGGACTGTCCATGTGCTGGAATGTTTCAATTGGCTGTCCCGTTCCCCCTGACGGCTGTGTCACGGGTCAAAGTTCTCCCCAATGTAAACAAATATGGCCGCCGCGAACGACGCCATGTGTCCAAAAATTTGGCGGGTAGCGAACATGCAAAATTGCCGCGAACCGACCGCCTGGCGAACTGCAAGGCCATCTCTAATCCTCACCAATATTTTTGTTCATATATGGGCCCCCATCATCATTCTCACTGGATTAAGTTATCTGGTATTTGTCCATGCGTGTATATATATAAATATATATATACACAGTATACTACAAAAGTGAGTACACCCCTCACATTTTTGTAAATATTTAATTATATCTTTTCATGTGACAACATTGAAGAAATTACACAGCTTGTATAACAGTGTAAATTTGCTGTCCCCTCAAAATAACTCAACACACAGCCATTAATGTCTAAATCGCTGGCAACAAAAGTGAGTACACCCCTAAGTGAAAATTTCGAATTGGACCCAAAGTGTCAATATTTTGTGTGGCCGCCATTATTTTCCAGCACTGCCTTAATCCTCTTGGGCATGAAGTTCACCAGAGCTTCACAGGTTGCCACTGGAGTCCTCTTCCACTCCTCCATGACAGCATCATGGAGCTGGTGGATGTTAGAGACTTTGCGCTCCTCCACCTTTCCTTTGAGGATGTCCCACAGATGCTCAATAGGATTTAGGTCTGGAGACATGCTTGGCCTGTCCATCACCTTTACCCTCAGCTTCTTTAGCAAGGCAGTGGTTGTCTTGGAGGTGTTTTTGTGGTCGGCATCATGTTCGAATACTGCCCTGCAGCCCAGAATCCGAAAGGAGGGGATCATGCTCTGCTTCAGGATGTCACAGTACATGTTGGCATTCATGGTTCCCTCAATGAACTGTAGCTTCCCAGTGCCGGCCGCACTCACACAGCCCCAGACCATGACACTCCCACCACCATGCTTGACTGTAGGCAAGACTCACTTGTCTTTGTACTCCTCACCTATTGCCGCCACACATGCTTGACACCATCTGAACCAAATACGTTTATCTTGGTCTCATCAGACCACAGAACATGGTTCCAGTAATCCATGTGCTTGGTCTGATTGTCTTCAGCAAACTGTTTGCAGGCTTTTTTGTGCATCATCTTTAGAAGAGGCTTCCTTCTGGGACAACAGCCATGCAGTGTGTGGCATATGGTCTGAGCACTGACAGGCTGACCACCACTTCAACCTCTGTAGCAATGCTGGCAGCACTCCTCATGGAGGAGTGGAAGAGGACTCCAGTGGCAACCTGTGAAGCTCTGGTGAACTCCATGACCAAGAGGGTTAAGGCAGTGCTGGAAAATAATAGTGGCCACACAAAATATTGACACTTTGGGCCTATTTTGGGCATTTTTACTTAGGGCTGTACTTTTGTTGCCAGCGGTTTAGACATTAATGACTGTGTGTTGAGTTATTTTGAGAGGACAGAAAATGTATAATGTTATACAAGCTGTACACTCACTACTTTACATTGTAGCAAAGTGTCATTTCTTCAGTGTTGTCTCATGAAAAGATATAATAAAATATTTTCAAAAATGTGAGGGATGTACTCACTTTTGTGAGATACTGTATCAGTGCCCATAAGTTATGTCAATCTGTGCTGCCTTTCAGTGCCTATCAGCACCTGCCCATCAGTGCCACGCATCAGTTACACCTATGATTGCCCATAAGTGATGCCTATTAGTGCCCATCAGTGCCACCTGTCAGCATCTATCAGTGCCCATCATTGCCACCCTTCAGTGCTGCTTATTAGTGCTTCCTCATCAGTGCTACCCCATCAGTGCCCTTCAGTGCTGCCTCATTAGTGCCCATCAGTGCCACCCATATTAGTGCCCTTCATTGCGTCTCATCAGTGGCCATCAGTGCAGCCTCATCAGTGCACATCAGTGTAGGAGAAAAATTACTTATTTAAAAAAAATAGCTGAGAGAAACTAAAGGCCCGTACACACGTACCGATCGTCGGCAGACAAGCGTCGGCCGACGAACGATCTGCCGATTGTACGCTTGTTAGTATGATGCCTCCGACAGCCGTCAGCGCACATTCTGCCGACAAGAATCTGTCATGCAAGCATTAAAATTTTTGTATGCCGACACCAGAACGGCTGATTGTTCACCAGTCAGTACATAATTCGGCCGACAGACCGCAGATTTGCAAGACTGGGCATGCTCAGAAAAGAAAAAACACAGGGAAAGTTAACCATTACATGACATCACTTCTGCAGTCGGCTGTAGTCGGCGGACAAAATTCTTGTGCTGTCTTTGCACTTTTCAACAGACACCGACAGCCCGGGGACAAAAGACGGCCGATCGTTCGCCGACGATCGGTACGTGTGTACGGGCCTTTAGGAAAACTTTTTTTGAAAACATTTTTTGGCCTTTTTTCGTTGTTTTAGCAAAAAAAAAAAAAAAAAATCCAGCGGTGATTAAATACCACCAAAAGAAAGCTCTATTTGCGTGAAGAAAATGATAAAAAAATAATTTGGGTACAGTTTTGTATGACCACCCAATTATAATTCAAAGTGCGACAGCACTGAAAGGTGAAAATTGGCCTGGGCAGGAAGGGGGTGAAAGTGCCCTGTATTGAAGTCGTTAAGGGTGTTTCTCTTGGAGCAGCTGCTGGGAGTTGGGTTTTAGCTTATGCATTGAACAATTTTTTTGTCTTGTGTTGTTTTGCTTTGGTCTGTTTTTTTTTGTCTTTGGATATAATAATAAAAAGTCCCTCCATCCTTGGATCTTGGTATAACATTCTTACACAAATTATATACCGATTGCCATTACTGCTATTTAAACCACTTAAGCCCCGGAAGATTTTACCCCCTTCCTGACCAGTCCCCATTTTGCGATTCGACGCTGCGTGACTTTAACTGACAATTGGGCAGTAGTGCGATGCTGTACCTAAACTAATTTGACGTCCTTTTTTTCCTACAAACAGAGCTTTCTTTTGGTGGTATTTAATCACCTCTGCAATTTTTGGTCATGCGCTATAAACAAAAAAGAGCGACAATTTAGCAAAAATAATATTTTTCACGTTTTTTTATATGAAATTCCCCCCAAAAAATGTAAAAATCAAAATTTTTTAACATTTTTGGCCAATTTGTTTTCTGCTACATATGTTTGGTAAAAAAAATCGCAATAAGCGTATTTTTATTGGTTTGCGCAAAAGTTATTGCGTTTACTAACAAAGGGAAAGATTTTTGTCATTTTTGTTGTTTTTTTTTTTTTTTTTAACGAGTAATGACGGCGATCTGCGATTTTTCTTGCGGGACTGCGACATTGATCAGACACAGATCAGACCCTTGACTGACATTTTTTACACTTTTGGGGGTACCAGTGACATTATTACAGTAATCAGTGCTATACATATGCACTGTTACTGTAAAAAGGACACTGGCAGGGAAGGGGTTATTTTTATTGGGGAAGGAGGGGTTAAGGGGTGTGCTTCTAACTGTGAAGGGATGTGGCTGTGTGTGTAACAGCAGAGATCTACGATCCTACATAGCAGGACCATATGATCTGTGCTGTTACACAGAGGAGAATGACAGGTGGCTTTGTTTACATTAGCCGCCTGCCTTTCCCCCTCTGTAACTGATGATCGCGAGTGACCGGCGGACATTCGGTCTGCCGGTCAATTGCGCTGAGGTGTCCGTGAACGAGCAGGGGGTGGGAGCGTACCTCAGGCGGCGCGCGCTCGCCCCCTATTGGCTCACAGGCTAGTGACGTACCGGTATGTCACTTTGCCTGTATGGGCCTGACCGCCGCAGTATATGTACTTGCGGCGGTCGGCAAGCGGTTAAATTAGGTCATTAGCTTTAGTCATCATGACTGGGAGACTTAAAGGGAGAGGCAGATACCTATCATGCACAGCTAGTAGGGATGGGCATGGTTCTATAACCACAGGCCAAAGGGGTGATCAGGCTACATATCTGAGCAGCAGAACACTGTAACAAATGTTGGGTCAGATCACACCCCCTGCACTAATGATGAGCCGATCAATAAGGTAGATATTTGTATTTACTATACCTATTATAGGGTAATATGCATAAAATTAGGATTTTATTTTTCCACACTGTTTTTTTTTTTTTCAAGGTAAGGTAAAATTACATTTACTGTACTTTCTGGTGTATAAGACTACTTTTGAACCTCAAAAAAATCCCCCAAAAATGGGGGGTCGTCTTATACGCCGAGTATAATATCTCCAAGGTAACCTAAGTATAAGTATTACCGGTAGATGTAATCTCTCAAGATGCTGGCTGTGGGAATCCTGTACTGGGATACCGTATGTACCGTAGCTTCGGCTACATACAGTGTGCCCTGCTGAGCCAATCAGGGAGAGCGATGTATTCTATTATTGAATGCAAAGCCTGCTCGGATTGGCGGAGTAACATCAGCCCGCCTCTCCGACTCTGCCAATCCAAGCAGGTTTTTCATAAAATAATAGAATACATCGCTCACTGTGATTGGCTCAGCACGGTATACTGTATGTAGCTGAAGCTACGGTACATACGGTGTACCGGTACAGGATTCTCGCACAGCCAGCGTCTTGAGATTACATCTACTGGTAATACTTATACTTAGGGTACCTTGGAGATATTATGAGAGATTACATGTATTACAGTACTAGGGTACCTTGGAGAGCTATGAGAAATCTGATGTTTTTCAATGGTGTTGCCTTGCTTCGGAAGGGGGGTAGTCTTATACGGTGAGTATAGCCCAAAACCTATGTTTTAACTTGAAAAGTAGGGGGGTCGTCTTATACGCCCAGTCGTCTTATACGCCGGAAAATATGGTAGGTGCTGTGTTCTGCAGTGGTTCTGTAAAAGAACTATGTATAAATGGAATAAAGGATTAATGACGAGGGGTTGGAAGTTAGGCCAGGCAGTAACCTAATATGGAAGGCTGGAAGCATTGACTTTAACCTGCCACTGTCACCAGTATGTGACAATGACACTCTCAGCCTCACCATGCACAAATATTCTCCTGCTTGAGGGACAACAATCTAAGTGCCAGCTGACTGAGGGTAATCAATGATGGGGATGGCAAAATCCACAGTAAGTCCTTGCACACACAATAGCTTTCATCACATTTTTCTCAACTGAAATGTGAACCATTCACAGTATCTGTTATAACAACATCTGTGACACACTGTCACTCCAGACTGGGATATAACGGAAGTTAAAATCTAGTAGTGCTCTTCAGAAAGACAGGATTTTTTAGCTTCTGGTTCTAGTGGCTAAGAGATAATGCTTAACACATTCAAAATATAATTTATTGAAAAAAAAAAAAGCAAGACAAATGGTGAAAATAAAATACTTACTGAAAAAGTTATACAGAAACAGTACATTAAATGGGAATAGGAATAAGGGGTCTGTGGTTCCAGAGTACTATTCAATGTAATTTAACCACTTCTGGCCCGAAAGGATTTGCCCCCTTTCTGACCAGGCCATATTTTGCGATTCAGCACTGCGTTACTTTAATGGACAATTGTGCGGTCTTGCAACATGTCCTTTTTTTCCCCCCCATAAATAGAGCTTTCTTTTGGTGGTATTTGATCACCTGTGCAATTTTTATTTTTTGCGCTATAAACAAAAAAAGAGCGACAATTTTGAAAAAAAAAAAAAAAAAAACAATACTTTTCAAATTCTGCTATAGGACATTCCCAAAAAAAGAAATAAATAAAAATCAAAATCTTTTAACATTTTAGGCCAATTTGTTTTCTGCTACATATTTTTGGTAAAAAAAGTTGCAATAAGCGTATTTTGATTGGTTTGCACAAAAGTTATCGTGTCTACCAACTACGGGAAAGATTTATGTCATTTTTAGTAGTTTGGTTTTTTTCTAGTAATGGCAGCGATCTACGATTTTTAGCGGGACTGTGACATTGTGGCAGACAGATCGGACCCCTGACTGACATTTTTTACACTTTTGGGTGGACCAGTGACATTACTACAGTAATCAGTGCTAAAAATATGCACTGTTACTGTAATAATGCCATTGGCAGGGAAGGGGTTAACCCTGTGGGTGATCAAGGGGTTAAATGTTAGCCTAGAGGAGTGATTTTAACTGTGGGGGGGGGCGTGGCTTCTGAAATGACCATAGAGACATGTGATCCTATATAGAAGGATCACATGGGCTCTATGATCATTGCAGGGAGAAGAACGGTCAGCTGTGTTTACAACATCCAACCATCCTTCTCTCTCAGCAGGGAACGATGGCGAGTGTCAGGCGGCAATTGGAGCCGCCTCCCTGCTGTATCAGCTTCCATGCCGCCGGAGCGAGCTCGCCTCCTAGACTCCCAAGAGTGAGTGCCGTACATGTACGGCGATTTGCCTGGGAGCGGCTGTCTGCCGCAGTACATCTGCGGTGGGCGGTCGGGAAGCAGTTAAAGGGTAAGTTTATATTTTCATGAAAATGAAAAGTTAAACTAACTGCAATTATCCTGGCCTTCCCTCTGCTTCTCACTGCACATAATGGCTGTGGTGCATTACACTGCTGGTGCAATTAAAACTTACAGGTGTTCTAATCTCTCTCCAGTCTGTCCAAAGCTAAAAAAATAAAAATAAAAACAAAAAATAAAAAAAGTTTTGCCTTTAGTTATACTTTAATACATCACCATTTATTAAACTGTACCTCAATACAACCCCAATAGTATTATTATTAGTATTAGTAGTAGTAGTCATAGTATTGTTAGTATTATCAGTATTATGTAAGTTAACCATCATGACAAATTTTTTTCTCATTTTTATTTGTCTGCAATTTGCAATGTGCATTGTTACCAATACATTGGCACAATAATAATAATAATTCAGATTTGTCAATAATAGCTATATACAGTGGGTACGGAAAGTATTCAGACCCCCTTAAATTTTTCACTCTTTGTTATATTGCAGCCATTTGCTAAAATCATTTAAGTTCATTCTTCTTCCTCATGAATGTACACATAGCACCCCATACTGACAGAAAAACACAGAATTGTTGACATTGTTGCAGATTTATTAAAAAAGAAAAACTGAAATATCACATGGTCCTAAGTATTCAGACCCTTTGCTGTGACACTCATATATTTAACTCGGGTGCTTTCCATTTCTTCTGATCATCCTTGAGATGGTTCTACACCTTCATTTGAGTCCAGCTGTGTTTGATTATACTGATTGGACTTGATTAGGAAAGCCACACACCTATCTATATAAGACCTTCCAGATCACAATGCATGTCAGAGCAAATGAGAATCATGAGGTCAAAGGAACTGCCTGAAGAGCCCAGAGACAGAATTGTGGCAAGGCACAGATCTGGCCAAGGTTACAAAAAGATTTCTGCTGCACTTAAGGTTCCTAAGAGCACAGTGGCCTCCATAATCCTCAAATGGAAGACGTTTGGGACAACCAGAACCCTTCCTAGAGCTGGCCGTCCGGCCAAACTGAGCTATCGGGGGAGAAGTGCCTTGGTGAGAGAGGTAAAGAAGAACCCAAAGATCACTGTGGCTGAGCTCCAGAGATGCAGTCAGGAGATGGGAGAAAGTTGTAGAAAGTCAACCATCACTGCAGCCCTCCACCAGTCGGAGCTTTATGGCAGAGTGGCCCGACGGAAGCCTCTCCTCAGTGTAAGACACATGAAAGCCCGCATGGAGTTTGCTAAAAAACACCTGAAGGACTCCAAGATGGTGAGAAATAAGATTCTCTGGTCTGATGAGACCAAAATAGAACTTTTTGGCCTTAATTCTAAGCTGTATGTGTGGAGAAAACCAGGCACTGCTCATCACCTGTCCAATACAGTCCCAACAGTGAAGCATGGTGGTGGCAGCATCATGCTGTGGGGGTGTTTTTCAGCTGCAGGGACAGGACGACTGGTTGCAATCGAGGGAAAGATGAATGTGGCCAAGTACAGGGATATCCTGGACAAAAACCTTCTCCAGAGTGCTCTGGACCTCGGACTGGGCCGAAGGTTTACCTTCCAACAAGACAATGACCCTAAGCACACAGCTAAAATAACGAAGGAGTGGCTTCACAACAACTCTGTGACTGTTCTTGAATGGCCCAGCCAGAGCCCTGACTTAAACCCAATTGAGCATCTCTGGAGAGACCTAAAATGGCTGTCCACCAACGTTTACCATCCAACCTGACAGAACTGGAGAGGATCTGCAAGGAGGAATGGCAGAGGATCCCCAAATCCAGGTGTGAAAGACTTGTTGCATCTTTCCCAAAAAGACTCCTGGCTGTATTAGATCAAAAGGGGGCTTCTACTAAATACTGAGCAAAGGGTCTGAATACTTAGGACCATGTGATATTTCAGTTTTTCTTTTTTAATAAATCTGCAACAATGTCAACAATTCTGTGTTTTTCTGTCAGTATGGGGTGCTATGTGTACATTCATGAGGAAGAAGAATGAACTTAAATGATTTTAGCAAATGGCTGCAATATAACAAAGAGTGAAAAATTTAAGGGGGTCTGAATACTTTCCGTACCCACTGTATATATCATGTGACAACACTGAAGAAATGACACTTTGCTACAATGTAAAGTAGTGAGTGTACAGCTTGTATAACAGTGTAAATTTTCTGTCCCCTCAAAATAACTCAACACAGCCATTAATGTCTAAACCGCTGGCAACAAAAGTGAGCATACCCCTAAGTGAAAATGTCAAAATTGGGCCCAAAGGGTCAATATTTTGTGTGGCCACCATCATTTTCTGGCATTGCCTTAACCTTCTTCGGCATGGAGTTCACCAGAGCTTCACAGATTTCCCATGAAGTTCTCTTCCACTCCTCCATGACGACATCACGGAGCTGATGGATCTTGCAGACTTTGCACTCCCCCACCTTCCGTTTTAGGATGCCCCACAGATGCTCAATAGAGTTTAGATCTGGAGACATGCTTGACCAGTCCATCACCTTTACCCTCAGCTTCTTTAGCAAGGCAGTGGTCATCTTGGAGGTGTGTTTGGGGTCGTTATGTTGGAATACTGCCCTGCAGCCCAGTCTCCAAAGAGAAGGGATCATGCTCTGCTTCAGTATGTCACAGTACATGTTGGCATTCATGGTTCCTCAATGAACTGTAGCGCCGCGCCCTAGTACACTCATGCAGACCCAGACCCGGACACTCCCACCACTATGCTTGACTGTAGGCAAGACACACTTGTTTTTGTACTCTTCATCTGGTTGCTGCCACACCCGCTTGGCACCCTCTGAACCAAATACATTTATCTTGGTGTCGTCAGACCACAGAACATGGTTCCCTTAATCCATGTCTTTAGTCTGATTGTCTTAAGCTAACTGTTTGCTGGCTTTCTTGTGCATCATCTTTAGAAGATGCTTCCTTCTGGGACGACAGCTATGCAGACCAATTTGATGCAGCGTATGATCTGAGCACTGCCAGGCTGACCCCCCCATCCCTTCAACCTCTGCAGCAATGCTGGCAGCACTCATATGTCTATTTCCCCAAAGACAACCTTTGTATATGACGCTGAGCGCGTGCACTTAACTTCTTTGGTCGACCATGGCAAGGCCTGTTCTGAGTGGAACCTGTCCTGTTAAACCACTGTATAGTCTTGGCCACCATGCTGCAGCTCAGTTTCAGGGTCTTGGCAATCTTCTTATAGCCTAGGCCAGTGATGGCGAACCTTGGCACCCCAGATGTTTTGAAACTACATTTCCCATGATGCTCATGCACTCTACAGTGTAGTTGAGCATCATGGGAAATGTAGTTCCAAAACATCTGGGGTGCCAAGGTTCGCCATCACTGGCCTAGGCCATCTTTATGTACAGCAACGATTCTTTTTTTTAGATCTTTAGAGAATTCTTTGCCATGAGCTGCCATGTTGAACCTCCAGTGACCAGTATGAGAGAGTGAAAGTGATAAAATCAAATTTAAAACACCTGCTCCCCATTCACACCCGAGAGCTTCTAACTCCAATGAGTCACATGTCATATGAGGAGGGAAAATGTCTAATTGGCCCAATGTGGACATTTTGACCTAGGGGTGTACTCACTTTTGTTGCCAGTGGTTTAGACATTAATGGCTGTGTGTTGAGTTACTTTGAGGGGACAGCAAATTTACACTGTTATACAAGCTGTACACTCACTACTTTACATTGTAGCAAAGTGTCATTTCTTTAGAGTTGTCACATGAAAAGATATAATAAAATATTTACAAATATGTGAGGGGTGTACTCACTTTTGTGAGATACTTTATATATATATATATATATATATATATTTATATTAAATGGTATCTTAATAAAATTGTATTAATGTTATTATTTTTAATAATTATTATTATTAGTTTAATAATATTATTATTATTATTATTATTATTATTATTATTATTATTATTATTATTATTATTATTATTATTATTATTATTATTATTATTATTATATGACTTAAAAATTCTTTACACATTTGTCTAATAATATTGCCATCAATAATGGAATTTGGCTATTGAGTTTTTTTTGTTAATATATATATAGCAGAAATTATATCTGTAGTAATATATTAAGTGTTAACTTTCAAGATGATTTTATTATAAGTCTGTTTTGCTTTTGCTGGCAAACCAAGAGAATAGAAGCACTGGGAAATAGCTTAAAATATAATGAATGTATTGAGTCTCATTGTTCTGTACAAAGCCCCTGACACCCCATCAACACAAACATCTAGACAAGGGACACATTATTGTACATAGCTTGTTGTGTAACCAGTTAGGAAATTGATTGGCCCCATTGCTGGAAATAATTATTTGAAGTTCATTGAAATTACATAAAAATAAATGTAATGTTGTCGATTCCCTTAATGATTAATTTGATTCCCCTTAACAAAACCAGTTCAAATTAAGAAAAGTTTTACATTAATACAATTTTGACAAATAGTCTAATTTACCTGGCTTCCTAACTAAATCCATCAGGAAATCTCCCAAACAGTAATAATTGAAAATGATTAGGTCATGGCTCGTATCATTAACTTCACTAACAAGCTGATAATGTAAAATTTTATTTGTATCTATGTAATGTTTCCACAGGGAAATTATAAATCAGAGCTAAGTCAAGATACAGAAAGATGTTACATTAACAGTTTTTTTTTTTTTATTAAAAAAGATGTGAAATAAAGAGTATTATATTAATGTTTATATATTGTCAATATAATAAATTGGATAGATAGATAGATAGATAGATAGATAGATAGATAGATAGATAGATAGATAGATAGATAGATAGATAGATAGATAGATAGATAGATAGATAGATAGATAGATAGATAGATAGATAGATAGATAGATAGATAGATAGATAGATAGATAGATAGATAGACAGCTGATATATGTTACTAAAAGTTTTTAAAATGCTTTTAGATACATTTAAAAATAAATGTAATAAAAAATTGCATGATTTAAAATTAATAATAATAAATACAAACATCTGATTTTAGATGGAACCCATAAAAAATAATAATAAATAAATAAAATACATTTAATATAGATAGATAGCTGGTATATGCTACTTACAGTTTCCTGTTCCAAAACAGTTTTATAATTGGATAGCAACAAAAAATACAACCCCCCCCCCCCCCCCAAAAAAAAAAAAAAAAAACTGCATATGTTCAAGGAGTAACAAAATATTGCACAACTAAAAAAATACAAGATAATGATAAATGAGCAGATATAATTCCACAGTGCAAATAGAAACAAGGGTTGCACACATGAGGTGAATGTTGTTGGGACCATAAAAGGCCAGCCAAAATGGACCACTATTTATAATGGATAATCAACAGGGGAAAAACTCAGAAGGAGTAGAAAAAAGAAGGGAAAAGAGAAAAAAAAAGGAGGAGAAGAGAGAGCAGGAGAGGAAAACAGCAAGTGTAAATGTTACTTAAAGTTTTTAAAAACTTTTAGCCACATTTAAAAAACAAATATAATAAAACATTTAAATATTTAAAATTACAAACTAAAAAAAAAAAATGATTTTAGATGCAACAAAAAAAATTCAGATAAATATAAATAAATATCTAATTATTTTTCAAAAATTTTAATTAGTACAAACTTCAGTTTTATAGTGATAAAAACAAAACAGTCCTCATTTTTTAAGATTTAACAGAGAAAAAGTGGGGAGTTCTGTTTGTAAGGACATTTTGTACATTGGCCATTTTGACTGTACTTACTGAACGTAAATAAGCAGATCAATTTTTTTGATTTGACACTTCATAGGGTGTAATATCATTCATTATTCATTTATTTATGATATATGAACCTGGTGTCTCTCTTTCTTAACTGAGCCACACCTAATACTAATTTTAAAGCTATAAAACTGGTCAATAAAGGAAGATCATAATGTAGGCTAAAGCCTCGTACACACGCAACGCCAACCGGTCGTCCGTCTTTTGTCCAGAGTCGTGCCTGTGGGTTGGAATGTGCTCTAGACTGCACACAAATTTTTCCGCACAACAGAATTCTACTTCAGAAGTGATGTCATGTGTTGGATTGCTTTCTTTGTGTTCTTTCATCTCTGAGCATGCCTAGTCTTGCTCATAAGAAATCTGTACTAATGAGACAAAAATCAGACGTGTTTTGATGGTCGACAAAAATTATATAGCCTGCACACCAGGATTTTTTTGGCTGAAAAGTCGGAGTCGGTTGTCGGAAGCATCATACTAACAAGCCGAAAATCGGCAGACCGGTCGTCGGTCGAAAATTCCCGGCCGAATTTCCACTCGTGTGTACGGGCCTTTAACCACTTTACCTCTGGCCACTGTGCTGCTACTGTGGCACAGTGGCTCGTTATCGTCCAGCGACGTAGACCTACATCGCTGGACTCCTCCTCCTGTAGGCGGTGCTCGCGCGCCGCCGGAGGCGCGCTCCAGCTGTTTTCATTCACAGCGGGAGTCGGGCCAGGGGAGGAGCGGCGGCGGTCGCCGCCGCTCTTCCACGATCGTTGGGGAATCTAGTTTGGAGATCCGCCCGCCTGTGTAAACAGAGCGGGCGGATCTCCTCAGTGACAGGGAGTGACAGATCGGAGTGTTCAGCATAGCTGAACATCCGATCTGTCCCTGGCTCACTCAGTCACCTCCCCCCCCACACGTTAGTAAGCACCAGGCATACATTAACCCCTCCCTCTCCAATAAAATTAACGCCTTCCCTGCCAGTGTAATTTTTACAGTAACAGTGAATATATATAGCACTGATTACTGCAGTAATGTCACTGGTACCCCCAAAAGTGTCAAAAATGTCAGTCAAGGGTCCGATCTGTCCACCGAAATGTCGCAGTCCCGCAAAAATAATCGCAGATCGCAGCCATTACTCGTTAAAAAAAAACACCAAAAATGACAGAAATCTTTCCCTTAGTTTGTAAACGCAATAACTTTTGCGCAAACCAATCAAAATACGCTTATTGTGATTTTTTTACCAAACATAGGTAGCAGAAAACAAATTGGCCAAAAATGTAAAAAAAAATTGATTTTTACATATTTTTTGGGAGGAATTTCATATAAAAAAATGTTAAAAATATTGTTATTTTTTCAAAATAAACGCTCTTTTTTTGTTTATAGCGCAAAAAGTAAAAATCGCACAGGTGATCAAATACCACCAAAAGAAAGCTCTGTTTGTGGGGAAAAAAGGACGCAAATTTCGTTTGGGTATGGCGTCGCACGAACGCGCAATTGTTAGTTAAAGTTGCACAGCGCCGAATCGCAAAAAGTGGCCTGGACGTAAGACAGCAAAATCCTCCGGTGGTAAAGTGGATAAGGTGTTCGTGGAAGAGGGATACTGTTGGTTGGATTTACAAAAAGATTTTTTTTTTACATTTGTTTTTTTATAGTAATACAAATGGCATAATTCTAAACTGACAACATTATTTAATCCCAATGCAATGTGCCCTTACCTTTGTAGATGGATTCAAATAATTGGACAACCCTCAGCAGATGTTATCTGAGCAAACATTTTAAAGTTTATGTAAGCCTAGTCACTAAAATTCCAGGTGAATTCCAGGTTTTATTATTTATTTATTTTTTTGCATAGTTATATTGGACCAACTCAGACCAATGTAAGTATGCATAGTGAATAACTGGCTGACCCAAAGGAAGCCACTGCTACTCCAACTCTAAAACAATCCTCGTTGTCTTCTGCTTCACATGTTGAGCATTTGCCCTGCTGCATAGTGAACATGGAGGTTGCTTGGGCAGAACAGGTGTCCTTCAGAGAATGCTTTGCATTTTCTAAATGACTGTAAAGTGTTCTTTGATTGGATGTGGTGGAGAGCTGAGGCAGTGATGCTACAATCTCTAACTAGTCCAATCAGAGAACATACAGCAGGGTAGCCACTCAGCATAGGATCGGGAAGACAATGAGGATCTCAGTAGAAGAGGGAACTACTACAGTGATTCTCTGCATTCGCAGGGATTGACTAGGTATGAAGTATGCCTACTTACATTGGTACAAACTGGGCTAATATAACTATGTAAAAAAATGGAGTCTAGCTTTAACATGTTAACATAATTTATTTTTTTCAGGCATTTCCTGCTATAGGGTGACAATGATCTGCCTGCTGTTCTTGCATTGCCTATGACACCAGCTTTCAAGAGATTACAAATAGCTATGTCAACACATTAGGGTTGATTTACTAAAACTGGAGAGTGTACAATCTGGTGCAGCTCTGCATAAAAAGCCAATGAGCTCCCAGTTTTTTTTTTTTGTCAAAGCTTAATTGAATAAGCTGAAGTTAGCTGGTTGGGGACCATGCACAGCTGCACCATATTTTGCCCTCTCCAGTTTAGTAAATTCACCCTGTTGATTTGTCACTTGTCACTAGTGATGAGCCGAACAAACCACCCCCCCCCCCCCGGTTCGGTTCGCACCAGAACACCGCGAACAGAGGAAAAGTTTGTTCGAACAAACTAACCCCAAGTCTATGGGACTCGAACCTTGAAAATCAAACGGCCTCATTTTGAAGGCTTAAATGCAATTTATGGCCCCAAAAAAGTGTATGGGGGTCCGGGTCCTGACCTGGGGAACATGTATCGATGAAAAAAAAGTTTAAAAACAATTGTTTTTAAAGGAGCACTGATTTACTGATTTTAATGAGGCTTAAAGTGAAACTATAAAAATTAAAAAATCCTTCAAATATCGTGCCTGGGGGGTCCCCTGAATGTGCCTATAAAGTAGGGCATCTCTACGATGTATGTAACCTGCTGCAGCTATACTGACCTTTCTAAAGCAAAAAAATGTCACATACAAATATACATACAAGTTTCAAATCACATGTCATACAGTGCTGAAAAATTGGGCCTTGCTTGCTGATGGTGCCTGAACACCATAACCCCTTGCAGTTACTCTTGATGGGTGCAGGAATGGGACCTGCTGGTAACAATTCCATGCAAATTTGAAATCACATGTGCTACGCAAGTGCCAAAAATTGGGCCTTTGTGGAGGGTTGTGCCTGAATGCCGTAACCAAGGCCTCATAGTTACTCTTGCTTGGTGCAGGAATGGGACCTGCTGGTAAGAATTCCATGCAAATTTGAAATCGCATGTGCTATACAAGTGCCAAAAATTGGGCCTTTGCGGAAGGTGGTGCCTGAACACCGTAACCATGGCCTCGTAGTTACTCTTGCATGGTGCAGGAATGGGACCTGCTGGTAGGAATTCCATGCAAATTTGAAATGGCATGTGCTATACAAGTGCCAAAAATTGGGCCTTTGTGGAAGGTGGTGTCTGGACACCATAACCAAGGCCTCACAGTTACTCTTGCTGGGTGCAGCAATGGGGCCTGCTGGTAAGAATGCCATGCAAATTTGAAATCGTATGTGCTATACAAGTGCCAAAAATTGGGCCTTTGTGGAAGGTTGTGCCTAAAAACCGTAACCATGGCCTCGTAGTTACTGTTGCTTGGTGCAGGAATGGGACCTGCTGGTAAGAATTCCATGCAAATTTGAAATTGCCTGTGCTATACAAGTGCCAAAAATTGGGCCTTTGTGGAAGGTGGTGCCTGAACACCATAACCAAGTTCTCGCAGTTAATCTTGCTGGGTGCAGGAATGGGACCTGCTGGTAAGAATTCCTTGCAAATTTGAAATGACATGTGCTATACAAGTGCCAAAAATTGGGCCTTTGCCATATGTGGTGCCCTAGAACCATAACCAAGGCCTCACAGTTACTCTTGCTGGGTGCAGGAATGGGACCTGCTGGTAAGAATTCCATACACATTTGAAATTACATATACTACACAGGTGCCAAAAATTGGGCCTTTGGTGTTGATGTTGCCTGAACACCGTAAACCCTCACAGTTAGCAGGGCACAGGGACAGGGCCTGCTGTTAAAAATGACATACGACGACTTCCGGTTCCGGCGCCTCATGTAGGGAGACGCGCGGAACAGCGGCTCCGAATACACCGGCATAAAAAACCCGCCGCACAGCCCGTACGAGCCATCGGATCTCCCGGAGCCGAGACATCTACCCGCAGGCACGCTACTGATATGGACAAATTCGTCCTCCACGGCCCCCTGCCGACCTCACAAGCCTCTCGCAGTGATCAGGCTGCACAGGCCTCCTCTGAGGCAAATATGGCGGACGCCACGCAACAGCAGCCCGATCTCCCTCAGGGAGCGACCGCATCTGTCTTCCCCGATGCCCAGATAGCTACGCTGGCGCAAGCAGTAGCTGCTCTCCTCTCGCCCACGATCACAGCGGCGGTAGATAAAGCGATAGCACAGGGCCTCACTCACCTCAGGAAGGAGCTGGGGGAACAAGCAGGCAGGCTAGCAGAGCTGGAGCACCGGGTCTCTGACATAGAAGATGAGGTACAGAACTCCTTCACCCATGACCAGAGGGCCCGGCAGACGCAGAGTTATATTCTTGAGAAGCTGGACGATTTGGAAAATCGGTCCAGGCGCAATAACCTGAGGATTATCGGTTTACCAGAATCTGTTGGCACAGACTCTCTTCACGATGTTTGCATGACCAGAATCCCTGCTGCCCTGGGAATTTCTGCACCCTGCACGGTGAAAAGAGGCCATAGACTGGGAGCGCCCTCAAACGAACGTCGTTCTCCTCGCCCAGTTATTGTGCGATATTTGAATTATATGGACAGGGTTAATATCTTGAAATCTTTCCGAAATTCCAAGTCGCTTCAATTGGATGGCCACAAGCTTCTCATATTTGCGGATTACTCGCAGGAAGTGTCCAGGAGAAGGAAGGCTTTTCAGCCGCTCTGTCAGGCATTATACCACAAGGCTATCAAGTTTACTCTCGCTTACCCTGCCACCCTCCGCTTCTCTGATGCGGCGGGGGTACAAAAATCTTTCACCCATCCCGAGGAGGCAAGCCATTACATGCAATCCTACCTTCACATCTCGCTGGACCCCACCCGGAGCCCAAGTCAAAGTTCCCCAGGATCCAGGGAGCAACATAGCCCGAGAAGAGAACCTGCAAAAAAACAGCGCCTGAACGGACCTTTTGGCCACTCGTGATCTGTTTAACAAGGCCCTTTCACTCCTGGTTCTTACTGTTTGCTCCAGTCAGGCACACCCAGTTGTTCTTCACCATGCTTTGTCCCTGGCTCAATGAGAATCTGCGGATATATGTGCTGCCCTGATGCTGCCCCTAGATGGCGTTAGATGCTTAATGACTGTATTGGTTTTGATGTGTTATGCATTACTACAGTGCTTGATGTTTGAATCTCATGGTTGTTACTGCATACATGCTGGTTTACTGATGTATTGTATGTCTTTTCCTTCTCTCCCTAGCTACAGCCTTGCCGTGTGTCATTGGCCCGTTCGGATTCGTCCCTCTTGTTAGATGTCTCCTATGTTCCCGAGATCGCTATCTACGCATTGTTTTCTTGCTTTGGGCGCCAACGGCAGACTATCGGTAACGCTGTCTCTGGGCGACAGAATGACCTACATGAGGAAAGAAGTGAAGTCCAGACTTCCTCTTACAGGTACCCTTTTAAGTGTTCCCCCGGACCCCTGTTGGGTCCGCTCCCTCTACAACCCCCCTTGCAGAACGTCCTTGTACTTGATTGACCCACAAGCTGATGTGCCTTTGCACCGATGGCTGAGACCCACCATTACTATTTTAAATACTCATGCAATCCTACATCTGCTCATTAGCCCCCCCCGACGTTTTCCATGTCGCTAAAAATTGTCAGCTGGAATGTTAAGGGCCTTAAATCCCCTAATAAGAGAATGGCTGTCCTCAGGCATCTGAAATGCCTGAGGGCAGACATTGCGGTGTTGCAGGAAACTCACCTGGCGGCCGGGGATATAGACCGCATGCGCAAGTTGTGGGTAGGTGAAGTCTTTGGATCTCCGGCGGTACGGGGTAAGGCAGGCGTAGTTATACTAATGCATAAACGTCTGGCATACACGGTTAACGACTCTTCCCACGATGACTCTGGACGTATACTGACCCTGAACCTCACCACTGGTTCCAGTACATGGACTTTGGCTGGGGTGTATGCACCAAACGCCCCTACTAAACATTTTTTCCAAATGCTTACCTCCTTTTTGCCTCCCATGGCCCATACCCCACTCATTGTTGCCGGTGACCTCAACACAGTGATGCAGGTAACGGAGGACAAGCTGGGTGGAGGGGACCGCCCCCCCCCCACACGTCCACTCCCTCCCGCCTCGCCACTGCAGACATTTGCGGATGGCCTGCTCCTGACGGATGTCTGGCGCTTAGCACACCCCACGGCACGCAAATTCACATTCTTCTCGCACCCGCACAACTCCCTTTCACGCATTGATTATATACTTTCCAATGCTTCCCTCCTACCACACATCACCCGCCCTGACATACACGACATTGCAGTGTCAGACCACGCACCTATATCGGTAGAAATGTCCAATATGACCCCTCACGCTTCCAAACCCCCATGGCGTTTCCCAGCATATCTGGCAAAGGATGCCGGGCTCCAAAAGCTAGTTAGAGATACCTGGGCGGATTATCTGTCTACGAACTCCTGTTCTCCCACACTTCTGTGGGAGGCGGGCAAGACGGTGCTCAGGGGACACATTATTTCCTATGCCACAGCCCATAAACGTAAGGTTACTGCAGCCTATACAGCGGCCAGTGCTTCTCTCCGTGAAGCACAACGGCTTCTCAATAGCTCCAACACGGCGGTCAACAGGGATCGGTGGTCCAAAGCCAAAGCTGACTTTGAGACGTGGGCTGAGGCACAGGAGACCATGCATACCCATTTTCAGGATTGGCGATTTCACAAATATGGTAACAAACCGGGAAAGCTCTTAGCGACACTGTGCAAACCTCCCTTTACCCCTACAGTAGTGACCGCACTAAAAAATACACAGGGGACGCTAGTACATACACTCTTCATTCTACACTTCTCTTTATGGACCTGACCCTATAGATATCACGAAAGCGGAAGCCCTCCTCGCCTCGGTCACCCTTCCCACGGTTACAGCCGAACAATTGTCCTCCCTGAATGCCCCTTTTTCCCTCAAGGAACTCACTGCGGCTATAAAATCTCTTTCGCCGGGTAAAGCTCCAGGACCGGACGGGTATACCTCAGAGTTCTACAAACTGACTATGGATACGCTGGCCCCGTCCCTCCTTGACCTTTACAACTCGATCTACCAGGGTGCCAGGTACATGCCTACTGGCTACCAGGCCTACATTAAATTGATTTACAAACTTGGGAAAGACCCTACAAACCCCGGTTCATACCGGCCTATTTCACTGCTATATCTGGACGCCAAACTTTTGTCAAAAATGGTGGCGAACAGACTGGCTTCTATCCTACCGTCATTGATTCACCCTGCCCAGTCTGGATTCACCCAGGGGAGGTCGGCCACCTCCAACCTCAGAAAGGTGATCGCTGCCTTGGAATACGCTGGGGCCAATCCAGCCGCGGATGCTGCCATTGTCACAATAGATGCTGAGAAAGCTTTTGATAATGTCAGCTTCCGCTGGCTGGATATGGTCCTCACTAGATTTGGATTTTCTGGGGCCTTCCTTCACCTAATCAGAGAAATGTACCGGACCCCCATGGCACAAGTGATGGTGGCCGGCCTCACCTCGGCAGCTTTCCAACTCCACAAGGGCACTAGGCAGGGCTGCCCTCTTTCCCCCCTTCTATTTAATATGGCTATCGAACCCCTTTCCAGGACATTAACCTTTCACCCTGACCTTAGAGGCATCCCTATGGGCTCCCAGCAAATGCGGACGGTGCTTTTTGCCGACGATGTACTAATTTTTACGGCCGATTCCGCTCATGACTTACCGCTGATCCAATCCCTATTTGCTAACTTCCGTCAATGCACGGGGCTGCGTATTAATTTCTCCAAAAGTGAGGTCTTACCTCTGCGCTCCCCTCACAAACCGCATTGGGAATCCTGCTCCATGTTCTCTATAGTCCACTCCCATATCACATATCTAGGCATCAGGGTAGGGAGACACCCTTCTTCTCTCTACTCTTTAAATTTTACCCCTGTAGTAGATAAAATTATAGCTGAACTCCAAAACTGGCAAACACTGCCCCTATCATTCAGGGGCAGGTGCCATCTCTTCAAAATGTCTAGTTTTCCTAAACTGTTATACCCCATGCAAACGTTGCCCATCCTGCTGAAACACAAAGATATTCAACGCCTTAACCGAGCTATATCAACCTTCATTTGGCAGGGTAGACGTTCTCGCATTGCAATGCGCAAGCTATACCTTCCGAAATGGAAGGGTAGGGTAGGTCTTCCAGATATAAGGCTGTACAACCTCTCATGCCTCCTTCGGGGGGCTCTGGACTGGATCTCGGGTAATTCCAGATATACGAATTATGACTTAGAAATGCAAATGGTGCGACCATATGATCTGACGGCCCTGCTGCACTGTAGACATAGAGACATCCCTCCGGATTTACGTATTAATCTCCTGCTGAAAGACACGGCTATCGCCTGGAGGGAGGTACGCAGAAGACTTGGGACCCCCTACCGGGTCTCCGGTTTCCTGCCTATTCAGAAACATCCTCTTTTTCCGCAGGGGCAGCAGGGCCAGGTGTTTGATCTATGGGCGGATAGGGGACTCAAAACTTTTTCCCAGCTATGTGACTCTAATTCTGGTATCCCTCTACCCTTCTCAGATGTTTGTCGGAAATATGATTTGCCACGGGGCCATTATCTATATGTGCAGCAATGTGTCAGCTTCATTCATTCCTTAGATACCCCGGCCACGGTCCGCTTCAAGTCGTCCATTATAGACTCTTGGGTGAGGCGGGGAGCCAACAAAATCTCACACATTTACCCCAATTTGTGCTTGGACCTTTACGACCACGTAGCCTCACAGGTGGCTACTCGCTGGAATACGGTTCTGTCCTCCCAGTCTGCCCTTACCCGAATTCTGAAAGGATACAATGACACGTGCCTCTTTGTGCATAATGAATTTTGGAGAGAACAACAACTCAAAATTTTACATGGGGCATACATCCCCTGCCTCCGATGGTCCCCAGACCCTAACAAATCTCTCTGTACTCTCTGCAACCATCATTTGCCTTCCCTTATCCACAAATTCTGGCTGTGCCCCAAGGTTTCTATATTCTTGGACAGGGTCTTGACCCTCATCAACCGCACCCTGGACCTGCTCCTGCCAAAGGATGTCTTTCTGCTTCTCTTTGGAGACACTCAGGGCACGCTGCCTCTCCTGCCCAAACCTCAGAGGAAGCTGCTGCAACACCACAAACCCTGGCTCTTGAGTTGCCTGATGATTGCTAGGAGGATCATTTTAAAGCACTGGACATCAGACGAACCTCCCACTATCACAGAAGTTAAGGGGGAACTGCAAATACTTCTGCGAAGGGACATGGTTGATTTGCACCAGCTGCGGCTCCCCTCCCACACACGATTCCATCGGAAATGGTCTACTTACCTCCTAGGTACGGGCTCTCCTGCCTCACCCCCTTCACTGACACTGCCTCCCCTTAGCATTCCATGAAGTATGGAGCGTCGGGCTCCTGCATACCGACAACCAAACAGTACTCCTATAAGTATTATTGTGCTGCTCTTGGTGTTCTTTCATACTGGGTCTCCACGTTCTCTTCCCTACACCTATGATCACCCTACCCTTACGCATCGGCTACTGTGATGTTCTGTCGCTCTGTACCAGTCTTTCCTCTTATCCTCCCCCCTCCCCTTTTTTTTTTCTTCCTCCTCCTTTTTTCTTCCTCCTTTATAATCTTTCCTCCCTCCTCCTCATTTTCTTCCCCCCCGCCCCCTCCCATCTCCCCCTCCCCCTTTACCTCTACCCTCTCCCCCCCTCCCTTCTTTCTCCCCCCCCTCTTCCCTCCCTCTCCTCTCCACATTACCCTCCATCCGGCTGTTTTGTCCTGTGTCCGACTATTCTCCCAGTTGGGATCGTCATAAGGTATAACATGTGTAATGAAGTGTCGATGACAGCCTTTACAGTTATTCAAGGACTCATAGTTTCTCATTGATCTGCTTTGTTTTTGTTATTTATCCCTGTTTCAAATGTTCCGATGTATTGATTATCGACCTTCAATAAAATATTATCAAAAAAAAAAAAAAAAAATGACATACGACATTTTAATTGTATGCACCTGTAATACAAGTGCAGAAAAAGTAGGCCTTGGGGTTGGTAGTGACCTAAACCAATAACATTGTTGGAAGCTAGCAGAATCAAGGTAGAGGAATAGGATAGGCAGCATATGCAGTCTACAAGGGATGGGAGACCCCTAGCAAATTCAATCTGTTACATCAGCATTAGGGGCCTGATAGCTCTTGCTGATCCAGGACTGGTTTATTTTGATGAAAGTCAGCTGATCAACAGAGTCTGTGGACAGACGCACTCTTTTGTCCATCACAAAACCTCCAGCGGCACTGAACGTCCGTTCGGAAAGAACGCTGGAAGCAGGACAGGCCAGTAGCTCCATTGCATATTGAGCAAGTTCTGGCCAGTGGTCCATCCTAAAGACCCAGTAAGCCACTGGATGTGCAGCTGGTCTGCTCTTGCACTTAGATAATCATGCACCATATGATGGAGACACTGGTGATGGTTGCTTAAACCTAATAGCCCTGGGTGCTGCTGAGGACTAAAGAACTGTTTAAAGGCATCGGTCAGCCGGCCGCCTTCTCCACTGCTCCTCCTTTGGCTGAACGATGCCTTAGAATGAGAATGTGGACCTCCCAGGGTCTGGAAAGGCGGTACACTATTTTTTTTCAAGGCCTCCTCAAGATGTTTCATCCTCTGCTCCCTCTGTAAAGGCAGGATGAGCTCTGCAACTTTACCCTTGTAACATGGATCATCTTTTAGCCTGACTGCTTGCATAGCCCCTTGAACACTTAGGGAGCACTGCTGCTTCAGAGGCAAATTGAGCAGAAGAGGACATGGAGGAGGAGGAGGTGGTGGAATAGCCAGATGTGGCAGAACCAGCACCAGCTTTTTAGAGGCGTGATGAGCTGCGGTGGTTATAGATGTACACAAGTGACCGATTAATAATACTCTCACTGATATCTGATGTAATCTATAATCCTATAGATGGATGATCTGTGATGCTTATAGAATGTTACACAACTGGCCAATGAATACTCTGACTGATATCTGAAGTGATCTATAATCAAATAGGTATGTGAATATTATAGAATGATCCACAACTGACCACTCTGACTGATATCTGAAGTGATCTATAATCAAATAGGTCTGTGAATATTATAGAATGTTCCACAACGGACCACTCTGACTGATATCTGAAGTGATCTATAAACAAATAGGTCTGTGAATATTATAGAATGTTCCACAACTGACCACTCTGACTGATATCTGAAGTGATCTATAAACAATTAGGTCTGTGAATATTATAGAATGTTCCACAACTGACCAATGAATACTCTGACTGATATCTGAATTGATATATAATCAAATAGGTCTGTGGATGTTATACAAATGTTCTACAACTGACAAATGAATACTGTGACTGATATTTTAGGTGATCTATAGGGTTGAGCGGACACCTAGATGTCCGTGTTCGACGGGTTCGGCCGAACTTTAAAAAAAAGTCCGGGTCCGTGTCCCGGACTTTTACCGAACTTTTCCCGGACACCGAACCCCATTGAAGTCAATGGGGACCCGAACTTTAAGGCACTAAAATGGCTCTAAAACACCAAAGGAAAGGGCTAGAGTGCTGCAAATGGCAGCAAAACGTAATTAAGAGCATGGCAAGTGCTCTGCAAACAAATGTGGATAGGGAAATAACTTAAAACAACAAAAAAAAACAGAAAAATAAAACAATGTTCTTCTTCATCTCTGAAGGACGAGGCCCATATGGAGTAGGAGGGAGGTTGAGGTGGTGGTGGATGTGGCGGTGACATAGGCGTGCGCACAGGGTGTGCTGGGTGTGCCTGGGCACACCCTAATCACCTAGGGCACATAGCATTGCCAGTGAGGAGATGGGAAAGATCTCCCTGGGACCTGCTCTGCTCTATTTCTCCTTGCCTACAGGTACATGGCCCCGATACATTACTCTCCCTGCTGGCAAACACATGCATGTGTATTTCAACTTTGGGGTGCACACCTTAATGCAATAGGCTGCGCACACCTATGGGCGGTGTAGGTGGAAGCGGCGGTGGAGGAGGACCAGGGCCGGATTAACAGCATCATGGGCTTGGTGCTGAGGATTTTGAAGGGCCTTAAGGGCCGTGCCTTGCCATGCACCCAGAGGAGGAAGGGTGCAGCCATGCATGCCTAATTCAACATGGGATGCTGTCTCTGAAGCCCATAAACACATCCATGCATCGCCAACTGTCCCTCCTTGTCCGGCCTTCACGCTGTGTGGGGAGGTTCTGAGGGTGCTGCCTGGGGAAGCGAGCATAGAAGCCAGACTTCTGTGTTTACAAGTGACAGAAGAGCGGTAACAGTGAATATGGCCAACCCGGGGCCTATATAAAAGGTAGGGGCCTGGAGCTGCAGCTCCAATAGCCCCTACATTAATCTGGCCCTGAGGAGGAGGACGAGGTAGCCAACACTGCTTCTTTTCAAAAATTTTAAATGAGGGTACACCCCAAAAGAGTGAGAAAGAGCAAAAATGGAACAATGGGTGGGTAAGGTCGGTATCCATTGCTATTCTGCATAAGGTACGGAAAAGTCCCGTGGGATCCATGCCTGGTTCATTTTAATGAACGTGAGCTTGTCCACATTGTCTCTGGACAGGCGGCTGCGCTTGTCTGTTATAACGCCCCCAGCCGTGCTAAATACCCGTTCAGATAATACACTGGCTGCAGGGCACGCCAGCACCTCCAAGGCGTAAAGGGCAAGCTCAGGCCATGTGCCCAATTTGGAGACCCAGAAGTTGAAGGGGGCAGACCCGTCATTCACTACATGTAGGCGTGTGCACACATACTGCTCCACCATGTTGGTAAAATGCTGCCTCCTGCTAAGACATTCCATCTGAGCTGCTGGTGCTGCTGTTTGTTGTGGCGTGCTGACAAAGCTTTTCCACATTTCGGCCATGCTAACCCTGCCTTCTGAGGTGCTGGCGGTGCCCTGGTTGCGTTGGCGACCTCCTCCTCCTCCTCCTCTGCCTTGTGCTTCCACTGTGGCCCCGCTGTCAGATGGGAATGCCAGCAGCATGGCGTCTACCAGCGTGCGCTTGTACTCGCGCATCTTGCGATCGCGCTCCAGTGAGTGAATTAAGGACGGTACGTTGTCCTTGTAACGGGGATCCAGCAGCGTGGCCACCCAGTAATCAGCACAAGTTAGAATGTGGGCAACTCGGCGGTCGTTGTGGAGACACTGCAGCATGTAATCGCTCATGTGTGCCAGGCTGCCCAGAGGCGACGAAAGGCTGTCCTCTGTGGGAGGTGTATCGTCCGTGTCCTCTGTATCCCCCCAGCCACGCACCAGTGATGGCCATGAGCTGGCCTGGGTGCCACCCTGCTGTGAACATGGTTCCATCTCCTCCTCCAGCTCCTCCTCCTCCTCATCCTCCTCATCCTCCAGAACTGTGCCCCTGCTGGACAATTGCGTCCCTGGCGTTTGCGTGTGCAGGAACCCACCCTCGGAGCCCCTTGCGAATGACTGCCCTGAAAGCCTTGGAAATGTTACCTCTTCATCCTCCTCCTCCTCCTCATCCTGTGCCACATCCTCTTCCATCATCGCCCGAATTGTTTTTTCAAGGAGGCATAGAAGTGGGATAGTTAAGCTGAGAACGGCGTCATTGCCACTGGCCATGTTGGTGGAGTACTCAAAACAGCGCAACAAGGCACACAGGTCTCGCATGGAGGCCCAGTTATTGGTGGTGAAGTGGTGCTGTTCCGCAGAGCGACTCACGCGTGCGTACTGCAGCTGAAACTCCACTATGGCCTGCTGCTGCTCGCACAGTCTTTCCAGCATGTGCAAGGTGGAGTTCCACCTTGTGGGCACGTCACATATGAGGCGGTGAGCGGGAAGGCCGAAGTTACGCTGCAGCGCTGCCAGGCGAGCAGCAGCAGGGTGAGAACGCCGAAAGTGCGTACAAACGGCCCGCACTTTCTGCAGCAGCTCTGACATATCGGGGTAGTTTTTAAGGAACCTCTGCACCACCAAATTCAGCACATGCGCCAGGCAAGGGATGTGCATCAAACCGGCTAGGCCCAGAGCTGCTATGAGATTTCGCCCGTTATCGCACACCACCAGGCCGGGCTTGAGGCTCGCTGGCAGCAACCACTCATTTGTCTGCTGTTCCATGCTCCTCCACAACTCCTGCGCGGTGTGTGGTTTGTCCCCCAAACAGGCAAGTTGTAAAACTGCCTGCTGTCGTTTACCCCTGGCCGTGCTGAAGTTGGTGGTGAAGGTGTTACGCTGTCCGGATGAGGAGGCGGTAGAGGATGAGGAAGCGGAGTAGGAGGAGTTAGGAACAGGAGGCAAACTGAAGCGCCCTGCAATCCTCGGTGGTGGAAGGACATGCGCCAAATTGCTATCCGCCTCAGGCCCATCCGCCACTGCATTTACCCAGTGTGCCGTTAGGGAGATATAACGCCCCTGACCGTGCTTACTGGTCCACGTATCCGTAGTTAGGTGGACCTTGGCACAGATGGCGTTGCGCAGTGCACACCTGATATTTTCCCCCACTTGGTTGTGCAGGGAAGGGATGGCTTGCCTGGAAAAGTAGTGGCGGCTGGGCACGACGTACTGTGGGACAGCCACCGACATAAGGTTTTTAAAACTGTGCGTCTCCACCAGACGGAATGACAGCATTTCAAAGGCCAATAATTTTGAAATGCTGGCATTCAGGGCCAGGGATCGCGGGTGGGTAGGGGGGTACTTCCTCTTCCTCTCAAGTGTTTGGGAGATGGAAAGCTGAACGCTTCCACGGGACATTGTGGAGATGGTTGTTGGTGACCCAGGTGGTGGTGTTGCTGACAGATCGTCTGTTTGCGGGGTGGCAGGTGCCGGTATCACTACAGATGTGGCTGGAGCGGCCGAGACTGCAGCAGAAGAGGAAGCAGGATGAGCCAGAGACGTTTCTTGGTTTTGAAGGTGTGTACTCCACTGCAGCTCGTGCTTTGCACTTAGATGCCTGATCATGCAGGTTGTGCTCAGGTTGAGAAGGTTTATGCCTCGCTTCAAGCTCTGATTGCACAGGGTGCAAACCACTCGTGTCCTGTCATCAGCACATTTTCTAAAGAACTTCCACGCTAGAGAACTCCTTTGAGCTGACTTTGGTGCGCTCGTTCCCTTGCTGCGTTGGGCAGTAGCGGGCGTAGTGTCTAGGGCACGGCCGCTCCGCTTCTGCACCCTGCTCCCTCTTCTGCTGTGCTGGTGGCTCTGTGCGACCACCGCCTCTTCCTCCAAACTACTCAGGTCACCTGCATGACGTTCATTCCATGTGGGGTCGAGGACCTCATCGTCCTCCACATCATCTTCCACCCAGTCTTCACCCCTGCCCTCCTTGTCGGTCTCCACAATGCTGAACGCCGCAGCAGTTGGCACCTGCGTTTCGTCATCATCGGAGACGTGCTGCGATGATCCTTGCATGTACTCATCTTGAGAAATAAGTGGTTGGGCATCGCTGCACTCAATCTCTTCCACTTCTGGGGCAGGGCTAGGTGGATGGCCCTGGGAAACCCTGCTGACAGAGTCCTCAAAAAGAATAAGAGACTGCTGTATGGCTTGGGGCTCAGACTGCTGGCCTGATTTGCAAGGGGGTGAGGTGAAAGACGGTTGGACATTGGCTGCAGGTGCCAACTCTGACCTTTCTGCAGTAGACTGGGTGGGAGACAATGTGAAGGAACTGGAGGCACTGTCAGCAGCAAACCAATCTACTATCGCCTCAACTTGTTCTGGCCTCATCACTTCTAGGGGCGTTTGATGCCCTACCAAATACTGATGCAGGTTCTGTAGCCTACTCACACTTGAGGAAGGTGTTTCACTTGTGCGTGTAGCTGGCACAGATCGACCACGTCCTCTCCTTGCAACAGGAGCTCTACCAGCAGCACCACGACCCAGGCCACGGCCCTTATTTGACGGTCTCCTCATATTTCTGTAATTTAAGATCTTGCCCTAGAAAGGTTTTTATTGAATAGCGGAATAGGAAATATGATCCAAAAAAGTGTATGTATCTCGCACGTACAAAACCACACTAGGCCCCAATTACTATTGTTTCTACCCCTAAAAGGATGGATGAGGAGTAGGAGGAGTATGGAACAGACAGCACCCTCAAATCTTCAGAAGTATGAGATGAACCCCAAAAACTTGGAAAGGTGGATCTCACACGTACCGACACAGACTATCCCGCAATTCAATTGATCCTCAAAGGTTTTTATTGAATAGCGGAATAGGAAATATGATCAAAAAAAGTGTATGTATCTCGCACGTACACAACCACACTAGGCCCCAATTACTATTGTTTGTACCCCTAAAAGGATGGATGAGGAGTAGGAGGAGGAGTATGGAACAGGCAGCACCCTCAAATCTTCAGAAGTATGAGATGAACCCCAAAAACTTGGAAAGGTGGATCTCACACGTACCGACACAGACTATCCCGCAATTCAATTGATCCTCAAAGGTTTTTATTGAATAGCGGAATAGGAAATATGATCAAAAAAAGTGTATGTATCTCGCACGTACACAACCACACTAGGCCCCAATTACTATTGTTTGTACCCCTAAAAGGATGGTTGAGCAGTAGGAGCAGGAGTATGGAACAGGCAGCACCCTCAAATCTTCAGAAGTATGAGATGAACCCCAACAACTTGGAAAGGTGGATCTCACACGTACCGACACAGACTATCTCGCAATTGAATTGATCCCCAAAGGTTTTAATTGAATAGCGGAATAGAAAATATGATCAAAAAGAAAGTGTATGTATCTCGCACGTACACCACCACACTAGGCCCCAACTACTATTGTTTGTACCCCTAAAAGGATGGTTGAGCAGTAGGAGGAGGAGTATGGAACAGGCAGCACCCTCAAATCTTCAGAAGTATGAGATGAACCCCAAAAACTTGGAAAGGTGGATCTCTCTCACACGTACCAACACAGACTATCCCCCAATTTAACTGATCCCCAAAGGTTTTTGATTAAATAGCGGAATAGAAAATATGATCCAAAAAAAGTGTATGTATATCACACGTACACAACCACACTAGGCCCCAATTACTATTGTTTGTACCCCTAAAAGGCTAGATGAGGAGTAGGGGGGGTATGGAACAGGCAGCACCCTCAAACCTTCAGAAGTATGAGATGAACCCCAACAACTTGGAAAGGTGGATCTCTCTCACACGTACCAACACAGACTATCCCCCAATTTAACTGATCCCAAAAGGTTTTTGATTAAATAGCGGAATAGAAAATATGATCCAAAAAAAGTGTATGTATATCACACGTACACAACCACACTAGGCCCCAATTACTATTGTTTGTACCCCTAAAAGGCTAGATGAGGAGTAGGGGGGGTATGGAACAGGCAGCACCCTCAAACCTTCAGAAGTATGAGATGAACCCCAACAACTTGGAAAGGTGGATCTCTCTCACACGTACCAACACAGACTATCCCCCAATTTAACTGATCCCCAAAGGTTTTTGATTAAATAGCGGAATAGAAAATATGATCCAAAAAAAGTGTATGTATATCACACGTACACAACCACACTAGGCCCCAATTACTATTGTTTGTACCCCTAAAAGGCTAGGAGTAGGGGGAGTATGGAACAGGCAGCACCCTCAAACCTTCAGAAGTATGAGATGAACCCCAACAACTTGGAAAGGTGGATCTCTCTCACACGTACCAACACAGACTATCCCCCAATTTAACTGATCCCCAAAGGTTTTTGATTAAATAGCGGAATAGAAAATATGATCCAAAAAAAGTGTATGTATATCACACGTACACAACCACACTAGGCCCCAATTACTATTGTTTGTACCCCTAAAAGGCTAGATGAGGAGTAGGGGGAGTATGGAACAGGCAGCACCCTCAAACCTTCAGAAGTATGAGATGAACCCCAACAACTTGGAAAGGTGGATCTCTCTCACACGTACCAACACAGACTATCCCCCAATTTAACTGATCCCCAAAGGTTTTTGATTAAATAGCGGAATAGAAAATATGATCCAAAAAAAGTGTATGTATATCACACGTACACAACCACACTAGGCCCCAATTACTATTGTTTGTACCCCTAAAAGGCTAGATGAGGAGTAGGGGGGGTATGGAACAGGCAGCACCCTCAAACCTTCAGAAGTATGAGATGAACCCCAACAACTTGGAAAGGTGGATCTCTCTCACACGTACCAACACAGACTATCCCCCAATTTAACTGATCCCCAAAGGTTTTTGATTAAATAGCGGAATAGAAAATATGATCCAAAAAAAGTGTATGTATATCACACGTACACAACCACACTAGGCCCCAATTACTATTGTTTGTACCCCTAAAAGGCTAGGAGTAGGGGGAGTATGGAACAGGCAGCACCCTCAAACCTTCAGAAGTATGAGATGAACCCCAACAACTTGGAAAGGTGGATCTCTCTCACACGTACCAACACAGACTATCCCCCAATTTAACTGATCCCCAAAGGTTTTTGATTAAATAGCGGAATAGAAAATATGATCCAAAAAAAGTGTATGTATATCACACGTACACAACCACACTAGGCCCCAATTACTATTGTTTGTACCCCTAAAAGGCTAGATGAGGAGTAGGGGGAGTATGGAACAGGCAGCACCCTCAAACCTTCAGAAGTATGAGATGAACCCCAACAACTTGGAAAGGTGGATCTCTCTCACACGTACCAACACAGACTATCCCCCAATTTAACTGATCCCCAAAGGTTTTTGATTAAATAGCGGAATAGAAAATATGATCCAAAAAAAGTGTATGTATATCACACGTACACAACCACACTAGGCCCCAATTACTATTGTTTGTACCCCTAAAAGGCTAGGAGTAGGGGGAGTATGGAACAGGCAGCACCCTCAAACCTTCAGAAGTATGAGATGAACCCCAACAACTTGGAAAGGTGGATCTCTCTCACACGTACCAACACAGACTATCCCCCAATTTAACTGATCCCCAAAGGTTTTTGATTAAATAGCGGAATAGAAAATATGATCCAAAAAAAGTGTATGTATATCACACGTACACAACCACACTAGGCCCCAATTACTATTGTTTGTACCCCTAAAAGGCTAGATGAGGAGTAGGGGGAGTATGGAACAGGCAGCACCCTCAAACCTTCAGAAGTATGAGATGAACCCCAACAACTTGGAAAGGTGGATCTCTCTCACACGTACCAACACAGACTATCCCCCAATTTAACTGATCCCCAAAGGTTTTTGATTAAATAGCGGAATAGAAAATATGATCCAAAAAAAGTGTATGTATATCACACGTACACAACCACACTAGGCCCCAATTACTATTGTTTGTACCCCTAAAAGGCTAGATGAGGAGTAGGGGGGGTATGGAACAGGCAGCACCCTCAAATCTTCAGAAGTATGAGATGAACCCCAAAAACTTGGAAAGGTGGATCTCTCTCACACGTACCAACACAGACTATCCCCCAATTTAACTGATCCCCAAAGGTTTTTGATTAAATAGCGGAATAGAAAATATGATCCAAAAAAAGTGTATGTATATCACACGTACACAACCACACTAGGCCCCAATTACTATTGTTTGTACCCCTAAAAGGCTAGATGAGGAGTAGGGGGGGTATGGAACAGGCAGCACCCTCAAACCTTCAGAAGTATGAGATGAACCCCAACAACTTGGAAAGGTGGATCTCTCTCACACGTACCAACACAGACTATCCCCCAATTTAACTGATCCCCAAAGGTTTTTGATTAAATAGCGGAATAGAAAATATGATCCCAAAAAAGTGTATGTATATCACACGTACACAACCACACTAGGCCCCAATTACTATTGTTTGTACCCCTAAAAGGCTAGATGAGGAGTAGGGGGGGTATGGAACAGGCAGCACCCTCAAACCTTCAGAAGTATGAGATGAACCCCAACAACTTGGAAAGGTGGATCTCTCTCACACGTACCAACACAGACTATCCCCCAATTTAACTGATCCCCAAAGGTTTTTGATTAAATAGCGGAATAGAAAATATGATCCAAAAAAAGTGTATGTATATCACACGTACACAACCACACTGGGCCCCAATTACTATTGTTTGTACCCCTAAAAGGCTAGATGAGGAGTAGGGGGAGTATGGAACAGGCAGCACCCTCAAACCTTCAGAAGTATGAGATGAACCCCAACAACTTGGAAAGGTGGATCTCTCTCACACGTACCAACACAGACTATCCCCCAATTTAACTGATCCCCAAAGGTTTTTGATTAAATAGCGGAATAGAAAATATGATCCAAAAAAAGTGTATGTATATCACACGTACACAACCACACTAGGCCCCAATTACTATTGTTTGTACCCCTAAAAGGCTAGATGAGGAGTAGGGGGGGTATGGAACAGGCAGCACCCTCAAACCTTCAGAAGTATGAGATGAACCCCAACAACTTGGAAAGGTGGATCTCTCTCACACGTACCAACACAGACTATCCCCCAATTTAACTGATCCCCAAAGGTTTTTGATTAAATAGCGGAATAGAAAATATGATCCAAAAAAAGTGTATGTATATCACACGTACACAACCACACTAGGCCCCAATTACTATTGTTTGTACCCCTAAAAGGCTAGGAGTAGGGGGAGTATGGAACAGGCAGCACCCTCAAACCTTCAGAAGTATGAGATTAACCCCAACAACTTGGAAAGGTGGATCTCTCTCACACGTACCAACACAGACTATCCCCCAATTTAACTGATCCCCAAAGGTTTTTGATTAAATAGCGGAATAGAAAATATGATCCAAAAAAAGTGTATGTATATCACACGTACACAACCACACTAGGCCCCAATTACTATTGTTTGTACCCCTAAAAGGCTAGATGAGGAGTAGGGGGAGTATGGAACAGGCAGCACCCTCAAATCTTCAGAAGTATGAGATTGTGTTCACTGTACCCCACAAAGATTGAGTTCACTGCACCCCACAATGATTGTGTTCACTGCACCCCACAAAGATTGTGTTCACTGCACCTCACAAAGATTGTGTTCACTGTACCCCCCAAAGATTGTGTTCACTGCACCCCACAAAGATTCTGTTCACTGTACCCCACAAAGATTGTGTTCACTGCACCCTAAAAGGATGTTGTTCACTGCACCCCACAAAGATTGTGTTCACTGCACCCTAAAAGGATGTTGTTCACTGCACCCCAAAAAGATTGTGTTCACTGTACCCCCCCAAAGATTGTGTTCACTGCACCCCACAAAGATTGTGTTCACTGCACCCCAAAAAGATTGTGTTCACTGTACCCCCCAAAGATTGTGTTCACTGCACCCCAAAAAGATTGTGTTCACTGTACCCCCCAAAGATTGTGTTCACTGCACCCCACAAAGATTCTGTTCACTGTACCCCACAAAGATTGTGTTCACTGCACCCCAAAAAGATTGTGTTCACTGTACCCCCCCAAAGATTGTGTTCACTGCACCCCACAAAGATTCTGTTCACTGCACCCCACAAAGGATTTTGTTCACTGCACCCCAAAAAGATTGTGTTCACTGCACCCCAAAAAGGATTTTGATCACTGCACCCCAAAAAGGATGTTGTTCACTGCACCCCAAAAATGATTTTGTTCACTCCACCCCAAAAAGATTGTGTTCACTGCACCCCACAAAGATTGTGTTCACTGCACCCCAAAAAGATTGTGTTCACTGTACCCCCCAAAGATTGTGTTCACTGCACCCCACAAAGATTCTGTTCACTGTACCCCACAAAGATTGTGTTCACTGCACCCCAAAAAGATTGTGTTCACTGCACCCCAAAAAGGATGTTGTTCACTGCACCCCAAAAAGGATGTTGTTCACTCCACCCCAAAAAGATTGTGTTCACTGCACCCCACAAAGATTGTGTTCACTGCACCCCAAAAAGATTGTGTTCACTGCACCCCAAAAATGATTTTGTTCACTGCACCCCAAAAAGGATTTTGTTCACTGCACCCCAAAAAGGATGTTGTTCACTCCACCCCAAAAAGATTGTGTTCACTGCACCCCAAAAAGATTGTGTTCACTGCACCCCACAAAGGATTTTGTTCACTGCACCCCAAAAAGATTGTGTTCACTGCACCCCAAAAAGGATGTTGTTCACTGCACCCCAAAAAGGATTTTGTTCACTGCACCCCAAAAAGATTGTGTTCACTGCACCCCACAAAGGATTTTGTTCACTGCACCCCACAAAGATTGTGTTCACTGCACACCAAAAAGGATTGTGTTCACTGCACCCCAAAAAGATTTTGTTCACTGCACCCCAAAAAGATTGTGTTCACTGCAGCCCAAAAAGATTGTGTTCACTGCAGCCCAAAAAGATTGTGTTCACTGCAGCCCAAAAAGATTGTGTTCACTGCAGCCCAAAAAGATTGTGTTCACTGCAGCCCAAAAAGATTGTGTTCACTGCAGCTCACACACAGAAAAATGGATGTGGATCACTGACACCTGCCTATCTCCAATCCCACACCACACAGCAATATCGATTGTAGTTTGTAGAACACAGTTTCCCTAAAATTCAGCAGACTCTGTCCCTAACAGGATTGAGAAGAGATCGTAGATCAGGATTGAGTGCAGATTCACCCCACCCCCCACACAGCAATATCGATTGTAGTTTGTAGAAGACACTGACCCTATAATTCAGCAGACTCTATCCCTAAAATGCCTACAACTCGCCCTGCCTAAACACTCCGACCTGTCCCTCAATTCTATCCGGACACAAATGTTTTTTTCCTGCCTATCTTTCCCTAATCAGCAGCCAGCACATTGATGTGTGCTCTGTCCCTTAGCTAAGCAGCAGAATGACGCTGCTGCGGCGGCTGCCTCGAACTTATAAAGACTTGGTCACATGCTTCAGACGGCCAATCACAGCCACTAAGACATTTGCAGGCATGGCTGGGATGGCTTAAGGCACACCAGTTAAACGATTGTTGATTGGCTGTTGAAAGCCCGCCATGAAAAGAGCGCCAAAGCATGCAAAACCCGGAAATAAAACGACCGAACACGGATTTTTACCCGAACATACAGTAAAGTGTCCGTGTCCGTGTTCGGGTAAAAAAAATCCAATTATTCGGTACGAACACGAATAATACAGTCCGTGTTCGCTCAACACTAGTGATCTATAATCAAATATGTCTGTGAATAATATATAATGTTCCACAACTGACCAATGAATACTGTGACTGATATCTGAGGTAATCTGTAATCACATATGTCTGTGAATATTAAAGAATGTTCCACAACTGACCAATGAATACATTGACTGATGTCTGAAGTGATCTAGCACCCTATAGGTCTGTGAATATAATAGAATGTTCCACAACTGATCAATGAATACACTGACTGATATCTGACGTGATCTAGAACCCTATAGGTCTGTAAATATTATTAAATGTGCCACAACTGATCAATGAATACACTAACTGATATCTGAAGTGATCTAGAACCCTATAGGTCTTTGAATATTATAGAATGTTCCACAACAGATCAATAAATACACTGACTGATATCTGAAGTGATCTAGAACATTATAGGTCTGTGAATATAATAGAATGTTCCACAACTAATCAAAGAATACACTGAATGATATCTGAAGTGATCTAGAACCCTGTAGGTCTGTGATGATTATAGAATGTTCCACAACAATGAACAATAATCTGACTGGTATCTGATGTAAAGAAAGAAATCTGTCCCTAGCTCACACAGGAACCTAGCCCTCCCTACATTGCTAGCAATGTCTTTCCACTGTCTGATATGATGTAATGAAATCAATCTGTCCCTACCTCACACAGGGACCTAGCCCTCCCTACACTGCTAATAATGTCTCTCCACTGTCTCACAAACTCCAAAAAAAACTACTCTTGCCCTGCCTCAATCACGTGCCTGTCCCTGTCTCATCGCCCACACAATGACACTACACGCTGCGGCTGCGCGAGCAGCCTTTATGTAGTGTGGGTCGTGTACTTGGCCCCTAAGCCTTGATTGGCTAAAGGCAGCCTGCCTTTAGTCCAATCATGGCAGAGATCATTTGATTGGCCAAAGCATGAGGTCAGGGTGCATGCTTTGGCCAATCGCATAACGCACTGCACGCACTGCGCACGTGCAGTGCATTATGCGAGACTCACATTTCCCGCGAAGAAGCACATTTGTTCGTCATTCAACGAACGATCTAATGTGTGGTGTTTGAGTCAAACTTACCTTCAACTCGAACTTGAAGCTTATCCCTAGTAACAGATCCTATCTACGTCCCACCAAACTGACTCTCTCCCTGGTGCATACTCCACAGTACACCTGCTCCCAGACCTCTCACAGCATACACTTCAGCGTCACAAAAACCTAGTGACAATAACTAAGGCTCTCCGCAACCACAAGATCCCTCACAAATGGAAGTATCCTGCAACCCTCTTTATCACCCATAATGGGTGACCTCCCAGATAACTACAATGGAGGGAGGCGTAAGAGCTCTCTGTCAATGGGGTATCCTGAAAAACCCACCCCTATCGGATCATCACCCTGCAGCACCTAGCACTCTACAACCAGAATGGCAAGTGGTCTCCCGAAAAAGATCCTCAAAGAAAAGACTCTTCAGGAGGCTTTTGAGCAACATTCCCTGGCCCTAGACCAGCCTTTATGTCTCCTCTCTCCTAGCCCTTCATATTATTACCAGTTACACAGAATGTTGGCGCATAGCCCCAGATGCGGGCCCATTTTTAGACTATTTTTTTTGTTTATTCGTTACTTTGTTCATTATGTTCATAACGATTAACCGGTTCCACAGTACGGATCCAACATCTCAAACATATGTGATAATGTAATGATGTGATAAAGTCCAAATAGAGTCCAATATGGGTAAAACAGCACGTCTGACGAAATATTCTGTACAGGTACCGCTTACCAAAGGTGAATAGTATATAGGCCCAAAATACTTCAAAGGATCCACAGGAACCAGATATCAATCGGACTCCGTACATATAGATGGATCTCCTCAGTGTTGGGTATTCATGTGGAATAAATAAATAAAAAACGCCATAGCGTAAAACCACAATAAATTGGATAAAACACCCCGAGTGATGGGAATATCAGGAAAGTGTTGGAGTGTAGATAGAAGACACACCACCTCAAATCTTGTGAAAATACTCCTTACCAGAGTAATAAAACTGTGCAGAGAAGAGAAAAGACCTCCCCCAGTAGGACTGCAGCTTACCAAAGACAAACCATATAAAGCATATAGGTCCCAATCGTGTCACCAAAAGGGGGCTGACATATGAATGCCCTTACCAGCTCCAGAAATTGAAAGGCAGAAAAGATCCAAATCCGACTGAATACTTCAACTGTTGGCACAGCTCCAGATATATGTCAAAGCAGATCAAACACTTCCAATAGGGACGCTAGTAGAGGCTCGGCATACAGGGGGTATCAGCCATGAATAAAAGAGAGGTAGACCATAGCGTAAAACCCCACAAACAAGTTTATTAGAGAAAGGGCAAACACTTACAAGCATGAAGATCACAATGGTCAGAAGAGGAAAGTAAATGAGCCGCCGGCCGGACGGCTCCACTCGCCCGTTCCTTCGTGAGACTGTAGCGTATGGGTGACGTCAGCACGCCGTGACCTGACGCGTTTCATCAGAGATGATGTTCTCAAAGGTACGGGCGGCGTGCTGACGCCACCTATAAATAGCCAATAGGCCCGCAAAATCAATAACCGGAAGTTCCCTTACCGCCATGTTGAGTGTGGTATCCCGGAACCGGAAATGATTGCGCTACCCGGAACCAGAAAATGGGCACCGTGGTGTAAAACTAGATTGGTAAACAGCAGAAACCAATGGAACATAGTGCCGTAAACCAAAAAAAGAACATAACTAAAAACATATAAATCAATCATTGCTGACTCAAATACGCCATACATAATTTGATCATATACCAATTATATGGGAACTTCCGGTGATGGACGCGTAATCCAAAAGTAAGCAAATATAGCTCTATAGCGCTGAACAATGATGCCCTCAAGGTTACATATATAAAAATATTAAGAAACCAGATGGACATCTCCCCACGATGTGGGTATATATTCTATACCGTTAAAATACATAATCATAATATAAATGACACATTATGTAATATCCAGGCATGAACCAAATCTAAATCTAGATCATGCATAGATATAATCAAATATAATAAAAAAGGGGGGGGGGGCAACTGATAAATTTAAAACAAAAATAAAGGAATAATGAATGAGAACCTCAATCAGAAACACACCTAAGAGTTATCAATGAACGCATTAATCTCTGTATCTACGTTTAACCCAAAGGGTGTGTAACTTTTAACCTTGTAAATCCAGGACATCTCAAGGCGAGAGATGCCTCTAGTCAACGGTTCTCCCCTCCAATGGGGTGTAAATTTGTCTATTCCCAAAAACACAGTATTTTTCGGATTGCTGTTGTGGACCTGTGCGCAGTGTTTAGAAACTGAATGTTTCGGAAAGGCCTTCCGAATATTGGCCACATGTTCATTTAGTCTAACATTCAGTTGACGCTTGGTCCTACCAATGTATTGGTAGCCACAAGGGCACTGAAGCATATAGACTACTCCCTTGGTGGCACAAGATATAAACGGTTCTATATCATGTGTTTTACCAGTGCTATGGGAGATGAAATTTTTGGTATTACGCTTCTTAATAGCATTAAGGGAACAGATTTGGCACCTGTTGCAACGGTAATAACCAGTAAGTTGGTTTAAAAAGGTAGCTTTGGGTTGAGGAGGCTCAAGTACGTTCGGAGCGAACTGATTCCTCAAAGACATTGCACCTCTAAAGATGACTCTGGGTTTATCAGGTAAGGACGAACCCAGAACTGGGTCATTATTTAGAATGTGCCAATGTCGGCGGAATAGATTTTTTATGGCCATGTGTTGGCTCGAGAAGGAGGTAATAAAGGGTGCGGCAGAAGATGTAAATGTGGTGTTGGAGTGATCTGCCCTCCGTGGTTTCAGGAGTTGTACCCTGTCTTGTGATTGAACCTCCTTGAGTGTCTCTTGGAGGAATTCATAACTATACCCCTTTTCTAAAAATCTATTGGTTAGAACCTCAGCCTGGGACAAAAATTCTAGATTGTCAGAGCAATTCCTCCTAATGCGGAGGTATTGTCCCTTCGGTACCGCCTTTAGCCAGGGGTCGTGATGACAGCTGTCAACAGGGATATAAGCATTTCTGTCGGTAGCCTTAAAGTAGGTGGATGTTACAAACCGATTATCTTTGACAGAAATGGTTATATCCAGAAAGTGGATGGTGGATTGGCTGCTTTCATAGTTGAATTGAATACCTCTTGAGTTGGAGTTTAACAGCTCCATGAAGGTCTTTAAGTCCTGCTGATGACCATCCCAGAGGAGGAGGACGTCATCAATATACTTAGCCCACAGCATCAGCTGCGGCCTTTGATGGGCATAGATGACATCCTCCTCCCACTGTGCCATAAACAAATTGGCAAGGGATGGGGCATATTTGGCCCCCATAGCCACCCCCGTTATTTGACAGTAAAACCGCCCATCGAACCAAAAATAGTTGTGATGGGTGGCATACTCAAGTAGTCTCATAATGAAACAAATTTGCTGCGAGGGAATGTCAGAGTCTCTCTCTAGGAACATCCTCACAGCCTCGAGACCAAGATGGTGTGGGATAACGGTATAGAGAGATGAAACGTCTGACGTTACCATCCAAAGGTTGGCAGTGGGAGTCAAACCCGACAGCAGATTTAAAACATGAGTCGTATCCCTGACATACGACGGAGTTTTTTGAACAAGAGGCTGCAAATAAGAGTCAATGTACTTCCCCACCCGGGACGTCACAGAGTCTATTCCACTGACGATGGGGCGACCCGGGGGGGAAGTCAGACTCTTATGCAGTTTAGGCAGGCAATACATGACTGGGGTCCGAGGACATTTCGGAACCAAAAAGGCTTGTTTTTTCTTGCTGAGTATACCCAACTCATGTCCTTCAACAACTATTTTCTCCAGCATCCTTTTGTACTTAAACTTAGGGTCTGAAGGCAATTGAACATAAGTTTTGTCATCACTCAACAGTCTATGTACTTCTGCCATATAGTCGTCCCTATCTAGGACGGCTATACCTCCACCCTTATCTGCCGGCCTGATCACTAAGTTTTTGTTATTACATAATGAATCCAATCCTGTCTGTAGGTCGGTGGGTAAAGAGGTTTTATGTACTTGGAGCCGGTCTAGATCCCTAAGGACCATATCCCTAAACACCTTTAATGATGGTGCCAAGGATCCTGGGGGGTTAAAAACCGATGCATTAGATAATCCTGAGTGTTGATACTGACTTGGTTCCATGCATTGTTGACTGATCGGATTATTCATAATATGTCTCTTGACACTCATTTTTTGTACAAATTTATGGACATCCATAAACGTTTGAAATTTATTCAAACGTTGAGGAGGTGCAAATTTAAGACCCTTATCCAAAATTTGTATTTCAGCACTACTAAGTGTCACTTTACTAAGGTTAAAAATACCTGCACCCTCTACGTTTTTGACTTTTTTTGACTTGCTGCGCCTGCCTCCTCTACATCCTCTTGTGGGTCGGCTGGCCTTTTGGTGCCTTGTGTGGCCTTGGGAAAACCCCAACCTGGATAACTTTGCCCAATGGATGCATCTGAGCTCGAATTGTTCAGAGCCACATCCCTCTCAGGGCGTGGGGTTATTTGTTGTAAAGATACTGCTCCCCCACTAGGGGCTTCATTATCCTTAAGGGGATAGAACCGATTATTGACTGGAACATTATATTGCTGTTTATCCAGTCTGGTGGGGGGCATATCTCTCCTTGGTCCCTGAGGTTCCCTTTCAAGTCCTGGTGGACGGTTGTAAATTGGATCATACCAATGAGGGTGGGATCTGGGGGGACTATAATACTGTCTCTGGTAAGGAGGACGGTAATAGTCCGACTCGGGACCATGAGGGTAAGGCTGATAATAGCCTGAGTCACCATAATTATCTGGACCCCTTCTCCATTGTGGAGTATGGGGATAGTTTGAGTGACCGTATCCTCCATAAGGATTGCGGTCCCTACCTCGTTGCCACTCACCCTGTGGTCCCTGTCCAGAGGGATTGTTGTTAGATTTGGGTTGATTGGCTATAGTTTTTGCATTTGGGCCCCTATGAGGCGATTTAAAAGAAGGGTGTCGACCCTTGGGCCGAGAACCCTTCTTCGATGTTTTGGGGCCATTATTCGTAGGTGGAGGTGGGCCACTAAAAGCAACTCTAGGAGAGTTAGATGGAATCTCCATCTCCTCCTCATGGGATTCTGAGGCACCCATCAATTTTTTCTGCCATTCGAAAACACCACTCGAATGATAGTCCTGCAGATCTCGGTTGAACTTTTTTCTTTTTTTAAGTTTTTGTTCTCTTTCTTCCTTTTCAAGAAGCTTTAAAAGATCTGCAGAAGAAGACTTATAGATTTCACTAGTCATGTGGGGAACCAGTTTCTCCTTAACAAGTTTTATTTCCTCATCAAGCCTGGACAATTTTGCATTTTTCCGGGCTGAGAGGAATTTGAGAAAACTGACTCCTGCTTCATTAAAATACCTATACCATTGTTCTAAGTCCACCTCATCTGATTGAGGGCTGACCTCCCACCTCAGACTTCTTGGGACCATAAGGTTCTTCACGTAGGTATCTAGGAAAGCTATGTCCCACTGAGTGTGTACTTCAGATACCATTAAGTTTCTTAACCTCATGAAGAGACCACTCATATCAGTATCATCTGCTGTGAATACTTTGAATACCCCATTGGTGTTGACCACCTTTGAGGCTCTATATTCGAATATATCCATGGTAAAGCAGCAATTGAAAGTCAAAAAACAGTGTAAAAAATTAAATAAACAACTGCGCTAAACCAAATAAATGTGAAGCTGCAACTTCAAGTGTGACTGTCACCTTAAAAGAAATATATATATATAAGTTGCGCTATAAAATAAAATACATATGTGATAATGTAATGATGTGATAAAGTCCAAATAGAGTCCAATATGGGTAAAACAACACGTCTGACGAAATATTCTGTACAGGTACCGCTTACCAAAGGTGAATAGTATATAGGCCCAAAATACTTCAAAGGATCCACAGGAACCAGATATCAATCGGACTCCGTACATATAGATGGATCTCCTCAGTGTTGGGTATTCATGTGGAATAAATAAATAAAAAACGCCATAGCGTAAAACCACAATAAATTGGATAAAACACCCCGAGTGATGGGAATATCAGGAAAGTGTTGGAGTGTAGATAGAAGACACACCACCTCAAATCTTGTGAAAATACTCCTTACCAGAGTAATAAAACTGTGCAGAGAAGAGAAAAGACCTCCCCCAGTAGGACTGCAGCTTACCAAAGACAAACCATATAAAGCATATAGGTCCCAATCGTGTCACCAAAAGGGGGCTGACATATGAATGCCCTTACCAGCTCCAGAAATTGAAAGGCAGAAAAGATCCAAATCCGACTGAATACTTCAACTGTTGGCACAGCTCCAGATATATGTCAAAGCAGATCAAACACTTCCAATAGGGACGCTAGTAGAGGCTCGGCATACAGGGGGTATCAGCCATGAATAAAAGAGAGGTAGACCATAGCGTAAAACCCCACAAACAAGTTTATTAGAGAAAGGGCAAAAACTTACAAGCATGAAGATCACAATGGTCAGAAGAGGAAAGTAAATGAGCCGCCGGCTGGACGGCTCCACTCGCCCGTTCCTTCATGAGACTGTAGCGTATGGGTGACGTCAGCACGCCGTGACCTGACGCGTTTCATCAGAGATGATGTTCTCAAAGGTACGGGCGGCGTGCTGACGCCACCTATAAATAGCCAATAGGCCCGCGAAATCAATAACCGGAAGTTCCCTTACCGCCATGTTGAGTGTGGTATCCCGGAACCGGAAATGATTGCGCTACCCGGAACCAGAAAATGGGCACCGTGGTGTAAAACTAGATTGGTAAACAGCAGAAACCAATGGAACATAGTGCCGTAAACCAAAAAAAGAACATAACTAAAAACATATAAATCAATCATTGCTGACTCAAATACGCCATACATAATTTATATGGGAACTTCCGGTGATGGACGCGTAACCCAAAAGTAAGCAAATATAGCTCTATAGCGCTGAACAATGATGCCCTCAAGGTTACATATATAAAAATATTAAGAAACCAGATGGACATCTCCCCACGATGTGGGTATATATTCTATACCGTTAAAATACATAATCATAATATAAATGACACATTATGTAATATCCAGGCATGAACCAAATCTAAATCTAGATCATGCATAGATATAATCAAATATAATAAAAAAGGGGGGGGGGACCAACTGATAAATTTAAAACAAAAATAAAGGAATAATGAATGAGAACCTCAATCAGAAACACACCTAAGAGTTATCAATGAACTCATTAATCTCTGTATCTACGTTTAACCCAAAGGGTGTGTAACTTTTACGCACAGGTCCACAACAGCAATCCGAAAAATACTGTGTTTTTGGGAATAGACAAATTTACACCCCATTGGAGGGGAGAACCGTTGACTAGAGGCATCTCTCGCCTTGAGATGTCCTGGATTTACAAGGTTAAAAGTTACACACCCTTTGGGTTAAACGTAGATACAGAGATTAATGCGTTCATTGATAACTCTTAGGTGTGTTTCTGATTGAGGTTCTCATTCATTATTCCTTTATTTTTGTTTTAAATTTATCAGTTGCCCCCCCCCTTTTTTATTATATTTGATTATATCTATGCATGATCTAGATTTAGATTTGGTTCATGCCTGGATATTACATAATGTGTCATTTATATTATGATTATGTATTTTAACGGTATAGAATATATACCCACATCGTGGGGAGATGTCCATCTGGTTTCTTAATATTTTTATATATGTAACCTTGAGGGCATCATTGTTCAGCGCTATAGAGCTATATTTGCTTACTTTTGGGTTACGCGTCCATCACCGGAAGTTCCCATATAATTGGTATATGATCAAATTATGTATGGCGTATTTGAGTCAGCAATGATTGATTTATATGTTTTTAGTTATGTTCTTTTTTTGGTTTACGGCACTATGTTCCATTGGTTTCTGCTGTTTACCAATCTAGTTTTACACCACGGTGCCCATTTTCTGGTTCCGGGTAGCGCAATCATTTCCGGTTCCGGGATACCACACTCAACATGGCGGTAAGGGAACTTCCGGTTATTGATTTCGCGGGCCTATTGGCTATTTATAGGTGGCGTCAGCACGCCGCCCGTACCTTTGAGAACATCATCTCTGATGAAACGCGTCTGGTCACGGCGTGCTGACGTCACCCATACGCTACAGTCTCACGAAGGAACGGGCGAGTGGAGCGTCCGGCCGGCGGCTCATTTACTTTCCTCTTCTGACCATTGTGATCTTCATGCTTGTAAGTGTTTGCCCTTTCTCTAATAAACTTGTTTGTGGGGTTTTACGCTATGGTCTACCTCTCTTTTATTCATGGCTGATACCCCCTGTATGCCGAGCCTCTACTAGCGTCCCTATTGGAAGTGTTTGATCTGCTTTGACATATATCTGGAGCTGTGCCAACAGTTGAAGTATTCAGTCGGATTTGGATCTTTTCTGCCTTTCAATTTCTGGAGCTGGTAAGGGCATTCATATGTCAGCCCCCTTTTGGTGACACGATTGGGACCTATATGCTTTGTATGGTTTGTCTTTGGTAAGCTGCAGTCCTACTGGGGGAGGTCTTTTCTCTTCTCTGCACAGTTTTATTACTCTGGTAAGGAGTATTTTCACAAGATTTGAGGTGGTGTGTCTTCTATCTACACTCCAACACTTTCCTGATATTCCCATCACTCGGGGTGTTTTATCCAATTTATTGTGGTTTTACGCTATGGCGTTTTTTATTTATTTATTCCACATGAATACCCAACACTGAGGAGATCCATCTATATGTACGGAGTCCGATTGATATCTGGTTCCTGTGGATCCTTTGAAGTATTTTGGGCCTATATACTATTCACCTTTGGTAAGCGGTACCTGTACAGAATATTTCGTCAGACGTGCTGTTTTACCCATATTGGACTCTATTTGGACTTTATCACATCATTACATTATCACATATGTATTTTATTTTATAGCGCAACTTATATATATATATATTTCTTTTAAGGTGACAGTCACACTTGAAGTTGCAGCTTCACATTTATTTGGTTTAGCGCAGTTGTTTATTTAATTTTTCCAACATCTCAAACACCTGCCCAGACATCCAAGGTCTCTTCATCATACCATCAACCTCCTGATTCTTTCCTGTCATGTCACTTAACTGCTTATCTCTCAATGCCAAGGGCCTAAACCACCCTGCCAAGAGGTTCTCCTTATGGAAAGAAGCTTTAAAGGCCAAAGCTGACATTCTCTGTGTCCAGGAGACCCACTTCAAAAAACACGCCGCCCCAAGATGTATACACAAGGACTATCCAATTATTTACACTGCCAATGCTCCAGAGAAAAAGAGAGGAAATCAGTCTCCTTCCAACCCAAGGATGACGATGGACACTATATCATTCTCACTGATGAGCTTAACTCTAGACTGTACACAATTGTTTCTATCTACTGTATGCCCCTAATACTCACCAGCTGAGATTTCTCTGCAAAATATTTAAATTAATCTCCTCTGTCAAACATGAACAACTCATGATGTGCGGGGACTTCAACATGACAGTTAATCCATATCTAGACTCCCGCTAAGTGAAGGACTCCAGGTTTAAATTCTCTTTTTCACTTTGAGGGAGTGTATGATGTCTGGAGGTGCCAGCTTTCTAGCGAACATGATTACACGTTCTTTTCTTCCAGACATCACTCTTATTCAAGAATTGATATGTTTATTACTGACCAAAAGCTTCTTTAAAGGGTCTCCTCTGCTATCCAAGACATTACATGGTCTGACCACACAGCCATTTCCATTTCAATAGGGGACCAGGCTCCCCTTACCAGAACCCAAATATGGCGATGCAATGGTAAGCTTTTGCAAGATAAGGTTACCAACAAAGCGCTTTCTCAGCATCTCCAGGAATTTTTTTACACCAACGCCCAAACTGTATCTGACCCCAATGTTCTGTGGAATGCCCATAAAACTTACATCCAAGGTAAATGTATCCAATAAGGGGCCAGAGCAAAAAAAAACTATTTAATAAAAAGCGTTCTCAACTATTGTCAGATATACATTTCCTGGAAGCCTAGAACAAAACATCCCCTACCCATGCTATCATGGCTGCCCTTACCAAACTCAGAAGCAAACTTTGATCACACCTAGCAGAAAACTACTGTAAATTTACAAGTACATGTACAAAAAAACAATTATTCATGCAAATTATGTGATGCCAGAATTTGATGCCATCAATGCAGTCCTGGAGAACTGTACTGTACTTAACCCTGTAAATAAAGCCATCTTTGAAGCAAGTAATTTGAAGAACTGATGTTATTCCCATGTTTTATAAAATGGAGGACCTACTTCACGTTAAATTGTATTTATTAACCTTTGTTGTATTGATATATGCCTCTTTTTTCAGTGCCCAGTTCCCCATGCTCTTTAACCACTTGCCTACTGGGCACTTATACCCCCTTTCTATCCAGGCCAATTTTCAGCTCTCAGCGCTGTCACGCTTTGAATGAAAATTGCGCGGTCATGCTACACTGTACCGATATGACATTTTTATCATTTTTTTCCACACAAATAGAGCTTTCTTTTGGTGGTATTTAATCACCTCTGGCTTTTTTATTTCTTACAAAAAGAAAAAAGACAGAAAATTTTGAAAAAAAAAAGTTTTTCTTATTTTCTGTGAGTACATTTTGAAAATAAATAAATTTTTCTCCTTCACTGATGTGCGCTGATGAGGCGGCACTGATGGGCACTGATAGGCTGTACTGATGGGCACTGATGAGGTGGCACTTTTGGGCACTGATGAGGTGGCACTTATGGGCACTGATGAGGTGGCACTGATGAGGAGGTACTAATATGCCGCACTGATGAGCACTGATAGGCGTCACTAATGCGCACTGATAGGCGGCACTGATGAGCACTGATAGGTGGCACTGCTGGGCACTGAGAGGTGGCACTGCTGGGCACTGAGAGGTGGCACTGCTGGGCACTGAGAGGCGGAACTGATGGGCGGCAGTGATGGGCACTGAGAGGCGGCACTGATGGACACTGAGAGATGGCACTGATGGACACTGATAGGCGGCACTGATGGGCACTGATGGGTGGCACTGATGGATACTGACGGGTGGCACTGATCAGCACTGATGGGCAGCACCATCAGTGCCCACACTCAGTGCCCATAGTGCTGCTAGTCAGTGCCTAGATGAGCAGGCACTGATGGGCACTGACTGGCAGCACTATGGGCACTGACTGTGGGCACTGATGGGGGGCACCGATGGTGGGCACTGTGGGCAGTTGTGGCATTTTTTCCCCTCTTCTGTAATCAGGGCACTGGTGATCAGTGCCCTGATTACATTCCTGTGTGTTCTCTTACCGCTGTTCGGGCTCTCCTCTTCCTCACACTGCAGTCTCCGTGTGAGGAAGAGAGCTGGCGATGAGAGATGATCTCATATGTTTACATATGAGATCATCTCTCATTGCAAGGCCCGATCACGTGGTAAATGGCCGCTGTGATTGGCCATTTACCACGATCTGTGATTGGCTGTGTCCAAGGGACACGGCCAACACAGATTTTCCCCGATGCGCGCTCGCGGGAGCGCGCGGGGAGCCTGTTTCTGGGAGGCCGTTTAAAGACGGCCTCTCGGAAATTCGAGTCCGCGCTGTAGCCGTACTTAGGCTATAGCGCGGACCGGAAGTAGTTAACTATTAGTCTTGAAAATAGATAGAACATCTTTTCAAGATTCAATCTCAATACAATTCCCAATAAAGTCCACAATTTGTGGATTTTACAATGAGTTCCTTCAATGTTCCTGCTAACTGAACCCAGGTCAGATTTGCTTACTACTATTCCTTAAAGTAGATGTAAACCCTCACCTATACCCAGTGAAGTAAATAGCCTCAGATGATACACAGAGATAAAACAAAGCTCCCTATATTTGTATATCTGCTGTCTTCAGCTTTATATACTGTTTAGAAAGTATACATCATGTTAGATTTTTGTTCTTCCTGTTTCAGCAGTGGGAGTATAGTCTTGGCATACACTGTGTGACAACTGATTGGAGGGAAGGCACACCCCCCTCCTCCACATAGGCAGAGGAAGGAAGGAATGTGCAGAGCTGTGCTGTAAATAGACCAGCTCTCTGCTAATCTATTCAAAACATCGACCCCGGCACAAATTCCCAGCTGCTTCATCTCCCATCTCGGAGAACTTGTCAGAAGTTATCATGCTGATAACAGAGGAATGGAGTTGTAGAAAGACACAAGACTTAGGGCTCTGGAGAGAGATAAGTAAACACTACAGATATGTGCCCAGGTCAGATTTCATGAATCAGGTTTACATCCACTTTATTGGAATAAAAAAACAAGCGTTAATCCTTCAGCAGTTGGGTCAAGGAGTGCTAAAGCGGGGGAACAGTTTTTATGATTTAGCTTTCTGCAGTTGGCTGTAAATGTATCACTGATTTGAAAGTAGCCCCTTAACCTTCAATTGGATCTGTTTGTTACCAATAAACTAACCCTCATCACCTTACTATTACTCTTCCCTGTTAAGGTATAGTTACTAAATAAGTAGAGAATATTTACTTTATGTTTAAAAATATGGGATTATTGTGTGCGCATGATTGAGGATTGAAGTGAAGAGCTAGACCTTCGCTCATTTTGGTAAGTGAAAATTCAAGGGCAAATTTGGAAAGCAGTGAGAATATTTGGGGAAAGGCACATTTACTGATTTGCAAATAGGCCCCTCGGTGTCATTGTATTCAATGCTATTGTGTCTGCTTACCCACCTACTTACCTCTCATTTTATTAATAGATGACCATCTACTCCCCATGTTTCTATACTTTTTTTGTGTGGATTTTGCAATTTGCACTGTTTATATAATATGCAATCTTCAGTAATATGTTGGCACAATATATAAAATAAAAATTATTATTATTATTATTATTGCTGTGCATTATTTATAGTTTATTATCTTTTCTGATATCTCCTCCATACTTTTCCTATCTCTTTTCTTTCTTTCTCTCTTTTTTTTTTCCCTATCTCCTTTCTTTTTCTTTCTCTTACTTTCCCCGCTCATACTCAAAAATTATTAATTCTTTTTTTTTTTTTTCTTACAGACTTTTTCATTTGATGCCTGACAGTATTTTCATCTCTCTTGTTTTCTCTTTTATATCTCCTTATGAGGAATAGCCAACAATAGCTTTCTCTAGTATAATGTGTTTCTTTAATTTGTATGGCTCCATGGTTTCCAATTATTTCATATGAATCTGTCTTTTTTGAATTCCAATAATGTTTCATGTTGTTGGACTTTATTTGTCTTCGAATTTTGGATTCTATACACCTGAATTGTTGGTCATATTTGATTTACTTAATGTTATAACTTTTTTATATATTAATAAAAAATATTCTCACCTCTAAAATAAAAATTAGGATTGTAATAATTGTAATAATAACAACAACAATAATGAAAATAATGTTAATATGACTATTATTACTATTATTATTTTTTATGTTGATGATGATTCTTATTAGCACTATTATTCAGTTTTTACAAGATAAATTCATAAATCACTATTTATGAAATTGTATTTTGATTTACCTGTATTATTATTATTATTATTATTATTATGATATTATGTTAGCAGGGTGACAGCGCTGTGAGGAAAGGAAGCTTTTAATGTTTTTATATGTTGTTACTTTGTGACTAATAAAGTGTTACTTTTGCAATCTCCTAATGTGCTTTCAGTTCCTTCAGTGTGCTGAAAACATTTGAACCCTTCTATGCTACTGAATTTCAATCCAAAATAAACTAAAAAAAAAACATAATCCATACATCAAACTAATCTCATTCACAAAAAAAGTACTGACATGCTTATGCAAAATACTCCTTATTAAACACCCAATGGTGTTATAATCAGAAATTAAAAATACTTCAAAATTAGTGCAATTAAATCAATAAACTTGTAACGTGCTCCTGCACAAACAAAATGTAAAAAAGTGTTGCTGGCCAGATTATAAACCAGCCTGAAGTGCCTTCCCTGTTAAAGGAGCAATCCTCTGCAGCAGTCTTTAATGTGTGAGCACGTTACAAGTTTATTGATTTAATTGCATTTGTTTTGAATTATTTTACATTTATGAGTATAACATTATTGGGTGTTTAACAAGGAGTATTTTACATAAACATGTCATCACTATTTATTAAACTTCATCTAAAATCAACTGTATTAATATTATTATTATTATTAAATTAGAGGTTTTTCTGTCCTGATTATACTGGTTCCTGAAGAAGCCAATGTATTTTTCTGGCGAAACGCGTCGAACCAAGCAACTGTATAATGATATGGATAGTCCTACCGCTATTGATTCACTTCTTTATGTATGAATCCATATGCTGCTATATGTGTCTTTATGTGCTTTTTTGCATTTGTTTGTTTTTTCCCCTTTTTTATACCAATAAAATTATACTTTAAGACTCTGTTTTTGCTCACCTAATGCTTTACTAGCCCAATAAAGTCCTCCCACAAACGGGAAATTTCACCTGATGTTTTTTTATCCCACAAACTCGGTGAACACGGACATTTCCCTCCTTTCTTTCTGTTTAATGTTTTACTAATGGATGTGGGCTTGGTTCAGAAGTTCTATGACTGACTGTAAAATTTTTTTACTGACTATTATTATTATTATTATTATTATTATTATTATTATTATTATTATTATTGTAGTTAATGATTATTAATATTATTAATTTATTTTTTTAAAACATTATTATATGACTTAAAGATTCTTTACTATCATGATGATCTTCTCCTCGCGTTGTATGCATTGTTTATAATGTAATTTATAGTCCTCACTAATACATTGGAATAATAATAACAATAATAATAATAATAATAATAATAATAATAATAATAATGTTATTATTATTAATAATAATACAACTTTACCAAACTACAGCTTATTAAATCACTCTTTATTAAAGTGTATCTTAATAAAACTGTATTATTAGTATTATCATTATGTTGACCTTATTATATGACTTTACATTTTTTTATACATTTGCCTAAAACTCTCATCGTTAACAGTAATTAAATTTGGCTATTGAGTTTGTCTTGTTCATATTCATAGCAGAAATTAGATCTGTGCTGTAATATTAAGTGTTAACTTCCAAAAGTTTAAGTCTGTTTTGCTTTTGCTGGCAAAACAAGAGAATAGAAGCACTGGGGAAATTATGTAAAAAATAATGAATGTATTGAGTCTCATTGTCCTGTACAAAACCCCTGACACCCCATCAACACAAACATCTAGACAAGGGAAAAATTATTGTACATAGCTCGTTAGGTAACCTGTTAAGAAATTGATTGGCCCCATTGCTAGGAATTATTATTTGCAGTTCAATGAAATTACTTAAAAATAAATGTAATGTTGTTAATTCCCTTTATGATTAATTTAATTCCTCTTAAGGAAACCAATTCAAATTAAGAAAAGTTTTACCAACACCATAATAATGCAATGAGTGACAATAAAAAAATATAAGCTTTGCCTAACTTCCTAATTAATTCCATCAGGGCATCTCCCATAGAGTAAAAATTAAAAATGATTAGGTCATGGCTGGTATCATCACTAATTTTACTAACAAGCTGATGAAGTAATCTGTTATTTGTATCAATGTAATGTTTCCATAGGGAAAATACAGATCAGAGCTAAAGTCAAGATACAGATAGACCTAATAATAACTTTTTATATTAAAAATGAATATGAAAATATATGAAATAAAGAGTATTATACTAATATTTATATATGTTCAGTAAGATAAATTTGATTGATAGATAGATAGATAGATAGATAGATAGATAGATAGATAGATAGATAGATAGATAGATAGATAGATAGATAGATAGATAGATAGATAGATAGATAGATAGATAGATAGATAGATAGATAGATAGATAGATAGATAGATAGATAGATAGATAGATAGATAGATAGATAGATAGATAGATAGATAGATAGAATATATTGTATGTGCTACCTACATTTAAAAAAAAATGCATTTAAATGCATTAAAAAATAGTAATTATTTTAATATCAATGGTAATTAATATAAGCATAAACACTTTTGGTTTTAGATCAATCTAAAAACAAAAATGTAAAAATACATCAATATAAATAAAATATAAAAAAAATCACAACACAAACATGCAAAAATATTTTTTTTTAATAAGATATAAGTTTTACCATGACAAATCAAACTGTCCTCAGATTTTAAAAACATAATGTGGAAAGGCGGGTTCTTAAAAAAAAAAAAAAAAACAGTTCAATAAACTTTAAAAGCTGCAAAACAACATTTTTGTTCAATGAAGGGACATAGGCAAAACTGTTGGTTGGATTAAAATTATGTGTAAAATATTTCCTGAGATTGTCCTTCTATCCTGATCTAATTTTTTAAAATAGTGTATCAAAGAAAAATATCTAAACAGATTTTTATTTGACATGTGCATTTATTTATTTTTTTTATTTCTGTTTTTATTTTATTTTTTATTTTTGTAAAGATAAGGCAAATGACATATTTCTGAACTAACCATATTCTGTAATGCTAATGCAATGTGGCCTTAACACGTGTTAATGGAATAGAGAAATGATCAGATCTACTTGGCTAATCCTCAGCACCTGTTATCTGAGCAGGTATTTTACAGTCTATGTGTTCCTAATCATTAAAACTTCATGTAAGATTTACCATGTTGAAGTAGAACTATAGGCAAAACAGTTTTTTTTTTTTTTGGATAGAGTAAGGGAGGGTTATAATAACCCCTGTCAGTTTTATTTTTGCGTCCCATTGGGGAGATTTACCTTCACTTCCTGTCCCGTGGACAAAACAGGAAATGAGAGGAAATCCCTGCAAATTAAGGGAATCCCTTGGGTTCCCCCAGAACATCTGAACTTGTCTACCTAATGGAGGATTTTCTGGGCGCAAAATGTGGGATTTTCTTTTACTTTCACTCTCAGTGATAATGGCAAACAGGACAAAGTTAGAGGGTGAATCTCCCTATTGGGGACATAGACAGCAATAAAAACCTGACAGATGTTTCTAATCCCTCTAAACTCTATCCAAAACTACAAAAAAAAAAAAGTTTTGCCTTTAGATATTCTTTTATGTCTTTTAAAAAGCCGTGTTTAATATTTTTAAAGAGTAACTCCACTTTCAGGGGGACAAATCTTGTAAATAAAGAAAAAAAATAATATAGCATATACAATTGCAACACAAATCATATTGTCATTGAATGTAAAAAAAAAAAAAAAAAATCCTTTCCTTTTCAATCTGCAGCCGTTGTAATTTTCTGAAAATTCAATGCAGTATGGTAACCTGGAGGTGTTCTGTACAACCTCAACCCCTCCCCCCCCCGAAACATAATTTCCTGTTTGTGTGATTGGCTCACCAATTTTCCCAGAAGTCTGCACTAAGATACATATCTGATTTCAGGCATCCCCTGCAACAATGTCCTTTTTGGTGAGATACTCCCAATAGGAACACGTCTAAAGGGATGCTTTCCTCATTCGCGCTATGCAGGTGCCACAGCTGATTGATAATTATCGAACCACGCCCATTAGATTCATTTTCCTATATGAGCACAGAGGAACACACAGGGGTTTCTTCAAAATAACAAAAGGTAAGAATCTGCAACAAAGGTTGTCATAATCCTTGCAATTTACAAAGATCACTCTGAGAGGAAGGTTTTTTCTCAATAAAAGTGGAGTTACACATTAAATATTCAACTCTCCGAGAAAATGGCCGCCGCATCCCCTCGGTGGTCACAGCGTGACGTGCCACAGGCTCCTCCTACGCGTTTCATCAGAAACTGACGTCGTCAGGGGGTCCGTAGGACCTGTAGGAGGAGCCTGTGGCACGTCACCACAGAGGGGACGCGGCGGCCATTTTCTTGGCAGGATATCGAGTCTCGGGACACTCCGTGACACACGCTTACGATTACAACACAAATGTGAGTAGCCACTCTGAAGTTTTATATGAATAAATTTTCCCAACAATATTACGCTATGGCAGTTGTTCCCCTTCTTTTCCATACCTACTCATCTTGAGAGGAGTGAGTACAATCTGTGTGGGAGCTGGTGCAGGACCTGTCAGCGGATCCGGATCTCACATATGCTGAATATGATCCCTGTCATGGGGATCATTGTGTTGTGGTAAGTGGCCAATCTTATCCCTTGGTGGTGGAATCTTTGCACTGGGATATTGGAGTTTGGAGTGTCTTTGAGATCACACATTTTACTTTTAAAATTTAACATCTTTGTCTTATATGTGTGGACTTTTTAAGGATCAATGGACTGTGCTGTTCATCTTAACATCATGTTTTAAGCGCTACACCTACTATTGTTATATATAGATATAGATCTGTCTATCTATCTATCTATCTATCTATCTATCTATCTATCTATCTATCTATCTATCTATCTATCTATCTATCTATCTATCTATCTATCTATCTATCTATCTATCTATCTATCTATCTATCTATCTATCTATCTATCTATCTATCTATCTATCTATCTATCTATCTATCTATCTATCTATCTATCTATCTATCTATCTATCTATATATATATATATATATATATATATATATATATATACACTGCTCAAAAAAATAAAGGGACACTTTGAAAACACATCAGATCTCAATGGGGAAAATCTTCATGCTGGATAGGGATGGGCTTCGTGTTCGAGTCGAGCCTAAGGTCGACTAAAACACAGCCCGTTCGCCGAATGGTGAACAAATGGGCTTCTTCGTGGGAGCTTTGAGTTCCCGCATTCATAATGCACTGCGCACCAGCAGTGCATTATGTTATTGGCCAAAGCATGGACTCTGCCCTCAATGCTTTGGCCAATCAAATCATCTGTGCCATGATTGGCCAAAGGCAGGTGCCTTTAACCAATCATGGCTCAGGGGCAGCTGTTAAACTCACTACACTCTCCCTGAAGGAATTCCACTTATAAATCACCCGCTGGGCAAGAGATTTGAGCCCAAAACCTCACAATTGCAAGCCTGGTATTCTAACCCCTACGCCACCGTCAAGCCTGCTTAGGCTGAACACACACACTCTCCCTGCCTAACTAACTTCTATATCGCCCCACACACAATGCACGGCAGCCACCCCTGAGCCATGATTGCCTAAAAGCACCTGCTTTTGAGAGGTTATGGGTTTGAATCCCTTGGCCAGGGAGTGATTTATAAGTGGAATTCTTTCAGGTAGAGTGCAGTGAGTTCAACAGATAGTGCAGACTAGTATAGTTAATAATACATTGCTGGCAAGGAGAGAAATTATTTAGCTTTTTACAGTTTGTTGAGATCAGATAGTGCAGTGTATACCACAAATATATATATATATATATATATATATATATATATATATATATATATATATATAGGCACTTCAGTTTATATCAGTTCATGTCAGTATTGCTGAAAAAATGGTGTGGGGTCCCCCCAGTCCATACCAGGCCCTTCGGGTCCTGGCTGGCTAGGATGGGGGTGGGGGCAAGCGAGCACACCCCCTCCTGAACCATACTAGGCCACATGCCCTTAACGTGGGTGGGGGCTTTGCCCCCCCACCCCAAAAGCACTTTGCCTCCATGTTGCCCCCATGTCCTTTATTAAAAAAAAAAAATAAAAGAATAGTGTCCCCCGATGATCACGTTGCCTGCTTCTCAAGACGCCTCCCGCACTAATGAGCTGTTTGATTTTACAGCTCTTTTGTAGGAATCTGATGTCACAAGCACCTCATAATGCACTGCTCAGGTGCAGTGAATAAATTACTGACATCATGTAATTTATTCACTGTACCTGAGCAGTGCATTATGGGGCGCTCGTGATGTCAGATCCCTATAAAAGAGCTGTCAAACTCAAACAACTCATTAGCACAGGAGGCGTCTTGAGAAGCAGGAGCTTCTTTTTTTTTCAATTTTTCAGTCGGGCGACGTGATCCTCGGGGGACACTATTTTTTTATTTTTATTTTTTAACCAGCTTAGCGGTATCCCCGAGCGTGACTCAGGGTGGATTTTCCATGCTATTATCGGTATCCCCGAGTCATGCTCGGGGTGGATGTGCAGAGCGTGCAGCGGTGTCTCTTACCTTCTCCTGGTGATCCAGCGATGACCTCCCCATTGCTGTGATCGCCAGCCGAGATCCCCGCCGCTCGTCCATCGGTCTGATGACTTCCTGGTTCCGTTCCCTGCAGCAGCAATGCTGCATGGGAGCGGAACTGGGAGGGAAATTCAAATGTTGCACAAAACACAAACACATAACATTTATATATAATATATAACGCATGAATGATAATCTAATCAATAATATAATTTTATTATATAATATAATATATATATATATTATATTATATATTATATAATAAAATTATATTATTGATTAGATTATCATTCATGCGTTTGTGTTTCAAATTTATCACATCTGGGATGTCTACTAGAGTCTTGTTTTGGTCAGGTTTAAGTCAGTAATTACTAAGAATTGTAGGCCTATAATACATAATGTCAAATTTCCATGCAAAAAAGTGTACCGCTTTTGGTACATAATTCCTGACATAATCATACCGCCAGGGAGGTTAATAAAGGACTTGTCCAAAACTGGCTTTTATCTTTATTTTTTTGTACACTTTTTTGGTGAATCGGTAGGGGTACCCGATATCCATTCACATGGGGGGCGGGATCTGGGGGCCCCCTTGTTAAATGGGGCTTCCAGATTCGGATAAGCCTCCCCTCTGCAGGCCCCCACAATCACAGCCCACGGTTGTTGGGAAGAGACACCTGTCCACACCAACCTCCCCCCCCATATTGAGGGCATGTGGCCTGGTATGGTTCAGGAGGGGGGGCGCTCGCTTGCCCCAACCCCATCCTGGCCAGCCAGGCTGTGTGCTCAGATAAGGGTCTGGTATGGAATTTAGGGAGAACCCCACACCATTTTTTTTTTTTAAATTTTGGCTTTTTTAAATTTTTTTATCTGTATTGCCGGGAGCCGACAATACGTTACAGCTGCGAGTAAGTTTAAATTAAATTTTTTCATTTAGAAATGTAAGTTATGCTGCAACAGGCTCCACACATCGCACAAATGCCCCACTTTACAAGCACATTAAGCCCTCCCCCCCGGCACGATGTTTAAAGGAATTTTTAGTTTTTATTGTTTTACTTTAAGCATTATTAAAATCACTGCTCCTGTAAAAACAATAGTTTAAAAAAAATGCATTGATTCGTGTCCATACACTTTTTTGGGCAAATAACTTGCATTTAAACCTTTAAAATTAGGACTTTTGATTTTTGTGATAAACTTTAATGGAGTTTGCATGTTCGTTAGAACATTTCCCCTGTTCGAGATGTTCTGGTGCAACCTGAACAGGGGGTTGTTCGGCTCATCACTAAATATAACATCAACAAAAGAAACAATACATCAGTCCCTAAAGTGTCCTTTGGTATGAATTTGCTTGCATACAGTATGCTCAATATTTCATAAAAAACAGACTTGTGCTAACATATCCAAACTACTGTTTCCTTAATTAGTGTTTATCACTAGTGATGAGCCGAACACCCCCCTGTTCGGTTCACACCAGAACATCTCGAACAGGGGAAATGTTCTAGCAAACATACCAACACAAACAGTCACAAGTCCTCATTTTAAAGGCTTAAATGTAAGTGACTATCACCCACTGGCCAAGGATTCAAACCCACAGACTCTCACTTGCTGGCCTGTTATTCTACCAGCTACACCACTGTCAAGTACAGTTGGGTTGAATACACTTTCCCTGCCTAACTCCTATCTCACCCTACACACAGTGGATGAGATAAAAGTTAGGGAGAGTGTATTCAGCTTAGGCTGCCCTGGTGGCGTAGGTGGTAGAATACCAGGCTTGCAAAGATAAAAGCTGTGAGTTGAATTCCCCCTGCCAGCCAGTCATTTATTTATTGGAATTTAGAAGTCAGAGAGTCCAGTCCATGATAATGTGGGAACTTGAAGTTCCAGCAAAGAAGCCCATTTGTTTGTCATTTGACGAATGAGCGAACAGCCAATGTTCAAGTCGAACTTATGTTTGACTCAAACTCAAAGCTCATCCCTATTTACCACTATGTTCTTCAATCATTCACTTACATTAGTGATTATCCCCTCCTGCCATGTTGCCATGTTCCCTCACCTGGGGGATAAGACCAACCAATGGTCTTTATGTGCTTTTGTCCGTCTCTGTGGATCAGTTTTATGCTGTTTCACGCCTTTGGTGGCAATCTTGAGTTACACTTATCTCCATACGCCCAAATCATAAAGAGAGAAAGCTGGACATAGTGCTTTATCTTTTAACCGGTTGCCGACCGCCGCACGACTATATACTGCGGCGGTCAGCCCCGGCCAGGCAGAGTGACGTATCGGTACGTCACTCGCCTGTCACTGACTTGCGAGCCTATCGCGGGCGGGCGCGCGCCCGCCGAGGCGCGCGCCCGCCGCGGCTCGTTCACAGGCAAGTCAGTGCGTGTGACCGGCGGACTCGATGTCCGCCAGTCACACTGCGATCGCTCCTGTGAAGGGAGAAAGACAGAGCAGCTTGTGTAAACAAGCTGCCTGTCAGTTCTCCCTGTGTAAAAGTGGAGATCTGACCGTTCTACTATGTAGAACGGTTGATCTTTGCTTTTACACCAATAGGAATGTCCCTACACAGTTAGAATCACGCCCCTAGGACACACTTAACCCCTCCCTGTCCAATAAAGTTAACCCCTTCCCTGCCAGTGTCATTTTTGCAGTAACAGTGCATATGTATAGCACTGATTACTGCAGTAATGTCACTGGTAACCCCAAAAGTGTCAAAAATGTCAGTCAAGGGTCCGATCTGTCCGCCGCAATGTCGCAGTACCGAAAAAAAAATCGCAGATCGCCGCCATTACGCGTTAAAAAAAAAAAAACAAAAATGACAAAAATCTTTCCCTTTGTTAGTAAACGCGATAACTTTTGCGCAAACCAATCAAAATACGCTTTTTGCAATTTTTTTTACCAAACATAGGTAGCATAAAACAAATTGGCCGAAAAATGTTAAAAAATTTTGATTTTTACTTTTTTTTGGGGGGAATTTCATATAAAAAAATGTGAAAAATATTGTTATTTTTGCAAAATTTACGCTCTTTTTTTGTTTATAGCGCGTGATCAAAAAATCGCACAGGTGATCAAATACCACCAAAAGAAAGCTCTGTTTGTGGGAAAAAAAGGGCGTCAAATTCGTTTAGGTACAGCGTCGCACGACCGCGCAATTGTCCGTTAAAGTCACGCAGTAAAAAAGCGCAAAAAAACCCCTGGTCCTTTAGCAGCCAAATCCTCCGGGGCTTAAGTGGTTAAAACAACCAGTTATTAAACACTAAATATACATACACTCACATTTTGCTTAGAGTGCATCAAACTGTAAAAATAATTCAGTCCTCACAGTGTGGGTATAAACCTGACAGTATTTCCATGGTATGCTCACAATGCGCACCTCAGCATGACAACAGATTGGCCCTTCCCCTATGCATTACGCCACAGGGTCATGTGGCTTCCTCAGGGGGAGATTGGATGAGGGGATTATCACTAATGTATGTGGATGATTGAAGCACATAGTGGTGAACACTAATTAAGGAAGCAGCCATTTGGATATGTGAACGCAAGCATGTTTTTTATGAAAGAATGAGCATATGCAAGCAAATTCATACCAAAGGACACTTTATGGACTCATGCATTGTTTGTTTGTTTTTTTTTTTTTTATATATGGTTTGATATGATATGCTGATTCTGAAAATTGCTATGCAAACATATTTGAAGGGATACTAGCACATTAGCATTTGGGAGCACGGCACCACTTTTTAATATAACTTTAAAAATTAGCAACTGGACCCTTTAAATGGCCTTGTTCCAGGTATCATCAGCTCCTCTTTCCCTGGGAAAGCAATGACTCCCAAATCAGTAAACACCATGAAAACCAAAAGTATTAGACTCATTAAAAGGTGCCCTGTACCTTGCACCAATACAAGCAGCCTGGTTAATGCAATCACCTCCGCTCTGTCTTTGAAGTCGACATGCATTCCAAAGCCTGGAACCAGATGTAAAAATACTAAGTTACCAGACATGTCTGACATAGTTCCGGTGTTGGACAGTACATATTAATCATATTAATGTAATTTTACTTGAAGATTTTCATTTTGCGAGGAGTCACTGAGGATGTGAAGCACCTTACCTTCATTTTAAATTTATGTTAATGGTATTTACTGGATGCCTGCAGCCTGTGTGAATACATTCTCAAGCCTGAGGATAGCTCAGGGCTTCTAGTTAGAAGACAGCTTCCATAATAGGGATAGGGGATCTCAGACAGAGTTCAAATGCGCCCTAGCCATTAGCCAGTAGGGATGATCGAACGGTTCGGGTTGACCATCGGTTCAACCCGAACATTGACTGTTCGAAATTCGGCCGAATTCTGAACTTTTTGCTGAAAAAGTTCTGAATTCGGCAACCAGAACCTACCAAAATGCAACGGGACAGGAACTGGGCTGTAAAAGCCAGTGATTGGACCAGAACCATCAGTAAAAGCCAATTGAGGGGGCAGGAGGATGCTAGGAATGTGATTGGAGTGACTAGGGGGTCCAGAGGCCAATCAGTAGTGAATACGCCCCCCCCCGTATATAACATAGCCCCGCCAAATCTTTAGCATTGTAATACAGGGATGTGGAAGAGAGTGGAAGCAGTTCTGTTACTCCTGCTTCAAAAGTGTCATTTAGCAATTATTAGTGTGAGGAAAGGGATATCTAGTGTAGTTAGGGTACTATTTTCCACTATAGTTAGATTCAAAAATCTAGTTTCTGTAGGGAAAGTGTTAAGTGTCAGGGTGACCGTAGTGTAGTGTAGGGTGAACTGACTGTGACTGCTATGGCAGGGTGACCAAACCCTTCCATGTCAGGGTGACCGCCATAGAAAAAAGATTGTTTGTATTAGAATTGCAGTAGAGCAAGCATAGGGTTCCGCTATTTTCACATCCGGGCGTTTTTGTTGCAGGCGTTTATTGGGCTTTTTTGTGGACGTCTTTGGAGGCAGGCATGACATCTGAACTTTTGTGTAGGGGTATATACACACACACACATATATGTATATATACACCTACACACATATAGGTCTGAAAGTAGAAGAACCCTATGCCTGCGCTAATGAAATTATTTTCAGGCATAGGGCTCCGCTCCTATCACACCTATATGTGTGTATGTGTATATATACATATATGTGTGTGTGTATATATACCCCTATATAGAAGTTCAGATGTTATGCCTGCCTCCAAAGACGCCCAAAAAATGCCCAAAAAAACGCCTGCAATATCACACCTGGGTGTTTTTGTTGCAGGCGTTTTTTGGGCATTTTTTGGGCGTCTTTGGAGGCAGGCATAACATCTGAACTTCTGTATAGGGGTATATATACACACACACATATATGTATATATATACACCTACACACATATAGGTGTGAAAGAAGCGGAACCCTATGCCTGCGCTCATGAAATTATTTGCAGGCATAGGGCTCCGCTCCTATCACTCTATTATATGTCGACCTAGCCAATCACCTCAACACCGCACCCCAAGATATACGTATAGTGTAAAAGAAAGAAAGAGTGGGACTTTCACGGTGTTGACTACCTCATTCAGTAAAATTCAAGATGCATCAGTCTTAAAAACTATCACTTTATTAATTTCAAATAAAAATATTGTGCCAGTAGCCACAAATAAAATCAATACAAAAGATTATTGCACAACATATTGAACAATACAATCCAATAATATCACCCCCTCACAAGCTAAGGAAGTTCAACCCCTCCCACAGATTTACTGTAAGTACAGTATGATCAGTATGCAAACAGGAGGGTACCGAACTCCTCCCAATGCATTTCGCCTCTCTGGCTTCCTCAGGGGTATTTTGTGAAGATGGTTCAGGTAGGTGAAGAAATAGATTGAAGTCTCAGAGCGAAGCTATGGGCATTTGCCTCGACCGGGCAGATGGTCTACCAGTATTCCAAAGAGAAAGAGTAATAAAAGGAGTGGGAAGGGCGCTGCAGAGTGTGTCCATATCCAAAAGAGGGGTGAAGTAATCCACCCAATACCATCTGTCCAACCCAGTCAGAGGAGGGCCTCAGTTCCAATGGTTCTTCATCCAGTTTAGGGGTCAAAATGCAGAATCCTAAGGCTCACACCTGTAGTAGTATTGAGCCCAAAAGGTGCCTCTCAATACTGCAGCTAATTCCGGACACCATCGCATAGATACTCCCCTGGATCCCCTATAATTCTCACTTTATCTGTGGGAATTTGTGTCCATTCAGCCAAAAATCATTTGTGAGATGGTGTTTGCATGAGAAGACCTAGCTGTCAATTGGTGTTCCAGTTTATTTCAACAGGGAATGATGTCATTCCTTTGTTCAGGCTAATCAAGCTCCTCCACACTGAGTCTTTATGCAGTTGACTTTGTGCACAGGGGCTCAGTCATGCTGAAAGAGAAAAATACATTCTCCAAACGGTTACTGAAGTGCACAATTATACAAAATGTGTTTGTATTTAGCAATAACAGTACCCTTCATTGGAAACACCACTGGAAATAATGGTCAGGGGGTCTTCAAACCTTTGGCCATATAGTGTAGCTGCTCATTTTGCTACCATAATGTCTCTACAGACTATTTTTTATTTTATCAAGGGCTTTCTTAAAATCCTTATTCCTGAAAGTGTATATGACAGGGTTAAGCAATGGTGTAAATATAGTATAAAACAAAGAGAGGACTTTGCTCAGCAAAGCTAACTTCCCTCTAGTTGGAAATAAATACACAATGGTTAGAGTACCAAAATAGATAGACACTATGATTAAGTGAGAGCTGCAAGTAGTGAACACTTTTTGTCTCCCAGAAATTGATGGGATCTTTACGATAGTTAAAACAATATAGATATACGATATCACAATGATGGTAAAAGGAGCTAGACCAAAAAAGAAACCTAATACAGTGGTCTGAATATGAACCCATGAAGGATCGGAGCAAGAAAGCTCAAGTATGGGTTGTATGTCACAGAAGAAGTGATCAATGATGTTTGGTCCACAGTAGTATAGACTGCATAGGGCTATGGAATCAAGTAGCATAGTTTTAAAGCCTAGCAACCAAATGATTATTACTGATTTTATGCAAAACCTTTGGTTTATTAAAGAATTGTAATGCAAGGGCTTGCAGATGGCCAGGTAGCGATCGTAGGACATCACAGTCAGAAGAAGACACTCAGAAACCTCAGCAGTTGCAAAGAAGGAAAACTGGCTGATACATCCAGAAAGAGACATGGTACATCCATCGTAAAGTATGATATGAAGAAGGTTAGGAAGGATATCTGTACTTAGCATCATATCAAGTAATGCTAATTGAGCAATGAAGAAGTACATGGGAGACTGAAGGTTTTTAGTTAGATGAATCAGAAACATGATAAGAAGGTTTCCAAAAATGGTAACACAGTATATGATAAACAGCAATAAGAAAAGCAGAACTCTAATGCTTTTAGCATTTTCAAATCCTAAAAGTACAACATTGGTTACATTGTTGTGATAAACTACCTGGTAAGAGAATATATTATGATTTATATCAGGGATGGGCAATTCATTTTCCCAAGGGGTCACACGAGAAACTGAACTTGCAGACCTGGGAAAGTCTGCAAGTTTGTAAGCATGCAGAAAACAAACACCTAGTGCTGGGAATAAGGTATGAAATAGGTCATAAAATAGTCTTTTTTTTTTACCACCCCCTGGCTGCCCATCCTGAACTGCAAAATAACAGCCTAACTCTTTTATAGTTTATTTAGCAAAAAAAAAAAAAAAGCCCAGTGTTGTTTAACCACTTAGCCACTGCTCACATTGCTGCTTCTGCAGCAATGTGGCTCGATACCGTCCAGCGACGTAGACCTACGTTGCTGAACTCCTCCCCCTGTAGGCGGGGCTCGCGCGCCGCTGGAGGCGCGCTCCTGCTGTTTTCAGTCACAGCGGGAGTCGGGCCAGGGAGGAGTGGCGGCGATCGCTGCTACTCTTCCCCGATCGTCGGGGAATCGAGTGAGGAGATCCGCCCGCTTGTGGAAACAGAGCGGGCGAATCTCCTAAGTGACAGGCAGGGACAGATAGCATGGTTCAGCATAGCTGAACATGCGATCTGTCCTTGTGTCACATAGTCACCTCCCCCCATACACGTCAGTAAGCACCAGGCATACATTAACCCCTCCCTCTCCAATAAAATTAACCCCTTCCCTGCCAGTGTCATGTTTACAGTAACAGTGCATATGTATAGCACTGATTACTGTAGTAATGTCACTGGTAACCCCAAAAGTGTCAAAAATGTCAGTCAAGGGTTCGATCTGTCCGCCGCAATGTCGCAGTCCCGCAAAAAAAATCGCAGATCGCCGCCATTACGCGTTAAAAAAAAACACCAAAAATGACAGAAATATTTCCCGTAGTTAGTAAACGCAATAACTTTTGCGCAAACCAATCAAACCAATCAAAATACGCTTATCATAATTTTTTTACCAAACATAGGTAGCAGAAAACAAATTGGCCAAAAATTAAAAAAAAAATAGATTTTTACATTTTTTTGGGGGGAATTTCATATAAAAAAATGTTAAAAATATTCTTATTTTTTCAAAATAAACGCTCTTTTTTTGTTTATAGCGCAAAAAGTAAAAACCGCACAGGTGATCAATTACCACCAAAAGAAAGCTCTATTTGTGGGAAAAAAAGGACATAAATTTAATTTGGGTACAGCGTCGCACGTCTGCGCAATTTTCAGTTACACAAGTCACACAGCGCCGAATCGCAAAAAGTGGCCTGGACGTAAGACAGCAAAATCCTCTGGTGGTAAAGTGGTTAAATACCACTAAAAGAAAGCTGTTTGTGTAAAAAAATTATAAAAATTTCTTATAGGTACAGTATAGTATGTCCGCGGAATTGTCATTCAAAATGTGACAGCGCTGAAAGCTGAAAATTTGGGCTGGGCAGGAAGGGGGTGAAAGTGCCCAATACTGAAGTGGTTAATATTATTATTAAAAAATCAATAGCAATTATATATGTAGCAACACCTTCCCTCATGGCAAATTAAGGATAAATGAAAAAAATAAAAAATACAATAAATGTTTGAAAATGTATACAATTACCCAGTAAATACCCAAACAACAATGGCAAAATATAAAAGGAGAAAAGATCCTGTCAATGCAAGGTTCTAACCAGAGACATGGAGGGTGATATAATTGATAAGGAAAATTATTAAAGGGTATTCAAACCCATGAAAAAAAAAAAAAGCAATATTGTAGTTTACCATTCCTTAGATGTGATGGCTGCATTTGTTTTCCTTTTCTGTATTTGCTTGTTACATTACGTGTTATGCAAGGCCTTCTTTCTTTTTAGTGGTCTTGCAAAATGGTTTTGCAGGTGAACCGGCAGAAATGGTAAGCCCGAGAAACATCAGCGAGTGGCAGGAGGGGCTTTCCCTTCTGCAATTCCAGTTCTGGGCACCGGTCCTCAGGAAGGATGTGCTGGAACTGGAGAAAGTCCAGAGAAGGCCAAAACAGATAATTAGGGGAATGGAGGACATCAGCTATGAGGAAAGACTACAAGCACTGAACTTATTCTCTCTGGAGAAGAGACGATTGAGGGGGGATATGATATCAATGTACAAATACTGTACTGGAGACCCTAGCATAACGAACAAACTTTTCAGAGAAAGGGAATACAATAAGACACGTGGCTACTCACTAAAACTAGAAGAAAAGTGGTTTAACCTTAAACTACATAAGGGGTTCTTCACTGTGAGAGCGGTAAGGATGTGGAATTCTCTTCCACAAGCAGTGGTATCAGCAGGGAGCATCGATAGTTTCAAAAAACTATTAGATGGGCACCTTAAAGACCACAACATACAGGGGTATACAATGTACAGTTAACAGCAAACACACACATCATAGGTTCAACTGGATGGACTGATGTCTTATTTCAGCCTCACTATGTAACTTCAGAAAGGGTCCCCGCTACTCATGAGCCGCTCGGAATGGTTTCATGTGAAAGCCAGCCGCCGGCTGCAAAAAACGATACCAGGGTAACGGCTGATATCATCAGCCATAATCCTGGCAAACCACTTGCAAACAGTAACGTATATATACGTATTGTGATCGGCAAATGGTTAAGGGTTGAGGTTAAAGTGATACTAAAGGCTTTTTTCATTTTTTTTTTTTTAATAGCAAACTTGGTTTACTTACCCTCTCTGTGCAATGGTCTTGCACAGAGCAGCCCCAATCCTCTTCTTCTTGGGTCTCTGACCAGCAGTCTCCTTTCCCCTGCCCATTGCCCCCATAACAAGCTGCTTGCTATGGTGGCACTTATTTGTGCTTGTTCTCGAGCCAATAAGACACACAGAGCAGGGCTTTGTCCCCTTGCTCCCTCCTCACAGGCTGTGATTGACATAGATTGCTGTCTCTGAGCCAATGAGGATGCAGGGACAGCAGATGCTCTCGTGCATATCGCTGAATCTGGATTGGGCTCTGGCAACTATTGGGGGGCTGCAGGGAGAGCTGCATATTCAAGGTTTTTGTACCTTCATGCATAGAATTACTTTACAATTAAAAAAAAAATCAACAAAAATTAGATGAGTACAGGCGGTCCCCGGGTTACAACCATCTGTCTTACTAATGGCTCCTACTTACAAATGGAGGGAGACAACAGGAAGTGGAAGGAAATCTACTCCTAGGAAGGTAAATTCACTCCTGTAAGTGGGAAAAAGGTGTCTCAATTGAAGCTTTATCACTAATTCTTGTTTCCACAACAACCCAAATGTTTCAAAATCCAGTTGTCATCGGGACAGAAAGTGAGGTGAAATCTTCTGAACAGGGGAACAGACAGCAAAAAAAAATGTTACAGGGGTGTTAACCCTTCCATATGCTATCCAAAAAACATAAAAATTATTATTTTGGCTGGAGTTACACTTAAAAAAGCTACCTGTTCTGACTTACAATTAAATTATACTTAAAGCGAAGTTCCACCCTGAAAATTTTTTTTAGATAAAACTACCCCTGGGACAGTGAGGGCTAGTGCATTTAACCACTTACCGCATATCGACGTATATATATGTCGGCAGACTTTGCGGTAGTATACCGGGATGATGCCTCTAGCTAGAGGCACCATCCCGGTACTGTGGTTAACAGCCAATGGTCGGCTTTCCGTCGGTAATGACCGATGCGGCCCGGGAGCTGCTCAATCGTTACCCGGGTGAGCGGGAGGGGACGCCCCCCCCTCCCGCCGCCTTCCGTGACTTTGCTCGGGGCTCCCGTCCCACCGGGAGCCCCGAGCACCCAGCCGGCACATCCGCTGGCTGGATGGAGTCCCGATGAATGCCGGAAAAGGCATAGATCGGGTCTCCGATGACGTAACACGGAGGCGGCGTCCATGACGTCACTTCCGGGTTACTGTGCTGCAAAAGGCGGCAAATTTAAAAAACGGCTGTATGCAAAAATGCAGTTTTCAGCGTTTTGCATACATGGAAGTGTAGTGGAGGGGTCTAGGGTCTTTTAGACCCTCGATCCCTCCATAAAGAGTACCTGTCACTACATATTGGTGTCACAAGGGATGTTTACATTGCTTGTGACAGCAATAAAAGTGATCAGATTTTTTTTTTAAAAAGTGTAAGATAAAAAAAAAAAATAAATAGGAAAAAAAAAAATTTTAGCTGCCCCCGTCACCGTTAGCTCGCGCACAAAAAAATACGTATATGGAAGTCGAGGCGCGCATTAAATCGCTGTTCAAACCACACATGTGAGGTATCGCCACGATCGCCAGAGCGTGGGCAATAATTTAAAAAAAAGAGCTACACTCTAACTCTAAACTGGTAACCGTTAAATAAATGTAAAGCGTCGCCTATTGAGATCTCTATTGACCTTAGTTTGTCGCCATCCCACGGGGGGGGGGGGGGGGCGCAATTTTAAACCGTAAAATGTTGGGTATCTATTTACTCAGCATGACATCATCTTTCACAATATACAAAAAAAATGGGCTAACTTTACTGTTTAGTATTTTTAAATGCAGTGAAATGTGATTTTTCAAAATTTTTCCCAAAAAAATGGCGTTTTAAAGACCGCTGCGCAAATACCGCGTGGCAAAAAATATTGCAATGACCAACATTTTATTCTCCAGAGTCTTTGCTAAAAAAATATGTTTGGGGGTTCTAAGTAGTTTTCTAGGAAAAAATACTGGTTTTAACTTGTGAACAAAAAGTGTCCGAAATAGGGCGGGGGCTTAAGTGGTTTATACAACGATAGCTGCTGAACTGTCCCCTGTTTTACTTACCTTTTGGAAGAAATACTTACCTTGAAAATGTCTTGTCCAGCGCTGCCATCTCAGGTGTGGGCGGGAGTGTCCTCTTCGGTGATGTTGGAGTCCCAGAATGGCCTGCACCGGCCCTGCTTGTCACTTCTGGTGCAGGTGCGTCATCCCTGCACAGCTTCTGGGCATGCCCAGAAGCAGTTCAGCAGGGAATGGTGCGCCTGCACTGGAAGTGACGAGCGGGGCCAATGCAGGCGCATTGATTCCTGGGAGCGATGACGCTCATCTCCCAGGAGTCAATGCAAGGAGGAAGTGACATTGGTGGCCGTGTCCGCAGAGGGAGGAAGAGGAAGGAAGGTAAGTATATTTTCTTTAAAAACAAGGTAAGTGAATAAAAAAAAATGTAATTATCCAATTGTTTTTCAGGTAATTTAGAGCAAGTGGATAGGGAAAAGTTCATTTTGAGGGTGGAACTCTCAAAAGAACAAACCTACAGACCCTATCTTGTTTGTAACCTGGCGATTGCCTGTATCCTAGAAAGCTATAGATGAATATAGTGGTTGATTTTCTAAAGCTAGAGGGTGCAACATCTGGTGTAGCTTTGAACAGAAACCAATCAGCTTCCTGTTTATTTGTCAAAGTTTACCTGGACAAGCTGAAGTTAGAAGCTGATTGGCTACTATGCACAGCTGCACCAGATTTTGCACTCTCCAGTTGTAGTAAATCAACCCCAAAATGTGCATGTGCTTGCTTTGTAAGTCGTATTTGCATCGATAATATCATTGTAATGACAGATAAAAAATATGAATGAGATGTATTCAAAGCCTTTAGACTTAAAGCATAACTAACCCCAACAAATAATGTAATATATTGAAGCTTACATTCCTTAGATGTGGTGGCTATATTTGTTTAATGCTAGTGTTTTTTTTCCTTTGTTTTAATTGTTTCAAAGTGCGATTACTGGGTGCAACAAAGTCGATTCAGATCAGATGTTGTGGAGTAACAGGAACTGGCTTCTTTATTAGAACATAACCACAAAAAGCAAAGATGTCACCTCACATGGTAAGATAACCACAGACAGGAAAAAGAAACCAACAAGTACAGTACAATGTACAAGAAATACAACACATCATAGAAAATGCATAGCATATCACTGAGCAATAGCGACATCTAGTGTCCTGTTTGTGAACTGCAGTCAATAGGCTAAGCTAAAAGTTGTTGTATCTCCAACATTACTTTGTGATATTATGAATAACACACTTCCTGTTCTAGGTTGACAATGAACTCTCACTTACCTATATCCACAGAGGGCCATTATTTGTCACCCAGGCTGGACTTCAAACTTGTCTTCCATAAATGGACCAAATCTTAGCCTGTTCAGCAGGAACCAGCTGAGATTCATTCCATTGTACTGAAGTTGATCCATTAGGCCCCTTTCACACATGCTGTCCGTTTGTCCATTTTTCATCCATCTGTTGATGGATGAAAAACGGACATCAATGTATCTCTGGAAAGGGGGGGATCCGCACTTGTGGACAATTAGCAGAGGCTGCAGCCTACCTCAAAATATGGCCCGAGGGCTATATCAAAGTATGTAGGTATGGTGAGGTAAAGTGGCGCTGCCTAGTGATCTAAAATTACAATAAATGTGGTTGTTTTACGTGAAAAGGTGTTAATTAATAAGGTGTCTTTTAAAATATTGAGTTAAATAAATATGTTGGTAAAAGTATCCCTAAAGTGGTAAAGTGCAAGTGTGCACAAAAAATAATATATATACTATATAGTACTGGTTGAAATCCAAATATAAAGATAAAAGCAGTGGTTCTTATAGGATTGAAAACATAGTGCATTAACAATAATAAATAAAAACATTTTTTAAAAAGTGCTCGTGCAATGAACTAAAAACAAACAGTCCATCGATTAGTAAATTGCTGAGTGAATCCGTGACTAAAATATATAAAGTTGATCACCAATAAATATTCAAGTGAAAAATAAAGTGTGTTGAGTGCTCTCTTTAAGGAGTGGGGTGGGTGGTGGGCAGAGACACACAGGTGCACTTTATTAAAAGCACTTTATATTACGAGGCGAGGAACTCGCGGCCCCTACTGCTTGATTACCTACTGTTTTGATTATTTATGTGAGTACCTGACTTATTTTAGATTTAATAAAGCACTGTATATTACGGTACATCACTATATTGGCACTTCTTTCTCTCATCATCATCATACATATCCAAGAGGAGTCTTCCATTACCTGGTCAAAAGTGGGGGTATCCCCTCCCCCCATCCCTCTACAGGAGCCATACTGACTATGCTGCAATAAGGCCCATTACCCCTGTAGGGGTACCTACCTTCGGTGAGTGCGGGAGGAATAAGAGGGGTGCACCTGCGTGTCTCTGCCCACCACCCACCCCACTCCTTAAAGAGAGCACTCAACACACTTTATTTTTCACTTGAATATTTATTGGTGATCAACTTTATATATTTTAGTCATGGATTCACTCAGCAATTTACTAATCGATGGACTGTTTGTTTTTAGTTCATTGCACGAGCACTTTTTAAAAATGTTTTTATTTATTATTGTTAATGCACTATGTTTTCAATCCTATAAGAACCACTGCTTTTATCTTTATATTTGGATTTCAACCAGTACTATATAGTATATATATTATTTTTTGTGCACACTTGCACTTTACCACTTTAGGGATACTTTTACCAACATATTTATTTAACTCAATATTTTAAAAGACACCTTATTAATTAACACCTTTTCACGTAAAACAACCACATTTATTGTAATTTTAGATCACTAGGCAGCGCCACTTTACCTCACCATACCTACATCAATGTATCTCTATGTAAAACGGATAATCATCAGTTAACATCCGTTTTCATCCGCTTCCGTCAATGTCTGTTTTTTTTGAACCGATGAATGCCCTATTTTTCATCTGTCAAAAAAACCGATCAGACGAAAAACGGATGACAACGGATGAAAAACGGACGACAACGGATGAAAAACAGATAACTGATGAAAAACGGATGAAAAACGGATAACAACTGACGAAAAACGGATGACAACTGACGAAAAACGGATGAAAAACTGATGAAAAACGAATGGAAAACTGATACATTTTGACGTGACTGAACTGATGAACTGAACGGACCGTATGTGTGAAAGGGGCCTTATTCAACTTCAGTCCAATCAGCCTGTCGGATGTATGCCATGCGATTATTGACGGCAGCTATAGACACTAGCAGTAATCATTGTGTTCTTCCAGCGGGGAAGGCTCCCCATGCCCCTCGCACCAACAGAACACAGCAGCAGTGCAGAAGGGATTTCACCATCAATACGGAAACTCTGGTTGCAGGAAAGATAACAGAATTATCAGCTCGCCTAAGATAACATTGTTTTATGCTTCCAGGTCAGCTCACAGGGACACTGCTTTTCTGGCAAATAATAAAAGCATGGATGCAACCACATCTAAGGACAAGTACTCTGCAATATATCACATTTTTGCTCCTGATCTTAGTTATACTATAATTATTAATATGTAAAATCTAAAATAGTTACACTATGTTATTTTATGACAAAGGCAGTACATTTTCTTTTGTGTCCTTACAACACATACTGGAAATATTATTGCAAACCTTAGTATCATGTGTGGTTTTAGAAAAGACTTCTGGATATAAAATGTTGCCTTGAAAAGCCAACTCAGTCATTATTTTTGGAGAAAAAATGTATTCTGTTGAATAGATGGCCATTCAATGTATTTGTTCTAATGATTAGCCTTCTCGATCTGAAGCATTTTATATATTTTCTGCTCCTCAAGGCACCTTTCTGTAATTAACTACATTGATAATTATCTTAGGAAGCAATCTTTCTGGAATTATTATTTTTTTCTGTATTTCTCCTGATACACATCTTACAGCAGCCATTCTCAACTACGGTAAAGGGAACCCTAGAGTTCTGTTATAAGCTGTTAGGGGTTCCTTGAACTGTGACTGGTTTACCGCCCAAATGATGGTTCCTGTATAGTTGTGGGTTCAACACCACCTGACAGAGAAAGTAGCATGTCACCAACAATTTTTTTTTTTTTTTAAGCATTGTTTTTATTGATATTTAACCTTTTTATGACCGCCTGCCGCAGATGTACTATGGAAGGCATCCACTCCTGCGCAAACTGCCGTAACTGTACGTCGGTCGCGAGCAGGAGGCTTGGGGGCGAGTGCGCGCCACTGGCATCGTGCTCCCGCCCCCGCTCATCAGCGGGGAAGCTGATGCAGCGGGCAGGTGGCTCTGATTGCCGCGTGACACCCACGATCACTCCCCATTGAGAGAGAAGAATGATCGGCTGTTGTAAACACAGCTGACCATTCTTCTCTCTGGAATGATCATAGATCCCCTGTGATCCTTCTATATAGGAACACAGGTTTCTATGGTGATTTCACAAACCAGTATCAATACTGATCATCAGTACCCATCAGTACAGTATCTGTGTCACCAATCAGTATCAGTACTACTCATCAGTACCCATCAGTACCTATCACCTGCCTGTCACCTGCCCAACAGAGTACCCGAGTACCTGTCACCTGCCTATCGGAGTACCCGAGTACCTGCCACCTGCTCATCAGTACCAGAGTACCTGTCACCTGCCTGTCACCTGCCCAGCAAAGTACCCGAGTACCTGTCACCCTTCATACAGCCACCATGTCCAAGTCCAAAAAGGTTTATATACGTCCTCCGTTTAAACCTAAATACCGGTGTTATGGCAGCAGATAGCTGCCATAACCCTGGTATTTTTTTAAACGGTGGACGGTTGGCTTTCCGATAAGGGTGGTCCCAGCGGCGGAATCGCCGTGGGATCACCCTTCCGGGATGGCAGAAGAGGTGGGCCCCCCTCCGGCCGCTTTCCAGCCCTTTTCCCCGCTTACCGGACCCGTGGGCAGCGGGGAAAACGATCCGGTCCATGATCCTCACAGACAGGATGTCGAGTGAGGGCAAGCTTGCCCTCACTCAACTCTATGGTCTTGGAGGACCGGAGCTACGGCAAACGTCGTTGCCTAGCAACCGGTTTAAAGGTCCCTTTTTTTTTTTCATTTTATATAATTATTATTATTTTTTTTTTTTATCTTTTAGTGTACTTGTGAGATCTGACGACTTTTTGACCCCAGATCTCACAAAAAAGAGGTCCTGTCGTGCCTATTTCTATTACAAGGAATGTTTACATTCCTTGTAATAGAAATAGAAATGATCAATTTTTTTTTTCTACAAAAATGGTGTAAAAATAAAAAATAATAAATAAAATAAATAGTAAAAAAAAAAAAAATTAAAGCGAACTGTCCCCGTGAGCTCGCGCGCAGAAGCGAACGCATACGGAAACCCGCCCACATATGTAAACGGTGTTCAAACCACACATGTGACATATTGCCGCGATCGTTAGAGCAAGAGGAATAATTTGAGCCCTAGACCTCCTCTGTAACTCTAAGATGGCAACCTGTAGAAATTTTTAAAGTGTTGCCTATGGGGATTTTTAAGTACCAAAGTTTGTCGCCATTCCGTGAGCGTGCACAATTTTGAAGCATGACATGTTGGGTATCTATTTACTCGGCGTAACATTATCTTTCACATTATGGAAAAAAATTGGGCTAACTTTACTGGTTTCTTATTTTTTAATTAAAAAAAGTGATTTTTTTCCAAAAAAATTGCGTTTGGAAGACCGCTGGGCAAATACGGTGTGATAAAAAATATTGCAATAATCTCCATTTTATTCTCTAGGGCCTCTGCTAAAATATATATATATATATATATATATATATATATATATAATGTTTGCGGGTTCTAAGTAGTTTTCTAGCAAAAACAACTGATTTTAGCTTGTAAACACCAAATGTCAAAAATAGGCCTAGGCAAGTGGCTAGGATACATGATGGTGCTCCTTGGATGTTGGGCCCCTCTATATTGCTAGGCTGTGAAAAAGTCTCACATGTGGTATTGTCATACTCAGGAGGAGTGGCAGAATGTATTTTTGAGGTGTCATTTTTGCTGTGTACATGCTATGTGTTAGGAATATCCTATAAATTGACAAGTTTGTGTAAAAAAAAAAGTTTTCATTTTTTTCCCACATTTTTCAAAAACTTGTGGAAAAAAATGACATGTTCAAACTACCCATAATGCCTCATAGAATATACGTTGGAGTGTTTGCTTTCCAAAATGGAGTCATTTTGTGGACTTTTCCATTGTATTGGTGCTCTAGGGCCTTCAAAAGTGTGATAGGTAGTAAGAAAGTTTTGTTTATTTATGCTCCTAGAACGCCTGAAGGTGCTACTTGGATGTGGAGTCTCTTTTTGTGGCCAGGCTGTGTAAAAGTCTCACACATGTGGTATCGCCATACTCAGAAGGAGTAGCAGAATGTATTTTGGGGTGTCATTTTTGCTGTGTACGTGCTATGTGTTAGAAATAGCTTATAAATTGACAACTTTGTGGGAAAAAAAAAAGAAAAAAAATGTTTTTCTTCATTTTCCCAAGAATTGTGGGAAAAAATTATAACTTCAAAAAACTCACCTTGCCTCTAACTAAATACCTTGGACTGTCTACTTTACATAAAGGGGTCATTTGGGGGGTATTTGTACTGTCCTGACATTTCAGGGCCTCAAGAAAGGAGATAGGCCGTCAGTACATCTGGTGTGATCAATTTTCAGCAATTGGTGCCATAGCTTCTAGACTCAATAACTTTCACACAGACTTAATAAAATACACCAATGTGGGTTAACTTTACCAGAGATATGTAGCAGTATAAATTTTGGCCCAAATGTATGAAGAAAAATTTATTTTTTTGCAAAATTTTATAATAGAAACTAAAAAAAAGTGTTTTTTTTTTTCAAAATTTTTGCGTTTTTTTTGCTTATATCACGAAAAAAAATACCCAGTTGTGATCAAATACCACCAAAAGAAAGCTCTATTTGTGTGAAAAAAAATGATAAAAATTTTGTTTGGTTACAGTGTAGCATGACTGAGCAATTGTCATTCAAAGTGTGAGTGCTGAAAGCTGAAAATTGGTCTAGGAAGGAAGGGGGTCTAACTGCTCTGTATGGAAGCGGAACCCCTCTCTTCTACTGCATGGCGTTGGTGAAATATATGTGAGTGAAGGATGGGGCATTAGTGTGGGCAAAGTTTGTCTCTTGAAGTCACAGGATGTAACATTGTAGCTTACTGGCTTCAGTCCATAGAGAGTGCCTCTTATTCGGGCTGTTCAGTCCTTTAATGTTGAAGGATGTAATTTTGAAAGGCATTTCCATGTGAAGTTGTGGACTATAGGATTCACTGAGGTGACCAGGAGTAGGGGTGGAGAGACGACCAATTAAGCGGGACCCAAATGTGTCTGGTTATCCCTGGAGAGTGGAGAGGTACATAGGATTTAAAAGTAACGGGCAGGTAGTGAGATCCGCTACTGCTACTGTTCACTGAGAAGGTGCGCGGTAGACTCATATGTGATATGGAGCATATTTAGCTTGAACAGAGAGTGGTAAAAGGAGAAGCAAAAAAAAAAAAAGGAAAAACAATGGATGTTTCCAAAAAAGTGTAACACTTTATAAAATAGAACATGCGGTAGAACCCCTACTATGAACTTGAGGGTAATCAGCAAAGGCCCATATTCAGGGCAGCAATCAGGGCTAGAGTAGAGGTGTATTGGCCAGGAGGGCCTCTTCAGGTGATCATATCGTCTGGTTGGTTAGACATGTTACAACTTACATCTTCCCGAATCCGTTGAGGGTTATGGTTGCGTCGTTGAGGCAATGGTTCAAGGATGTTCTATTGATGCAGGAGGGACAATCCCTCTTCAAGGGAATGGATATTGTGCTCTTTCCCATCTTAATGACAACCAATTAGGAAAGGCCAGCATACTGTTTGGGAAGTGCCGTGGGGTTTCTGGTGGTATAGATATGGGAAAAGGAATACCTCTGCATTTGTAAGCAGGTAGGAAAAGAGTATAATAAAATATTGAAGAGCGCGGGTGAAGTCTCCTTGGAGGTTAGTTTTTCAGGTCGGTAGGTGTCCCAGGAAGAGGGGAATTTTAGTGTATATTGCCCAGGGTTCCCAAATTGTTTGAAATAAGTGTTCTTTATCAAGTAATGTATTAGCAAGTTTTTCTTGAGCCATAATCCAAGATATCTTCCGTTTGGTTGTGGCAATGGAGATCCCTTCCTTTTTCCAAGCTTTGGCGATTGTCATCTTAGTACCCAATAGTATAAAAAAATAAGTTTGGACATGTGTTTTGGGGCTTTTTCTACCCTATGGTTGAGAAGAGCAATTTTGGGATCCTGTGGAATAGCTAGGCCCAACACATTCCGCAGCATATGGAAAATTATGTTCCAATAGGATTTAGGCAAGGCCACTACGTATGGTACATGGTGCCTGTAATTCCACAGTTGTGGAAACATTTTAGCCAACTTAATCGGGACCCTATACCATCTGGTAAATACTTTAGCATTAGCTTAAATTGGGGAAATGTTAAGGATGCCTTTGAACGAGCATAGGAAGCATTGCGACCAAGTCTCAGGTGTCAATGATTCACCCAGATCAGATTCACAAGAGTGTGCATAGGGAGGTTTGTCTTTGGCTTCTGCTAGGGAACCATATATAGTGGAGATTCCACCTCTCTGATCCATTATGTTGGAGCACCAGGTTTCGTATGAAGTGAGTTTGGGGGGTTCATTTTTATCAGACCAGATCGAGTGAAGAAAGTGGGATATTTGGAAGTACCTACATTTTTCTGAAGGTGGCATTTTGAGAGTGTTCGTGTAATGTACCAGTTTAAGGGGACCTAATCTGTTGAAGAAATGTCCAATTCTGAACAAGCCTTTATTTAGACACCATTTGAAGGCCCCAATATCCATTCCAGGTGGGAAGTCAGGATTGTTAAACAAATGAGCTAAGGGCCGTGGGTCAGATATTAGGGAAGACCGTTTGTGTAGTGTGTCACACAGTGAGAGGGAGTGGGATAAAGTAAGAGTGAGCACAGGGGGGTCTACGTTTGGGGTCGCACCATAGAAGATAGTCTATTGTATTGTAAGGGACCGCTTGTCTTTCGATTTGGACCCAGTCCGGTTTCGGACCTCTGGAGTAAACCGTCGATGTCTGGGAAAGTTGCGCCGCTAGGTAATACCACCATAAGTTAGGAAGTCCTAAGCCTCCTTCCTCTTTCCGCCTATTAAGTGTGGATTTCGAGCAACGGTGGCCCTTATTGCCCCAGGAGTAGCACACAATTTTAGATTGTAGGTTGTCAAGTTATGATTTTTTGAGGGATGGGGAGAGATCTAAAAAGATAGAGGATATGTGGCAGTAAGGTCATTTTAATGGTATTGATTCTCCCTATCCAAAAGAGATCAAATTTGGACCAGATTTTAAGGTCCTCTTCTAGTTTTTTTAAGTTGCCAGGATAATTTACCAAATACATTTTGTCGATGGAGTTGGGAAGGTTGACACCGAGGTATGGGATATAGAGGTATGGGATATAGAGAGTGTTCCAAGTGAAGGGAAAATAAGATCTACTAGGCGGTCAGGAACCAAAATGTTCAATGCTGTGGATTTAGAAACATTAATTTGTAGGCCTGAAACTTGTCCCAATTTGAGAAGGAGTTTAAGGATATTAGGTGTAGAGGTGAGGGGTAACAAATAGTAAGAGATCATCAGCAAAGCGAGCTCATTTGTGTTGTAGAGGTCCACATGAGACCCCTTTGATATTCGGGTGGTTCCAAATTGCGATAGCTAATGTCTCCATTGCAATAGCGAAAATGATAGGAGATAATGGGTAGCCTTGCCTGGTCCCTTTCAGATCTGGAACAAGTCAAAGTATTGCTCAGTCATTCTTATCTGGGCTGTGGGTGTAGAGTATAAGGATTGGAGGATTCCCTGGAAGTTTGGGCCAAAGCCCCATCTCTCCAGGTAGGGCCACAAGACTGAATTAAAAGCTTTGTGAAGATCAATCAAAAGGAGGTAACCCTCCTGCTTGTTACCTCTGTCCCATTGGGATTTGATTAAAGAGATTATGTCTATCACCCTCCGTATTTGATCCGTTCCTTGGCGGTCCAGTATAAACCCTGCCTGGTCTATGTGAATATAGTGTGCGATAAAGGAAGAGAGTCTGTTTGCCAATACTTTGGTCAGAATTTTAAGGCCATTATTGATTAACTATATCAGGCGGTAATTGCTGACGTCATTCAAGTCTTTCCCCAGTTTCGGGATCAGGGATATAATGGCCTAGTTCAAGTCTCTGCCTAGACCTTGCCCTTTACAGAGGGAATTGAAAAATCAGGCCATGTAGGGGGTGAGGAGAGTACTAAAAGTTGTCCAGCCAGGGGCTGAGTTTAGTTTTAGAGATTTGATGACTTCACAAATTTCAGCTTCAGAGATCCAGCAGTTTAGAATGTTCTATCGACGATATGGGGAGATGGATATCATTAAGAATCTATTCCAAAGTTTTAGGGGGCATATTTGGAGCCGAATAAAGATTGGAATAAAACTTCTGGAAGGCCTCCATCACTTTCTGAGGGTGTTGTGTCAGGACGCCCTGTTTAGTGCGACTCTTAGGGAGAGCAGTGGCGTGAAACTTGGGGCTCAATTTAGCGGCTAGTTTGGAACCAATTTTGTCCCTCTGATGATACAGGCGAGCACCTGACCATCTGAGGGGTTTTTCCGCTTCCATCGTTAGCGCTAAATTCAGTGCCAAGTGAGAGGAATCTCGTTGAGCAAGTGTGTCTACAGATGGGTTAGCTTTGTGTCGTTTGGACAGGGTTAGAAATTCTTTAGTCAGAGAAGCAATCATCTGTTTATGCTCTCGTTTGAGTTGAGATGAGATCTGAATGAACTTCCCCCTGATCGTTGGTTTGTGTGTGGCCCATAGTGTTTTGGAGGAGACAGTGTCGGTGTCATTATTTTGGAAACATTCCCGAAGGGAGACAGCTATAAGTGTGCAGCGGACTGGGTCACTTAAGATGGATTCATTGAGGCACCATCTAAAGGCATGAGCAGAACTTTGTGTTTTGGATGTGGTTAGCAAGACCATCGCATGGTCCGAGAGTGCGGTATCCCTAATTTTAGATTTCAGTGCAAGGTGAATGGAGGCAGTTTTAATAAAGATGTGGTCTATTCTTGAGTATGTTCGATGTGGGGCGGAGTAATGAGTGTAATCTTTGGTCCTTGGGTTGAGTTCCCTCCAAATGTCAGTGAGGTCTGAGGCGAAAATAGATTGTGCTATTTTTGTGCTCTGCCTGGGTAGGTGCTTGTTTTTTGGGGTGCCTAGTCTGGAGTTATCTATAGAGTGGTCTAGCGCTATGTTTGTGTCCCCTCCCAAGACTACAAATCCCTCAAAAAGGGTTTAAGTTTGTGGAGCATAGTGGTGAAAAACTTTGCTTGGCCCTTGTTTGAGGAGTAATACGAGACAAAGGTATACAGGGAGCCTTCTATTGTTCCTGAGACGAGAATATACTGTCCTTTAGGATCCGTAATGGTTTTGGACAGGGAGAAGTGAAGCTGTCTAGCAAAGCAGATAGCTACCCCTCTTGTTTTGTTTTCTGCTTTAGCTAGGAAGAATTTGTCATATTTATGGTGGAGGTAAGAGGGTTGGTAATTTTTGGGAAAGTGGGTTTGCTGAAGGAGTGCCACGCCTATTTTCTGGGAGTTATTCCAGAGCAGTCGCGCATGCGCACTTCTTTTACATCCTTTTTAAGCAGCATTTCTTGTTAAGGAGACTATTCATGTGATCCGGGTAGCGTTTGTTGGGTGACTGGTCTCCTCAGCACCCTCCACTGCCAGTTATCAGGGACACTATATAAACATTTTTAATACAAGCTATGACAACTATAAAGTATCAGGAAATCTTCCAAATTTAGTTTTACAGTTTTTTCCCCTTGCATAAATTGAAGCTTTTGCAGCTTTCGGTCTACTCCACCATTATTGGTCATCTGCATGCTGTACTTACAGTATTCATGTTTTACTATAACAAATGTGGTATAAGCTGCAAAGGCAGTGTCAGGGTGCCAGTAAACTAGACCACACGGATATGCAAGTAAAAAAGAGCAGTCTATTGGAGCAAACAGCAATAAACGCACATCAAAAATGAGGAGTGAGATCAGGAACAAGCCGGGGTCGAGTCCAGAAGCGTGTAGTCATCCAAGCCGGGGCCGAGTCCAGAAGTGGGTAGTCATCCAAGCCGGGGTCGAGTGGCACATCTTGGAAAACTGGTCGACCACCATGAGGATAACTGTGTAACCTCTAGACGCGGGAAGTTCCACAATAAAATTCATGGCCAGGTGAGACCAGGGATGTTCCCTATTGGGAATGGATGCAGTAGGCCCAAGGAAAGGTGCTGAGGAGATTTGTTCTGGGCACAGACCGAACAAGCAGCCACATACGCAGCAACATCAGTGCGGAGAGACGGCTACCAGAACTGACTGGAAATACCAGGATGACCGGCAGTGTTGGAATTGTGGTATGTGCGCAACCCCTCAGGTACAAAACATTTGCCAACTGGTCTCTCTGTGGGAGCATCAGGTTGAGCAGCCAATATCTGCTCCCCAAGAGGAGAGGTTAAGTTGGTGTGGATGGCAGCCAGGATATAATCTGAAGGTATGACCGGTATCGGCACGGAGTACTCCATGGACAACTGAGAATACTAGTGGAACAAGGCATCAGCCTTAACATTCTTGGAGCCGGGGAATAGAAGACAACATAGTTAAAATGAGACAAGAATAAGGCCCAATTGGTCTGACGGGGTATGAGATTCTTGGCCCCCGAGAGATACGTCAGATTCTTATGATCGGTGAGAATGAGAACTGGAAGCGCAGAACCTTCGAGCAAGTGTCTACACTCTTGGAGAGCCAGGATAATGACCAATAGCTCTCATAATTGCATTCAGCTGGAGATAGCCTTTTTGGAGTAGAACTCATAAGGAAGTAAGGGTCCATCAGGTGTCCAACGCTAAGACAGGAGGGTGCCTACTCTCGTCTTAGATGCATCAAGCTCCTAGGACAAAGGGCAAACCAGCATTGGGATGATATAGAATAGGAGCCGAAGCAAAAGCAGACTTGAGGGCCTCGAAAGCTTGGATGGCAGTAGGTGTCCAATTTTGGGAATCGCTGCCCTCTTGGTCACATCAGAGATAGGTTTGGCCAAAGAGGAAAAGTTCCTGAAAAATTTCGGATAGTAGTTGGCAAACCCAAGGAAATGCTGAATGGAATGGAGACCACTTGGGCAAGGCGATTGTAGAACAGCTGAAACATTCTGAGGGTCCATGGTGAACCCTTCAACAGAAATGATGTAGCCCAAGAAGGAAAGATGAGACAGGTGGAACTCACATTTCTCAAGCTTACCGAAAAAAATTATTCTCACATAACTGTTGCAGCATGCGTCTGACATCCAAATAGACTACCACGCAACCTATCATGAAAGACATCATTGATAAACTCCTGGAAGACAGCGAATGCTTTGCACAAGTCAAAGGGCATGACCAGAGACTCGTAATGGCCGTTTCTGTTATTAATTGCATTCTTCCACTCGTCGCCCTCCTTGATCCTTACAAGGTTACACACGGCCATTAGGTCAAGCTTGAGGAGGTTGAACAACTCAGTAATCAATGGAATCAGGTATGCATTCTTGACTGTGATGTGATTGAGGCCCCTATAATCAACGCAAGGTCTCAACTCACCCCCATTTTTCTTTACGAAGAAAAAACCGGCACCTGCCGGAGAAAAGGACTTGCGAAAGTGCCCCCTGGGAAAGCGCATCCGCAACAGACTCCTCCATGGCCTTATTCTCCACAACCAAAGGAGGATAAACCCTGCCACGGGAATGGCTCCAGGTTGCAAGTCTATGGCACAATCATATGGATGATGAAAAGGAAAAGTACCAGCTTGCACCTCAAATACATCTTGATACTTACGATATTCAGTAGTCAACACTGAATCCAAGGAGATGCAAAGTACTTTAACAGGCCATACAAACAGCGCCACACTGTGGAGGCAAAGAGAGGATCTCGACCGAGTGCCACTTATCAGTGCTCATCAATGCTGCCTATCAGTGCCAGCCAGCAGTACTCTGACCTGAGAGTGTCTCCCTCATACAGCTCAGACTCAGAGCCTGCACTAACAGTCCTTCCTACCTCACACAGATAGAAGACAGCTGATCTGCCCCTTCTCCTCCCACCCCTCTTCTGTGTGCACAGGGGGAAGGGTGAAGTTCAGCAGAAGAATTTGATCATTTGGATGCTGGGCTTCACACTTCCCGCGGTGCACACAGGAGAGGGGCTGAAGGAGAAGATCGACTGTCTCCTATCCGTGCAAGGTAGACAGGATTGCCAGTACAGGCTCTGAGAACTGACAAAACGGGCAAGCAGGGCCGGCTCCTTCTCTCTCAGTGACCGCACTCTCCCCTCACAGTGACAGAACGGATGGGCATGGGCCCCCTCCTCTTGCAGTGACCGCCTCCTTCCCTCGCAGTGACAGAATGAGTGGGCAGGGGCCGGCCCCACCTCCCGCAGTGACGGCCCCCTCCCCTCACAGTGACAGAACGGGCAGGAATGGGCCCCCCTCTCTTAGTGACCACCCCCTCCTCTTGCAGTGACATAATGGGTGGACAGGGGCCAGCCTCCACCTCCCACAGTGACCCCTCTGTCCCTTCGCAGTGACAGAACAGGCGGCCCCCCCATAGTGGCGGAACTCCAGTCACAAGTGCTACTGCTGCGACCCTGGTAGTTCCGCCACTGAATACATCCACACACTAAGGCCAAACTCTACAGTCCTAAGGATATAGCAGATGCCTTCAGTCACTATTATAGTTCACTCTATAATCTTAACGGAGACCCAGAAATATCCCAACCAAATTCTGAATTAATTATTAATTTTCTGCACAAACTAACACTTTGGGTCCTCATTATCTGGTAAGCCTCTGATTCACTTATATCATTGGTGGTGGTCATACACCTAGGATCAACTAAGGAGGACTTATCTGCACTCTGCACTTTGTGGTGGATGTAACAAACTATTTTTATCATAGACTATTCTTTTCTTTATTGCATAAAAACATATGCACTTTATATACATGCATATTTTTGCACATATGTTTCCACTATTGTTTATTAAATGTATATGTTTTCATACATATGCACATTCATGCACTTTATTTGTATAATTTTGCACATAAACTTGCAATTCCTATTTTTGTAAAGTGTATATTAGTTCAATTTCACTTTTGTGAATTTGCACACTTTTGTATTAATTTGCACAATATATTTGGACTGCTTTTATGTAAGTATTGATATATGATCTGCACTTTATATTGTTTATTCTATTTTATCAGCGCTGCATTTTTTATTCATTACTCTTCACAAATTGTTGTTTGTTTTTGCTGGTTGCTGGATACCAAGTGTTGGCGCTGTATACATTTTTATTTCAAATAGTTTTTATTGGGTTTTTCAAAAAAAGACATGAGTTAGAAAACACGCTCTCGGACGCAGCCGCAGAGCCAGAATGAACAATGTTTGGAACAAAAGAATAAACATGAATAACACGATCAACAAACGTACATACAAGCGGTCATGGGTTACAGCTATATACCAACGTAGGCAGGACAACAGTAATCAACAGGTAAGTAAGTAAGAAACAAACAATTGTACCACAAATGTCAAAGGAGAGGGGGTTAAGTACTCATACCGGTCTGAAGGTGGAGGGATGTGTAGATGGAATGAGGGGAAAAGGAGAGGGGAGAGGGGGGGGGGGAGGCTCTGCTCTATGGATGGTGGTTCCAGAAGGGGGAGGACTGAGGCTTCCCGGGAGGGGGACCTGAGGTGGAAGCGGCGGCGGGGGGGATCCAGTCCGCCACTGCCACCAAGGGCTCCAGGTGGTGTCAAAGGTTTTGAGGGAGGAGGTTCGCAAGGCTAATAGGTGTTCGTAGTGGCCATTAAGGTGGATTTGGGTGATCACCTCCGAAGGGTTGGGAGGTGACAAACTGCGCCAGTGACGTGCAATAGCTAGCGTTGAGGCTAACAATATGTGTGAGGTCAGTGTTCTTGCCTTAGGTGGGATGGCGTCAAAGCCCAACAGGAGAAGTGCTAGGGCTGGGTCGGGGTCCACCATCTTACCTGTGATTTGGGAGACAATGGAGAAGATTTTCTTCCAGTAACTAGTCAGCGATTTACAAGACCAGAAGAGATGGAATATGGTCCCATGTTGTCCACATCCTCTCCAACAAAGTGGAGATAAGGAAGGGTAGAACCTGGCCAGTAGTTGGGGGGTCCTATACCATCTTGTCAGGATTTTCTGGAACGTTTCCCAATGATTAATGCAGTGGGAGGAGGAGTAGGCAAATTTAAAGGCCTGAGCCCATGTGGCAAGGGAAAATTCTCTACCTAAGTCTGTTTCCCAGTGATGCATGAAGGGAGTCTTACAGAGCTGCGTTTTATGGTGGAACAGGGAGTAAAAGAGGGAAATGCCCCTCGTGTGTGGTTTTGGTTGAGTGAGGTGGTTCCAAGCTTGAAAATTAACAGTGATAGTCGGGGGGGATGCCTCAGTAGGAAGGAAGAGATACGGGAATGAGAGAACCTGGCCTTGGCCGGGAGACCATACTTGGTGGAGAGGGATTCAAAAGTCATCAATTGCGTGCCTGTATAGAGTTGATCAACCCAAAGGATGTCCCCTGTCTTGAGATGGTTGAGGGATAGGTGGGGGATCAGTATTTCCAGGGTTGGGATAGGTATTCTAACCTTGGTGGTGTTAGAGTCTGATTGTGAGTGGGAGATCAGTGACCTCCAGGCAAGGATGGAAGCTTTGGTGGGGGGTGGGAGGTTGGAGAGGTTAATCGGGATCCATGAGTCCGCCAACAGTAGGAGGGAAAGATCGGGGGTGTGCGAGCAGGATGCCTCCAATGAAGCCCAACAGGAGTGATTCGGGTCCTTAAACCAGCATGAGAGTTGGGTGAGTATAGAGGCTTTATAGTAGTCCTCAATAACGGGGAGGCCAAGGCCACCCACTCTCCTATGGAGAGAGAGGTATTTTGCAGCACATCTGGCTCGCTTCCCCTGCCACAGGAAGCGTCTCATGGATGAGGACAGTCTGTTAAGTTGAGGGGCGGATAGGGGGATTGGAAGGGTCCAGAAAAGGTTAAGGATTTTGGGTAGTAGGAGCATTTTAAAGGTGGCTACTCTACCCACCCACGAAATCTCGTGTTTAGCCAGGGACGCCACATCTTTGTTTAGTTGGGTCAAAAGGTGGTCCAGGTTAAGGGAGGACATTTTGGGGGCAGTGGGTGCAAGGAAGATCCCTAAATAGGGTATACTCTGATCCGTCCAAACGTAGGGCAAAGAGGTAGATAGGTGTTTTTTGGCCGAGGGCCCCACCCCCAGGTCGAGTATGACAGACTTGGCGAAGTTCACCTTGTAGAAGGAGACATTACTAAATTGCTGTAGGAGGTCATGGGCAAAGGGGAGGGATACTGTCGGATTTGATAGGGAAAGTATTATGTCATCCGCGAACAAGTTGATAGTGTGGGATTGTCGGTTCAATTTGAAACCAGTTATATGCGGGTGTGAACGTACGGCTTCAGCCAGTGGTTCTATGGCCAAATTGAAGATGGACGGTGACAGGGGGCAGCCCTGACGGGTCCCGTTTGTAATGGGGAAAGCTTTGGAGAGCATACCGTTGGTCAAAACTTTAGCCGAGGGGCAGGAGTAAAGGGCCAGGATGGATGACATGATTGGGCCCTGGAACCCAAATTTGTGCAGTACTGCCCTGAGATACCCCCAGTGGACCCTGTCGAACGCCTTCTCCGCATCTATGGACAGAAGAAGAGAAGGCGTCCGACTGGCCCCAGAATGGTGGATCAGATTAAGCATACGTCGCGTAGCGTCCGATGGCTGTCTGCCCTGCATAAAGCCGGATTGGTCTGGGGCAATCAAAGAAGGGAGAATACGTTGAAGTCTGAATGCCAAGAGTTTGGCATAAATCTTAACGTCAAGGTTGAGGAGGGAGATAGGGCGATAATTGGAAGGGGAGTCTGGGGATTTGCCAGGTTTGGGGATAGTAACCACATGGGCCAACAGCATCTCCTTGGGGAAGGAGCCACTGACAGCTGCGGCTTGGAACGTCGTTAGGAGGTGTGGGGACAAAATAGGGAGGAAGGACTTAAAGTATTCCGAGGATAGGCCGTCCGGGCCCGGAGATTTGCCAAGGGGCAAGGAGCGGACCACCGCCGAGATCTCCTCGGTAGTGAAGGGTTGGTTCAGGGATTCCAATTGTGTGGAGGATAGGGAGGGAAGACGTAGCTTGGACAAAAAGGAGTCTATAGTGGTGTTCGTGGGTTGGGGTGTAGAGGTGCAGGACCTTAGATTGTACAGGGAGGAGTAGTAATCAGCGAATGCATCAGCAATTTCTTGAGGGTTAGTCAGAGTATTGTGGGTATGTGGGTGGGTAAGGGACGATATCTTGGTCTTGGTTCTACGGGCTTTCAGGCGGTTAGCCAAGAGCTTGCCAGCCTTGTTGTTGTTAGCATAGTAGTTAAGCTTCAGCGTGCGCATGTAGCGGCCATGTTGGGAGGACAAAAGTTCCTTAAGCGAGTTGCGAAGGTTAGAGAGTTTGTCGGCCAAGGCAGGGGAAGGGGAGGATTGATTCTGGGCATCAAGGGCACGGATATCTGTAAGGAGGGTATCAAGTTTGGAGCGGAAGGACTTACGGAGCCTGGAGTTCAACTTCAGGAGGATACCCCTAATAAATGCTTTGTGGGCGCACCAATTATTAAGGGGGCTCGTGTCTGAGGGTAAGTTTAGGGAAAAGAACTGCTGTAGGTGTTGGGAGACCTCATCGCGAGTGGCGGGATCATGGAAGAGAGATGCGTTGCATCTCCACACTCTTGCTAGGGAGAGGGAGTTACTATCTTCGAGTGTGAGGGAAATCGGGGCATGATCCGACCACACGATGTCGTGAATAGAAGAGCTAGAGACTCTTTGTAGTAACCATTTGTCCACTAGGAAGTAATCTAGACGGGAGTAGGAATTGTGACTGGGGGAGTAGTAAGTGTACGACCTATCTGTGGAATTTAGACAACGCCAGACATCGTACAAATCCTCAGACTCAAGCAGGTCCGCCAAGGCGGCGGGCCTCCTGTTGTGAGAGGAGGAGGTGTCGAGGTCAGGGTTGACAGGCGCATTCAAATCCCCACATAATAACAGGTTACCATAGTTGGAGAGGGAAACTTTCTTCAACAAATTACGCAGAAATTTCTTTTGACGCATGTTAGGGGCATATGCAGCTACCAAAGTGAGAGGCATGTTATTAATGACACATTTCAAAACAATATACCGACCGTTCGTATCAATGGTAGAATCTGTGAGGGTGAACGTGACAGTGTCTCTTATCGCTATGAGAACTCCTCTCTTCTTCTCTGCGGCGGAGGCTCGGAATACATGGGGGAAGGCTGGGTGGGAGCATTTCGGAGATGACTGGCTGTTGAAGTGCGTTTCCTGAACTGCAAGGACATCCGCATGGAGGTCTAGAGCTTCCTGCCAGAGGGACCTCCTCTTTGCCGGGTGGTTGAGACCACGGGCATTTATCGAAACAAATTTAACCCCCATGGGGAGAAGCCAACAAAAGATTTAGCAGCCAAAGGAGGTGGAAAACAACAACTTGCAGCAGGCCAATAGTTCGCAGAGCACAGGCAGGCCGGTCTGAGGAGTAGTAGTGGATCAGAAGGATGGCAGTCCAGTAGTGACGGGGTATGAGCAGAGCTACAGTCCAGGAGATAGGGACAAAAGGTAGAGCACAGTCAGCAAAAGGGAGGGTGGTACCAGAACTGTGGTAGGTAGGATACAGGCGTGGGAGCAAGGGGTAGCCATAATGACCTTGTATAGTACATCCAAAAAAGATTAGGAACAACCAAAAAGGGGGTAAAAAAGTGGCCCCAGTGAGGCCAGAGCAGTAATCACTGCGAACAGCGGGGGGGAACGGGTACATCAACAGGTACCCGCAAAACACTCAGGAGTCAGGTCGGTGGTGGGAGGAAAGAAGCATTCCTGGTTCCCTTGGTTTTCTTGGGCGGTTTCTTGTAGGAGACCGTGTGCCATTCTTGGCGGAGATGTTCCGGGGAAGGGGCAACAGAGTTGTCGCGGGCAGGTTGCTCTTCAGGCAGAATGTTCCAGGTCCGCAATAGGCGGATGCCGTCTTCTAGGGAGGAAACATAATGTCTCGAGCCCTCACGGGTGATTTCAAGCTTGGCCGGGTACTTCCAGCGGTAAACAAGCTGGTGGTTCCGCAATGCCTTCGTGATAGATGAGAGGTTGCGGCGCCTCTGCAGGGTAAACTGGGAGAGGTCCGGCAGGACTTGGAGATTCGCAGCCTGGGGGGGTAGTTCCGTGCGTTTGCGGAAAGCTGAGAGGAGATGTTCCTTAACTTGGAAAAAGTGGACATGTAGCAGCACGTCACGGGGAATCTCAGAAGGCAGAAAAGAGGGTTTGGGTACTCTATGGATCCTATCAATCGTGAGATCCGCATTGGAGAGGGATGGGAGTACCGCTAGGAAGAGGTCCTTGGCAAAGTGTGGGAGTTGGTGAGGCAGGATGGTCTCCGGGACTCCCCTGATTTTCAGGTTATTCCTGCGGGACCTATCTTCTAAGTCCGCGATCTTTGCTTGCATGGAGGAGATGATGTTATGGTGAGAGGCATGAGAGTCCACTAAGGTGTTGAAGGAAGAGGTGAATTCTCCCATATGCTGCTCAACAAGGTTAACCCTTTCACCAAGGTGGGAGATGTCTGCCTTGCATTCCCTAATACAGGATTGCATGTCCAACTGGATGGATGATCTGAGGGTTCTCAGCATGTCCAGCATGAGGGTCACTGAGAGAGGCTGGTCAGATGGGGTGAAGTTGCCAAAGGGGTCTGGAGAGGGGGCCGCAACCGTGTCCATAGGGGATGAGTAGGCCTCATGGAGCTGGTGGTCAAACCGCGGCCTAGATTTGGCCGGGCTCCTCGATGTAGGGGAAGACGGCTCAGACGTGGGGGAAGGAGAGGAGGGCAGAAGACTTGCCTGAAGTAGAGGATGCCCTTGCTCCTTGTCCGGTCCGTCCATGGATGGATGCGCCTGTGAAGTCTGAGGCGGAGGGCCGGCCACGGCGCCATCTTGGCAGCGATCGCGCTGCATGGGAGAGAAGAAGGTGGACAGCTTCGGTATGTGCAGCGGATCGAGGCGGCGTCTCCGCATAGCAGGAGTCCCGGTAAGCGGAGGGTGTCAGGCAGCAGCAGCTGGCGTGGAGATCGGGAGCTGGAGGCTTGATATGTGCCGATATGGTCCTGAGTGGAGCGGAGCTCAGAGACTATGCGGCCATGCTAGACGGCGGTCGCCACGCCCCTCTGCTGTATACATTTTTAAATAATATGAATATCTTTAGTACGTCACTGGAAAGACCATATGACTCCCTCTATCTGCGAAGTGATCGAGACATCCTACACTCATGGAACACATGAGATGCTATTTGCCTTCTCTCAGGGCAAATATCACACAGCTTACTCTAGGTGGAAATTGTGGATTGATTGGTATAAGACATTTCTTAATGAATAAACTGACATTTGTGTTCTGAAAATACAGCATAAACCTGTTGACTGTCCTGTTGTTTTGTTGTTTTGTTACACACCGTTTTCTTATACCTTAACTTTAATTCCTAAGTTGGTTTATGGACATTTGTAGATTCATCATGTGGGCTTAGAAGTGGTCTTATATGGCAAAAGGTTACTGAATACTAAATTCATGTATACACACCATTGTATACCATCTATGTACAATTAATATCATCTCAAATGTTCTTTTTCATTTTGTAATGTTTATACTTTAATAAAGAAGTAATGAGATTAAAAACAGGTTTAAAGCCCCGTGCACACGAGTAGAAATTCGGCTGGGAAATTTCGTCCGACGACCGATCTGCCGATTTTCGGCTTGTTAATATGGTGCTTCTGACAACCGACTCCGACTTTTCGGCCGAAAAAATTCTGGTGTGCAGGCTATATAATTTTTGTCGTCCGATTTTTGTCTCATTAGTACAGATTTTCGACGGGGAAAAATCTTATGAGCAAGACTAGGCATGCTCAGAGATGAAAGAACACATAGAAAGCAATCCAACACATGACATCACTTCTGAAGAAGAATTCTGTCGTACGGGAAAATTTGTGTGCAGTCTAGAGCACATTCCAACCAATGGACACCACTCTGGACAAAAGACGGACGACCGGTCGGCGGAAATTTGTTGCATGCGTACGAGGCTTAAGCCAAGGCTCCTCTAAACACAGCTGTCCTAACTCTAAATTTTTGAGACTCTCCAAGTAGGAGCACATATAGCAGTGAGTTAAGCACCATACACACGCACAGATTGTTGGCCAACTGGTCGGCCAACTTTTGTCCAGTGTTGTTTGTTGGTTGAAATGTGCTCTAGACTTGCACTGGACTTTTGTTGGCCAACAAAAACCAACTTCAGAAGTGATGTCATGTGATGGTTGACTTTCAGTGTGTTTTTTCTTCTCTGTGCATGCCCAGTCTTGCTCATCTGATTTTTGTCTGCCGAAATCTGTACTGACTGAGGAACAATCGGCCATTTTTTGTTGGCCAACAAAAATTTTATAGCATGCACAACAGATTTTTTTCGGCCGAAAATTCGCAGTTGGTTGTCAGAAGCATCATACTAACAAGCCTACAATCGGCAGATCGGACATTGGCCAACAATTTACGGCCAACAATCTGTGCGTGTGTATGGGGCTTTAATTAGGAGCAGGTTTGCTTGGATGGAGCCCACTCCTCCCTAAATGCCCAAGGGACACATTCGATTCTCAGCAAGAACACAATGGCAGCTGAAGCCATATAATGTCTTCCCATGTCCAATCCAGCGAACAAGCTATCTAAAAAGATGGCAAACACTGAGCTCCTAATTCTCCAAGCCAGGAAAAGAACACCTTCTGGCATCATGTGATCATTTTGTAGACTTTAAAAAAAAAGTAGGTACACAAAACATGCTGAGGGAAATTGAGGTGAAGTGTGGAGCCTGAATATGGGCATTAGGGGATATTGTGGTAAGTCAGTTACATGTCCTCACCAGAGCCGGTAACGTGAGCATATATATACAATCCTGCATTCTCATTAGATGCCAAACAGCCCCTACAACATCCAGCTAGTGTTTTAAAAGTATGGCTTGAAATGCCCATTTGATAATTCTATCATATAAGGAAGGAGGTTTACATATTCACTTTTCAGTAGGAGTTCATATATACCATATGGTGCACAGAGTTTTAATGGGGAACAAACCATTTTTTAAAAAAACAACATAAAACCTTTCAAACAAACATATCTTTATACAACATATACATTAAATCCTCTTTTTTGTTTTTTTCCTAGCCATAAAGGGTGATTTTTTTATGGTGGTTATATTTTATATACACTATATCAGAGGTATTGAATTAAAATTCATGGAGGTCCGATTAGTAAAATTTTCTTCCAGCAGAGGTCCAGATTGCATTTTTTTGCGATGACTCGGATTCTTTACATCACAGCCCAGGTGTGCATGCACGACTGCCTATTCATTTGAATGGGCTGCTGTGTCTGCGTTTTCTGCTGGGGAAAAGCCCGGGCACCTTTTTAAAAATGCAGTCACATTGAAACTGCATGGTGCGTTTGCACCATGCAATTTCCATGTGCAGGAAACCGCACCTTGTATTTCATTGCTTATAAGAGTCAATGGTACCCCTGCACGTTTTTTGTGCAGCTGCTTATCCCCCTTCACATCTTCCCCACCACAGCAATGCCCCCCTTCACATCACCACCCCCCCCCCACACACAGCACTGTCCCCCTTCACATCCCCACCCCCCCACATGCAGCACTGTCCCCCTTTACATCACCACACACAGCACTGTCCCACTTTACATCACCACCCCCCCCACACACACAGCACTGTCCCCCTTCACATCACCACCCACCACATGCAGCACTGCCCCCCTTCACATCGCCACCCCCCCCACACACACAGCACTGTCCCCCTTCACATCACCAACCACAACACGCAGCACTGCCCCCTTCACATCACCCCCCCACACACACAGCACTGTCCCCCTTCACATCGCCACCCACCCACATGCAGCACTGTCCCCCTTTACATCACCACCCCCCCACACACACACAGCACTGTCCCCCTTCACATCACCACCCACCACAAGCAGCACTTCCCCCCTTCACATCACCCTCCCACACACACAGCACTGTCCCCCTTCACATCACCCTCCCACACACACAGCACTGTCCCCCTTTACATCACCACCCACCACACGCAGCACTGTCCCCCTTTACATCACCCCCCCACACACACACACACACAGCACTGTCCCCCTTCACATCACCACCCCCCACACACAGCACTGTCCCCCTTTACATCACCACCCCCACACACAGCACTGTCCCCCTTCACATCACCACCCACCACACGCAGCACTGCCCCCCTTCACATCACCACCCCCCCACACACAGCACTGTCCCCCTTCACATCACCACCCACCACACACAGCACTGTCCCCCTTCACATCACCACCCCCCCACACACAGCACTGTCCCCCTTCACATCACCACACGCTGCACTGTCCCCCTTTACATCACCACCCCCCACACACAGCACTGTCCCCCTTCACATCACCACCCCCCACACACAGCACTGTCCCCCTTCACATCACCACCCACCACACACTGTCACCCTTCACATCACCACCCCTCCCACACACACACACACAGCACTGTCCCCCTTCACATCACCCCCCCCCCACAGCACTGTCCTCCTTCACATCACCACCTACCACACGCAGCACTGCCCCCCTTCACATCACCACACCCCCACACACACACATCACTGTCCCCCTTCACATCACCACCCCCCACGCACAGCACTGTCCCCCTTCACCTAACCACACACAGCACTGTCCCCCTTCACATCACCACCCCACACACGCAATAATGTCCCCCTTCACATCACCACCCACCACACACAGCACTGTCCCCCTTCACATCCCCCCCCACACGCAGCACTGCCCCCCTTCACATCACCACCCACCACACGCAGCACTGTCCCCCTTCACATCCTCAACCCCCCCACATGCAGCACTGCCCCCCTTCACATCACCACCGACCACACACAGCACTGTACCCCTTCACATCACCACCCTCCCCCCCCCCCACACACACACACAGCACTGTCCCTCTTCAAATCACCACCCCCCCCCAAACGCAGCACTGTTCCCCTTCACATCACCACCCACCACACACAGCACTGTCCCCATTGACATCACCACCCCCAGAACTGTCCCCCTTCACATCACCACACACAGCACTGACCCCCTTCACATCACCACCCCCCAAACGCATTACTGTTCCCTTTCACATCACCACCCACAGCACTGTCCCCTTTCCCATCACCACCCCCAGCACTGTTCCCCTTCACATCACCACACACAGCACTGTCCCCCTTCACATAACCACCCCCCACACGCAGCACTGTCCCCCTTCACATCACCACCCCCCCCACACACAGCACTGTCCCCCTTCACATCACCACCCCCCACACACAGCACTGTCCCCTTCACATCACCACCCCCCCATGCAGCACTGTCCTCCTTCACATCACCACCCCCCCACACACAACGCTGTCCCCCTTCACCACCCCCCCACACACAACACTGTCCCCCTTCAAATCACCCCCACAGCATAACTCCCCTCTACATGAATCCCCACACACTGCACTACCCCCCTGTACATGACCCCTGCTCCTCTTCCTTCACAAGTTCACAACCATGTCCTCCCTTCACTCTCCTACCTTACACAGAGTGGAGAGCAGGAGGCAGGACAATCCTGAACTGAATGCAGAGGAACAGCAGCACCACATGGAGAGAGGCAGCCGACTGTGTGTCTCCCAGCCAATCACCTCCAACGTGAAAAGTTAATTCAGGCAGCTGCCTCTCTCCATGCAATGCCGGTCCCGCCCCCAGTCCAGAAACGTCCCGCCTCCGGCCGGCCGCCCTGCTCTGCTAATAACAGCGGCAGAGGCTGGGAAGAAAACCAGTAGCTGATAGCGGTGGTCCTGATAGAGCAGTAGCTCGGGCCGGACTCGGACCGCGGGCCGCCATTTAGTAATGCCCGCACTATATGTAAATGCGATTCAAAAGCAATGAGCATTATTATAGAGTTGGTTTCCACTTTGCATCTATAGTAGCCTTCACTCCTTTTGAAAGGTTTTCCACAAGATTTTAGAGTTTCTGTGTCTTTTGAAAGGTTTTCCACAAGATTTTAGAGTGTCTGGGGAAATTGAGGTGAAGCGTGGAGCCTGAATTTGGGCATTAGATGATTCTAACTCTCATCTTTATGATGCCTGAGGAAGGAACCTAAGAAGTTCTGAATACTTGCATCTTTCGTAACCTAAGTTATCCAGTAATGGTATTGCTTAGGGTCCAAACTTCACATTCTTTGGTGTCTAACACAATTCAGGTCTATATTATTGCAAATTTTGTTTTGTTGAGGCAAGGCAGTTACATGGCCTCACCAGAGCAAGTAAATTGAGCATATATATATATATATACCTGCATTCTTATTAGATGCAAAAGATCCCCTACAAAATCCAGCTAGTGTTTTAACAGTATGGCTTGAAATGCCCATTTGATAGTAAAGGCCAAGGTAATGCATCAATTAAGGAGGTTTACATGCTCACTTTACAGTAGCAGTCCATATAGAGCTAATGTACAGGTCATATTCCTATCGCACACCTTCCTGGTTTGTAGGCACCTGTATACTGGGTGTTGCAGCGAATACCAGCTGGCCAGTGGTTCAGTTACAAGTAGATACGTATTCGCCAGCACACCAAGGATCTTGCCAAAGAAGTCCAAAAACTTTATTCCAGAGAAGAGCACATCAAAAAAAATGAGTGCAACGTTTCGGAGCCACGCAAGACTCCTTCGTCATCACATGCCTGACGAAGAGGTCCTGCGTGGCTCCGAAACGTTTTTTTTTTATGTGATCTTCTCTGGAGTAAAGTTTTTGGACTGCTTTTGCAAGATCCTTGGTGTGCTGGTGAATATGTATTTACTTATAGAGCTAATGGTGGACAGAGTTTTTTTTTTTTAACCACTTAAGCCCCGGAAGATTTTACCCCCTTCCTGACCAGGGGGTTTTGCGATTCGGCACTGCATGACTTTAGCGGACAATTGCGCGGTCGTGTGACGCTGTACCCAAACTAATTTGATGTCCTTTTTTCCCACAAACAGAGCTTTCTTTTGGTGGTATTTGATCACCTGTGCGATTTTTTGATCATGCGCTATAAACAAAAAAACAGCGTAAATTTTGAAAAAATAACAACATTTTTCACATTTTTTTATATGAAATTCCCCCCAAAAAAATGTAAAAATAAATTTTTTTAACATTTTTGGCCAATTTGTTTTATGCTACATATGTTTGGTAAAAAAAATCGCAAAAAGCATATTTTGATTGGTGTGCGCAAAAGTTCGCGTTTACTAACAAAGGGAAAGATTTTTGTCATTTTTGTTGTTTTTTTTTTAACGCGTAATTGGCGGCGATCTGCGATTTTTTTTTGCGGTACTGCAGACATTGCCGAGGACCCTTGACTGACATTTTTGACACTTTTGGGGTTACCAGTGACATTTCTACAGTAATCAGTGCTATACATATGCACTGTTACTGTAAAATTACACTGGCAGTGAAGGGGTTAACTTTTTTTGAGAGGGAGGTGCTATGTGTGTCCCTAGGGGCGTGATTCTAACTGTGATTGGCTGTGGCTTGAGATGTATAAACAGTGATCAACGGTTCTACATAGTAGAACCGTATGATCATCATTCCTACACAGGGGAGAATGACAGGCGGCTTGTTTACACTAGCCGCCTGCCTTTCTCCCTCTCCACCGCCGATCGCGAGTGACCGGCGGACGATTGGGTCTGCCGGTCACACGCGCGGGGGGGTCCGTGACCACTCGGGAGCGGGAGCGCGCCTCCGGGGGCGCGCGCTCGCTCCCTAGACCCTCACAGGCTAGCGACGTAGTACTACGTCGCTCTGCCTGTGAGGGGCTGACCGCCGCAGTAAACAGTCGTGCGGCTGTCGGCAAGTGGTTAATAAAACATAAAACCTTGCAAATTATCATATTTTTATTTTAACACTCTTGAAGTGAACAGACAATTTCACAGATTAGCAAAATTAAAAACAAAATAAATTAAATACTCTCTATGTTTTTCATTTTCTCCTAGTCATGAAGGGTGAATTTGTATGTAGGTCATATTTTATTTACACTATATGGACACACCATTTGAAAACCATTAATATAGAGCTGATTCTCACTTTGCATCTAGATTAGCCTCCTCTCCTCTTGAAAGGTTTTCCACAGGATTTTTGAGTGTCTGTGTGAACGTTTGCCCATTCAGCCAAAAAGAGTATTTGTGAGATTGAAGTGGTTGGATGAGAAGACCTGGCAGCAGTGCTAGGGCAAGGTCACCTAGAGTCCAGGGCAAATATGCCAAACTGTGCCCCCCCCCCCCAAGATGCATGAGCATTATGTATAAGCAAACATCCGCCCAGAGAAACACTTCAGCACTCTGCATGTTTACCCCTCAAGCATAAATTCCCCTTTCTCCCAGTATAACCCCCCCCCTGCTGATACCCCCCCTCTCAGCACACAACTTTGCCCCCCCATCTCCCAAATCCCCACCCTAAAAAAATGTACACTCCTAGCCCAAATCCTCCTCCTTCCATTTCAAATCCCCCCTCTCAGCACAAATTCCCCCATATCCCTCTCTTAGCACAAATATTGCCCCCCCCCATGCCCTTTCCCAAACCAATCCCCCCTAAATCACCACTCTTAGCACCCCCCAAATTTCCCAAACTAGAAAAATACTTAGCCCCTGCCGCCCCCCCCCCCCAAATTCCCTCTTCCAACACAAATCCCCACCCCCTCAATCTCCCTGTGGCGCTCCCCCACCTCACATTATCACAGTTCTCAGGGCAGCCACTCCTTCCACCCACCCATTGCCCTGCCTGGCGGTCAATGGAGGTCAAGTTCATTCAAACAGGAGATGAAGTCAAGGCTCTCTGCAGTCTATTAAATTTCCTCCAGTCTGAATTTTTCAAACAATGTCTTTATGAGGATGGATTTGTATTTGGTTAAAAGCTCACTATTTTCTAAAATGTATTTGTATTTCATATAGTGATCAACCAATATTGTTTTTTCGTTGCCGATACCAACATCTTGGCCATTGCATATCGGTATTGGCCGATATGCCCCGATATTTTCGTATATTTAATTTTTTTTTTTCTTGACAGGTATTCTTGTGGAGGCATCTGGGGGTGTAAAAGATCCCAAACCCCTCCTCTGCACTTAAAAGCATTCAAAACGCCAAGTTAGGCAGAATTTTTTAATCTGGCACCAATACCCAGAAGTCATGACATCACTTCCGGGTTTTTGCATGGAAACCTGATCAGAGCCAAATGCAGCTATGATCGAGTCTTTGGTGGCCATGCAGGCTGGTTTCCTGGGACGGTAGGCCCGGGTGAGCCGAGGAAGGCAGCAGGAAGGGGGGCTTTCCCACCCCACTACTTGTAATGACAGCCAAGCGGCTTCTCAGCTGCATCCGTTGTCATTGCAAGACAGCTGTCCCTCGGCTATGGACGCCGGTACTGGGGTGATTCCTCTAGCTGCAGGAATCACTCCGGTACATGCACTTTCACCGAAATATCGCCAATATCGGTAACCTCAGGTGCCGATTCTGATATATCGGGGAAAGTGCATATCTGCCCTCGATATATCGGCTTTGCCAATAATCGTTCGATCGCTAATTTAAAACACACCATACTGGTCAGGGGTCCATAAAGAATTGGCCATATATAACTGCATATTTTGCTACCATAATATTCCTCAATCAGATTTTATTTTATTAAGGGCTTTCTTAAAATCCTTATTTCTAAAAGTGTATATGATGGGATTAAGCAATGGTGTAATTATGGTGTAAAACAAGGAAAGGACTTTGCCCAGCACACCTAATTTTCCTCTAGTTGGAAATAAATACACAATGGTTATAGAACCATAAAATATAGACACTACAATTAAGTGAGAGCTGCAAGTGGTGAACGCTTTTTGTCTCCCTGCAATCGATGGGATCTTTAAGATGGTTAGAACAATATAGATATATGATATAACAATGATGGTAAAAGGAGTTAGAACACAAATGAAACCTAATACAGTGATCTGAATATGAACCCATGAAGGATCGGAGCAAGAAAGCTCAAGTATGGGTTGTATGTCACAGAAGAAGTGATCAATGATGTTTGGTCCACAGTAGTATAGACTGCATAAAGACATGGAATCAAGTACCATAACATTAAAGCCCAGCAACCAAATGAATATTACTGATTTTATGCAAAACCTTTGGTTTATTATACAATTGTAATGCAAGGGCTTGCAGATGGCCAGGTAGCGATCGTAGGACATCACAGTCAGCAGAAGACAGTCAGAAACTCCAACAGTTGCAACGAAGGAAAACTGGCTGATACATCCAGAAAGAGACATGGTACATCCATCGTAAAGTATGATATAAAGAAGGTTAGGAAGGATATCTGTACTTAGCATCATATCAAGTAATGATAATTGTGTAATGAAGAAGTACATGGGAAAATGAAGGTTTTTGCTTACATGAATCAAGAACATGATAAGAAGGTTTCCAGACACGGTGACACAATATATGATGAACAGCAATAAGAAAAGCAGAATTCTGATTCTTTTAATATTTTGAAATCCTAAAAGTAACACATTGGTTACATTGTTGTGATAGGCTACCTGGTAAGAGAATATAATATGAACGACATTAATAGTAACAAAGCAGCAGCAGTTATTTATGTAGCACCATCATCTCATGTGGTAAGTAATAAAAATAGTACACATACATGAAATATTTACAGTACACCTGGACAGTGCTCAGGATCAGAATGGTTCCACGCCAGAGGCGACTGGTGCTCGGTAATTTGGGGGGGCAAACCAATGCCCCGAGCCCACCCTTTTTTGAAGCCTATTAGAGCCTCTGGCTCTAATCACAGGCTTCAAAAAAAAGAAATCCCCTATTGGAATCCAGGCGCCCTGCATTAGGGGGTCAGACGCATGGATGGGGGGGGGCAGCGCCCCTGCACCCCCAATGGACGGGCCGCCCCTGTTCCACGCCCTATATATTGCTCAATACCACCCTTTTCCAGAGAATACAGAACCAAGTATCATTTTGTGGTGTTAAATAATTTGTATGGAATTTGGTGGTGATAACAAGAAAGGCAGTAAAATGGATCCCCTGCAGCTGGCGACAATATACCCCCCCAGCAACAATAGAACCCCTGAAACAATATATCCCTTAGCAACAGCAGATCCTCTCTAGCAACAAAAGACCCCACCAGCAGCAATAGATCTCACATCAGCCAGCATCATTAGAGTCCTCACTCAACTGTAGATCCCTACCAGCAACAATTGACCCTTCCTGGAACAATATCCCCACAACAATGATAGATCTCCCGACAGACAGAGTCAACCATCCAGCACACCTCAACGACCCCTTGGAGGTACACACATTCACTTCTGGAGTAGGGATGATCGAACTTTTGAAAAGTGTGGTTCGACCAGAACACCCAAACTTCCCGAAAGTTCGGCCCGGATTTCCGAACCCTATTGAAATCAATGGGACCCGAACTTCGGTAATCAATAAACACCATTTTGAAGCCCTAAAACCCAATAAATGCCCCTAAAAAGTGCCTTGGGTTCTGGGTCATGCCCCAGGGAATATTAATCACACAAAAAAAAGTTCTTAAAAATTGTCATTTTTGATAGAGAGCCAATTATTGAAAAAATTATTGAAAAAAAAATATTTTCTTTGGATTTAGTGTCTGGGGGGGTCTAAAAAGTGTGCCTGTGAAGTTTCAGCTCTGTAGCATGTCCAGAACCAGAAAAAAAAAAGTTTGTTTGTATTAGATTTGCAGTAGAGCAGGCATAGGGCTCTGCTATTTTCACACCTGACTTGTTGTTGCAGGCGTTTATAGGGCTTTTTTTGTGGACGTGTTTAGAGTCAGGCATGACATCTGAACTTCTGTGTAGGGGTATATATACACACACACATGTATGTATATATACACATACACATATATAGGTGTGAAAGTAGCAGAACACTATGCCTGCACTGATGAAATAATTAACAGGCATAGGACTACGCTCCTATCACACCTATATGTGTGTATGTGTATATATACATACAATGTGTGTGTGTGTGTATATACCCCTGCACAGAAGTTCAGATGTCATGCCTGCCTCCAAAGATGCCCAAAAAATGCCCAAAAAAACACCTGCTACAAAAACGCCCAGGTGTGTTGTTGCAGGCGGTTTTTTTTGGGCATTTTGTGGGCGTCTTTGGAGGCAGGCATAACATCTGAACTTGTGTATAGGGGTATATATACACACACACTTATCTGTATTTATACACATACACACATATAGGTGTGAAAGGAGCAAAGTCCTATGGCTGTTAATAATTTCATTAGTGCAGGCATAGGGTTCTGCTACTTTCACACCTATATATGTATATGTGTATATATACATATATGTGTGTGTGTGTATATACCCCTACACAGAAGTTCTGATGTTATGCCTGCCTCCAAACACGTCCACAAAAAAGCCCAATAAAACACCTGCAACAAAAAGCCCGGTATCACAGGGGCGAAGCCACTATCCTCTATTGCAATTCTAATAGAAATAGAAATCTTTTTTCTATGGCTTTCTATGGCGGTCACCCTGACATGGAAGGGTTTGGTCACCCTGCCATAGCAGTTAGAGTCAGTTAACCTTATACTACACTACAGTCCCCTGACACTTAACACTTTCCCTACAAAAACTAGATTATTAAATCTAACTATAGTGGAAAATAGTACCCTAACTACAATAGATATCCCTTTCCTAACAGTAATAATTGCTAAATGACACTTTGAAGCAGGAGTAACAGAACTGCTTCCACTCTGTTCCACAGCCCCACTACTGATTGGCCTCTGGACCCCCTAGTCACTCCAATCACATTCCTAGCATCCTCCTGCCCCCTCAATTGGCTTTTACTGATGGTTCTGGTCCAATCACGGGCTTTTAAAGCCCAGTTCCTGTCCCATTGCATTTTGGTCGGGTTCTGGTTGCCGAATTCCGAACTTTTTCAGCAAAAAGTTTGAGATTCGGCCGAATTTCGAACAGTCAATGTTTGGGTCGAACCAATGGTCGACCCAAACCGTTCGATCATCCCTATTCTGAAGGTTCCCCACTGCTGAAAATCGCTGATCACCGCCATTACTAGTAAAAAAAATAAAATAAATAAAAAAGACATAAATCTTTCTCCTAGTTTTTAGACGCCTTTTGTGGGACCGCTAGAAAGGGCGCGTGCACACCACCTGAGGTGTGCACATGCACGGATGGGCTATAGTGGGAGCCAATCAGCAGGCCCGGCGGCTGCGATTGCCACCAGGCACCCGCGATCGCTCCCCGTGGAGACAGAACGGCGGTAGTCAGTAATGCACACAGGGCTCCTGATCCTCTTATTTAGAAACACAGGTCTCTGTGTTCATTCAGTGAATACAAACCCTACACACTTAGAAAGCACCCCCTAGGGACACATTTGACCCTTTAATCGCCTCTGGTGTTAACCCCTTCCCTGCCAGTGTCAGTACAGTGACAGTGCATATTTTTAGCACTGATTACTGTAGTAATGTCACTGGTTCCCCAAAAAGTATCAAAAATGTCAGTTAGGGGTCCGATCTGTCCACCGCAATGTCACAGTCCTGCTAACAATCACTGATTGCCGCCATTACTAGTAAAAAAAATAAAATAAATAAATATGACATAAATATTTCCCGTAGTTAGTAGACGCGATAACCTTTGCGCAAACCAATCAAAATACGCTTATTGGGATTTTGTACCAGAAATATGCAGCAGAATACAAATTGGCCCGATGAAAAAATGTGATTTTTAAATTTTTTCTTGGGAATATTATATAGCAGAATGTGGAAAATATATATACAGTATATATTTTTTTCAGAATTGTCTCTTTTTTATATAAAAATACAGAGGTGATCAACTACCACCAAAGGAAAGCTGTATTTGTGGGAAAAAAGGACGTCAATTTTATTTGGGTACAGTGTTGCACGACCGCGCAATTGTCAGTTAAAGTAACGCAGTGCCGTATTGCAAAAAATGGCCTCGTCATTAAGGAGGAAAACCTTCCAGTCCAGAAGTGGTTAAAGCGTTTTTCAAAACCCAGGAATAAGAATTCAATGTGGTCCATCTTACCATACCTTAGATGTGATGGCTGCATTTGTTTTCTTTTTCTATATTTGCTTGCTACATCATATATCATGCAAGCTCTTCTTTCTTCTAAGTGGTGTTTCAAAATGGTTTTGCCTTGCCAATTCTCTTATCTTTCCAGAGGGACCCATCTGACTGAAAACAATAACCTTCCTGTGGTCTTCAAAGTGTATCTAAACCCAAGAAAAAACATTTCATACATTGAGTTACAACACCCACTGACTGTGCTGTGTCTATGCAGGAGCACCAATGGCTCCCGCTGCTGTCTCTGGGCCAGTGAGGAGAGAGAGAGCATCTCTGCAGCTGTATCAAGACCAGGCTCAGGTGAGAATATAGGGAGGCTGAAAGGTTTTTTTTTTAACTTAATGCAAGGAATGCATTAACCACTTCCGGACCGCCCACCGCCGATTTACGTCGGTACTTTGACATTAACCACTTTACCACCGGAGGATTTTACTGTCTTACGTCCAGGCCACTTTTTGCGATTCGGCACTGTGCGAATTTAACTGACAATTGCGCGGTCGTGCGATGCCGTACCCAAACATAATTTACGTCCTTTTTTTCCCACAAACAGAGCTTTCTTTTGGTGGTATTTGATCACCTGTGCGATTTTTACTTTTTGCGCTATAAACAAAAAAAACAGCATAAATTTTGAAAAAATAACAATATTTTTCACATTTTTTTATATGAAATTCCCCCCCAAAAAAATGTAAAAATCAACATTTTTTTAAATTTCTGGCCAATGTGTTTTCTGCTACCTATGTTTGGTAAAAAAAATTGCAATAAGCGTATTTTGATTGGTTTGCGCAAAAGTTATTGCGTTTACTAACTAAGGGAAAGATTTCTGTCATTTTTGGTGGGTTTTTTTTTAACGAGTAATGGCGGCGATCTGCGATTTTTTTTGCGGGACTGCGACATTGCGGCGGACAGATCGGACCCTTGACTGACATTTTTGACACTTTTGGGGGTACCAGTGACATTACTACAGTAATCAGTGCTATAAGTATGCACTGTTACTATAAAAATGACACTGGCAGGGAAGGGGTTAATTTTATTGGAGAGGGAGGGGTTAATGTATGCCTGGTGCTTACTAACGTGTGTGGCGGCGGTGACTGAGTGACACAGGGACAGATCGCATGTTCAGCTATGCTGAACCCTGCAATCTGACCCTGTCTGTCACTTAGGAGATCCGCCCGCTTTGTTTACACAAGCGGGCGGATCTCCAAACTTGATTCCCCGACGATTGTGGAAGAGCAGCGGCGATCGCCGCCGCTCCTCCCCTGGCCCAACTCCCGCTGTGATGTAGGTCTACGTCGCTGGACGGGAACGAGCCACTGTGCTGCAGTAGAGGCACAGTGACTGGTCGTAAAGGGGTTAAATACTGGAGTTATGGCAGCAGATAGCCTCCATAACCCTGGTATTTTTTTAAATGGTGGGCGGTCCTTTTTCACATAAGGGTGGTCCCAGCGGCGGATTCGCCCCTCCCGCCGCTTTCTGGTCGTTTTCCCCGATAACCGGACCCGACGTCAGCGGGAAAAACGATCCGGTCCGCGCTCCTCACAGGCAGGAAGTCGAGTGAGGGCAAGATTGCCCCCCACTCAACTCTATGGTCTTGGAGGACCAGAGCGATGTCAAACGTCATCTTTATTTTCATCGTGAAAATAATTTACTCTTTTCTTTTTCTTTTTTAGTGTAGTAATGAGGTCTTTTTGACCCCCAGATCTCACAATAAAGAGGTCCTGTAATTGCCTATCTCTATTACAAGGGATGCTTACATACCTTGTAATAGGAATAAAAATGATCAAGAGTGTAAAAATAAAAAATAATAGATAAAATAAATAGGGGAAAAAAAGAAAAGTGCCCTGTCCTCGTTAGCTCGTGTGCAGAAGCGAACGCATACTAAAGTCCCACCCACATATGTACACAGTGTTCAAATCACACATGTGAGGTATTGCCGCGATTGTTAGAGCGAGAGCAATAATTTGAGTCCTAGACCTCCTCTGTAGCTCTAAGCTGGTAACCTGTAGAAATTTTTAAATTGTCGTCTATGGGGATTTTTAAGTACCAATGTTTGTCGCTATTCCACGAACGTGCACAATTTTGAAGCATGACATGTTGGGTATCTATTTACTCAGTATAACATTATCTTTCACATTATAGAAAAAATTGGGATAAATTTACTGTTTTATTATTTTTTAATTTAAAAAAAGTTACGTCATAGAAAAGGCATAGCATATCACTGAGCATTAGCGACATCTAGTGTCCTCTTTGTGAACTGCAGTCAATAGGCTAAGCTGAAAGTTGTATCTCCAACATTACTTTGTGATATTATGAATAACACACTTCCTGTTCTAGGTTGACAGTGAAATCTCACTTACCTCTATCCACAGAGGGGCCATGATTGTCACCCAGGCTGGACTTCAAACATGTCTTCCATAAATGGACCTAAGCTCTGCTGGTTCAGCAGGAACCAACTGAGATTCAATCCATGGTTGTACAGAAGTTGATCCATTGACCAACTTAAGTCCAACCAGCCTGTCGGATGTATGGCATGCGATTATTGATGGCAGCTATAGACACTAGCAGTAATCATTGTGTTCTTCCAGTGGGGAAGGCTCCCCATGCCCCTCACACCAACAGAACACAGCAGCAGTGCAGAAGGGATTTCACCATCAATACTGACACTGTGGTTGCAGAAAAGAAAACAGAATTATCAGCTCGCCTAAGATAACATTGTTTTATGCTTCCAGGTCAGGTCACAGGGACACTGCTTTTCTGGCAAATAATAAGAGCATGGGTGCAACGACCACACCTAAGGACAAGTATGCTGCAATATATCACATTTTTGCTCCTGGTCTTAGTTATACTATAATTTATATGTAAAAATCTAAAATAGTTACACTATGTTATTTTATGACAAAGGCAGAACATTTTCATTGGTGTCCTAACAACACACACTGGAAATATTATTGCATACCTTAGTATCATGTGTGGTTTTAGAAAAGACTTCTGGATATACAATTTTGCCTTGAAAAGCCAACTCAGTCATTATTTTTGGAGAAAATATATTTTCTGTTGAATAGATGGCCATTCAATGTATTTGTTCTAATGATTAGCCTTCTCGATCTGAAGCATTTTATATATTTTCTGCTCCTCAAGGCACCTTTCTGTAATTAACTACATTGATAATTATCCTAGGAAGTAGTCTTTCAGGAATTATTATTTTTATCTGTATTTCTCCTGATACACATCTTACAGCAGCCATTCTCAACTACGGTAAAGGGAACCTTAGAGTTCTGTTATAAGCTGCTAGGGGGTCTTTAAACTGTGACTGGTTGACCGCCTAAATGATGGTGCCTGTATAGTTGTGGGTTCAACACCACCTGGCAGAGCCAGTAACATGTCATCAAACTATTCTTTTTTTTTTTTTTTTAGCATTGTTTTTATTGATATTTAACCTCTTTACGACCGCCTGCCGCAGATGTACCATGGAAGACAGCCGCTCCTGCGCAAACCGCCGTAACTGTATGTCGGTCCCCAGCAGGAGGCTAGGGGCAAGCGTGCTCTGGCGGCGGCGCGCTCCCCCTCATCCGCGGGCAAGCCGAGGCAGCGGGCAGGTGGCTCCAATTGCTGCCTGACACCCACGATCATTCCCTCGCTGAGAGAGAAGAACGGTCAGCTGTTGTAAACACAGCTGACCATTCTTCTCCCTGGAATGATCACAGAGCCCCTGTGATCCTTCTATATAGGAACACAGGTCTCTATGGTAATTTCACAAGCCACACCCCCCCACAGTTAGAATCACTCCCCTAGGCTCACATTTAAACCCTTGATTGCCCATAATGTTAACCCCATTCCCTGCCAGTGTCATTATTACAGTAACAGTGCATATTTATAGCACTGATTACTGTAGTAATAATGTCACTGGTCCCCCCAAAAGTGTCAAAAATGTCAGTCAAGGGTCCGATCTGTCCGCCGCAATGTCGCAGTCCCGCAAAAAATTGCAAATTGCCGCCATTACTAGTAAAGAAAAAAAAAACAACAAAAATGAAATAAATGTTTCCCGTAGTTAGTAGATGCAATAACTTTTGTGCAAACCAATAAAAATACGCTTATTGCATTTTTTTTTACCAAAAATATGTAGCAGAAAACAAATTGGCCTAAAATGTTAAAACATTTTGATTTTTTTTTTTTTGGGAATGTTATATAGCAGAATGTGAAAAATATTGATTTTTTTCCAAAATTGTTGCTCTTTTTTTGTGTATAGCGCAAAAAATAAAAATTGCACAGGTGATCAAATGCCACCAAAAGAAAGCTCTGTTTGTGGGGAAAAAAAATACATAAATTTTATTTGGGTACAGTCATTGCATGACAGAGCAATTGAAAAATAGAAATAATAACCGTGCTAATGGAGATCAAATTAAATAGCTGCAACTTCAAGTGTGACCACACCCCAGTAAATAGTTCTATATCAAGTCGCGCTAAAAGTGAAAAATGGAACAAATAAAGTCCATATAAGTCCTTAAATTGGTGTAATCCTTAGTTTTCAAATCAGGCTCCTTATGGATGTATGCTTACCAGAAAGGTAAAATTTAAATGCAGGTTCTTTGTATTATATCTTGTCCACTTAATGGAAAGCCGGAACCAGTAAGCTCGTGGTGACTCAGTGGTCGTTGAATCATAAAATTAAATAGAAACCGCAATAGCGTAAAACCCAACATAAATGATATATTGTGACTTGTAACACCAAAGTGATTATTCAATGGTTAGCTCAAAAAATTAAGTTGTGTTGATATAACCACCACCAATGTGAATGCTCACAATTAGTTAGAAAGAAAAATTATATTGAAAAGAAAAAGGAAATAAATCCCATGCAATAGAACACCTTAAGGTACCCCTTACCAAAGTGAGTAAGGGAAATCGCATGTGACAATCAGGAATCAGTGCTATCCTTCACCAGCTGAAATCGCCTCTTACCATGTGAAAGCAGTAAAAACGCCAAAGTGAATGGGAGTAATCTCATAAACACTCTAACATCCGTGCTTATCCTTCACCAGCTGAAATCGCCTCTTACCAAATAAAACTGTTAAACAAGCCAAAGTGTAACAGGGCAGTCACATGTAACACTTCAGAACCAGTGCTAGCCTTCACCAGTAGAAATCGCCTCTTACCGGGGGGGCGTGGCCTGCGGCACTGCAAGATGGACGCATAGACCGGCAGCTCCGCTCGGCCATCCGGGACTTCAGGCCACTACAGCCCACAAAGCGGGTAAACTCACCTCTCCGACGCTCCTGTAGCCCCCGGGAAGGATGAAGTGGAAGAAGGGCTCGTCACAGGCGAACCGGCTGGACGGTTTTCTCATCTCCTCCTCCGCGGGTCTCCGCCAGCATGGCGCGGGTAGGCCGCACTAGGACGCATCCTACTATTCCGGCGAGCGGGAGCAGCGAGGCCAGCCTATGAGGCAAGTAGCGAACCCGGACAGTGGAAACTCGTCTGGATCCTCCACTCCTCCCTCACCCTCGGCTAGGAGCCCGGCGAAGCAGAAGCCCAGATGGAGCTCCCCGCCACCGGACCCTGATCAGGCCTGCGGGATGGATCTCGCAGCAGCTCCTCCACAGCCTGGGGAGACCCCGGCGCAGACACCGAGGGATCCATTTGCTGCCTTTCCCTCAGGAGACCAGCCAGTGTCTGCCTCTCTACTGAAAGACATGATGCATTCCCTGTGGTCCTCTCTCCACTCAGACCTTTATCAAGGCCTCACTCAGACCAAGAAGGAGGTGAGACATCTAGTGACCAGGGTGGAGCAGGTGGAAACTTCCATGGAAAAATGCTCTCTCTCCCTCAACACCATGGTGGCTGCTCACAATGGCCACGCTGAGGACATTGGGTGGCTGAGAGACAAGGTGGCAGACCTCGAGGACCGATCTCGTCGGAACAATTTGAAGCTGAGGGGGATCCCAGAGACGGTTCAGCCTCCACACCTCAGGCAAGTGGCAACTGATCTTTTCTCTGCCTTGATCCCTGCCCTTTCAGCCTCTGACTTAGAGATAGATCGTATTCACAGGATCCCCAAGCCGGGCTTCATAGCCCCGGAACTGCCCAGGGATGTCCTCCTTCGGGTGCACTTTTTTCAGGCGAAAGACAGGATCCTCCAAGCTGCCCGCCAACTCCAAGTTATGCCTGGTGATTACCCCAATGTTCAAGTCCTACCGGACCTCTCTAGGCACACGCTGCAAAAGCGTAGAAACTTGGCCACTGTCACCAAGGCCCTGCGCAACCACCGCATCCCCCACAAGTGGAAGCATCCTGCCCTGCTCACTATCACCTATCAGAACGCTACGTTGACTATCTCCTCCTTGGAAGAAGGTATGTCTCTACTGACCAAGTGGGGAATCCTTGTAGACCGCACTGTTCCTCCTGTGGCTCCCCTGTCCTCCTCAGAACCTTCTGGAGAATGGCAAGTCTTCTCACGCAAGAGAGCCAAACCTAGGAGCTTTCCCCCTGGGGCTGGGAAAGACACCCCGCTGACTCTGCCTTTGTCCCTGGCCTAGTTAGTGTCTCTGACCTACTTGGCCCCTGTGTTAATGTTACAGGCATTGCCTGCCCTTGGACTACTTCTTATGTTTCACCCTGCGCTTGGCGCACCCTGCACCCTGACTCCCTCCCTGTTCTGCTGTTCCAGAACCCACCTCATGTTCCAAGTTTTGTATGCTACTGACATCCTGCTCCATACATCCCTGCCTACTGGTATCGGACTCCTGCAGCCTCTGGACTTCTTCAGATACCCACCATGACCATCAAGTTCTTATCCCTGAATGTTAACGGCCTCAACCACCCGGCCAAGAGGTTCTCCTTGTGGACTGAGTTGTGCAACAGCAAAGCGGACGTGATCTCCATCCAAGAGACCCACTTTAAATCTGGTAATCATCCGACCTTCTCCCACAGGAACTTCCCTGCTCTATTTTTCGCTAATGCTCCTGAAAAAAGAAAGGCGTGATGATCGCAATAAGAGACACTGTGGCGTTCCGGCTTCACTCGCAAACCCCAGATCCTGAAGGAAGGTTTTTTATTCTTCAAGGGGACTTCAACTCGACTCCACTGACTCTTGTGGCTGTGTACGCTCCTAACAGTCACCAAAAGCGTTTTCTCCACAGGCTTCTGAGACGAGTCACCTCTAACGTATATGGTAATTTGGTTGTATGTGGGGATTTGAACATGGTTGCCGACCCTGGGCTCGACGCTTCGGCGCCTGCCCGTGGCCGACAACTCTCCCTCAACTCCCTTCTTTTGCGGGAACAGTTATATGATGTTTGGCGGTGCCTTCATGGCTCCGAAAGGGACTATTCCTTCTACTCTCATAGACATTTATCCTACTCGCGAATTGACGTTTTTGACAGATCTCGCTTTGCTGGGTAAGGTCTCCTCCTCCGTCATTCGGAACATCACCTGGTCTGACCACGCGGCGGTTGAAATGGTGCTGGAGGAGTCCGGACCCAGGGAACGGACGTCAATCTGGAGATGTGATACTAGGGTATTGCAGGATCCCTCTTCGGGTAAATTCATTAGGGATCAATTGTCCTCCTACTTTGAAATTAATTCCCCTTCTGTTTCGGATCCTTGGACTCTGTGGGGTGCACACAAGGCGTTTATTCGCGGTGTCTGCATCCAGCAGTCTGCAAGGATGAGGAAATCCTATAACAAAACGCTGACTACCCTTCTAGCCGACATCAAGGACCTGGAGGCCCTACACAAGACCTCGCCCACCCAGACCGTGTTATTGCAACTGTCCCATAAGCGAGAATCCCTGAAATCCCATCTAATGTCACGTTATGACCGTCACCTCAAAACTCTTAAGCTCAAGTTTTATGCTCACGCAAATAGAGTTGGTAAAGCCCTGGCCCTTCGCATTAAACAACGTAGAGTCAACTCCCGCATCTCTTACCTCTCCCACAAAACTACTGGCGCGAGAATATCAAGCCCGGGAGATATAGCTAACAAGTTTGCAGACTTCTATAGCTCCCTTTACAACCTAGCCAAAGACCCCAGCACACTGCACCCTACCCCGGAGCTTGTTCGAGCATTCTTGGACAAGCTGCGTCTGCCTGTATTGACCGAATCCCACATATCTTCCCTAGCCTCCCCCTTCACGTCAGAGGACATCTCCAAGGCCATTAGAACGCTTCCCTCTGGGAAGTCCCCTGGACCTGATGGTCTTTGTAACGACTATTACAAATTGTTTGCCGCCCTCCTTAGCCCTACCCTTACGGATGTTTTTAACAAAGCAGCGTCGACGGCGCGGTTCCCCCCTGACATGTTAGCAGCGTACATAACTACCATCCCCAAGCTGGGTAAGGACACTAGCTCGCCCGCTAATTATCGGCCCATATCCCTCCTTAACAGTGATGTCAAAATTTATGCTAGGATTGTGGCAGCCCGCCTTCAACCTATCCTCCCCCACCTCATCAACCGGGACCAGATGGGTTTCATGCCTGGCCGCCAGACAGCTGACGCCACCAGGAGAATTATTAATCTTGTCCATTTGGCCGAAGCCTCACGAACGCCTTCTCTGCTCCTCACCTTGGATGCGGAGAAGGCGTTCGATAGGGTAAATTGGTTATTCATGCGAATGACGCTGGAGAAGTTTGGCTTCTCTGGCCCATCTCTCTCATCAATCCTCGCCTTGTACTCCTGTCCCTCTGCCCAGGTTCTCACTTCGGGTACGACTTCCGTCTCGTTCACTATCTCGAATGGTACCCGCCAGGGGTGTCCCCTTTCCCCCTTGATCTTTAACTTGATGATTGAACCCCTGGTGGAGGCCATTAGGTCGCATAGTGGGGTGATAGGCTTCCGAGTAGGTGATGTGACCCATACGGTGAGTCTCTTTGCGGACGTCATTGTACTGGTCCTCACCAACCCCTTACAATCCCTCCCAGCAGTACATCACATTTTAGTCAATTATGGGGCTGTCTCCTACCACAAAGTCAACACGACTAAGTCCCTGGCGCTCAACCTAGGAATAGATGGCCGAACGCTCGCACACCTCCAGTCCTCTTTCCCATACCCCTGGACGGATGCACACATTCCGTACTTGGGTATCAACATTACCCCCCGCATTTCGTCGCTCCTTTCGGCGAACGTTGATGCTCTCCTTAAGAAGACTGCCAAAGAGATGGCCTCCATTGCCAAGGTTGAACTATCTTGGAGTGGCAGGATGGCGGCGTATAAAATGTCAATACTTCCCCAAATCCTGTACATCTTCAGAGTGGTCCCCCTGATTTTTCCTAAGAAGTGCTTAGACGCCCTAACTAGAGCTATGCGCCAGTTTATCTGGTGCGGAGGGAGTGCTCGGGTAGCTACCTCTATCCTGACACAACCTAAGTGTCTGGGTGGAGCAAAGCTGCCCGACATCTCTCTCTACTACTGGTCGACTAGACTGGACCAACTCAGGTCCTGGTTTCATGATGCCACTGACTTTCCCTGGACGCAGATTGAGAGACATTTGTCTCCAACTCGGGACCTCCGCCTCCTGCTCTTGAGCGACCTCTGGATTCCCTGGAGTTCGCCTGGACTCTCCCCTCCTATGCGGGCCTCCCTTCTGGCATGGCGTAGGCTGGGAGCGTCTCAAGGTGTTGGGGCGGAACTCGTTCCCTGTGCATCGACCTCCCTGCCGTTAGACATTTTGAGGGCTCATCTACCCTCCCTAAACTTGACACAATTGCAAGTGAAGGGGCTGACCACGTTATCCCATTTTTTCCAAGCGGGCTCCCTCCGTTCCCCGTCTTCCTTGATGAGGATTTATCAGATTCCTGACACCTGGACATTCACGATTCTCAGGATACACAGCTTCCTGTCCAAGCACCCCATGACGACAAAACTACTTCCCCAGGGGGTATGGGACTACCTGCTCAATGTGGTCAGGCGGGGAAAGGGTATATCGCTCTCTTACAAATGCCTTTTGGGGGGGCACCGCCCCCCCAAGACGTCTTCTATGCTTCGCTGGGAGAGAGATCTGGCCTGCACATTTACCCACGAGCAGTGGTCCCGAGCCTTTTTGGCACCATACAGATACTCCCGTTGCACTTCGCACTGGGAACAGTCGCTCAAGATTGCCAATAGGTGGTACTATACACCCATCAGACTCTCCAAGATCTTTCCAGGGGTCTCTGATCAGTGTTGGCGAGAGTGCGGTGGTACGGGCACGTTGGCCCATATACTCTGGGAATGCCCCTCGCTTACGAGCTACTGGTCCAGAGTGTTTGGTTGCATAGCGGACTGTACAGGCATCCTTCACCCCCCCAGGAAAGCTATGGCCCTGCTGAACATTGGTATCGATGATTATCCGAAGTGCTATCGAGGTATGGTCACACACATCATGCTAGCTTCTAGGACGCTGCTGCTTAGGAACTGGAGGTCCCTGGTAATCCCGGGCTTCACTGACCTGATTAAACTAGTCAACAAAAACTACCTATGTGAACGAGCGTTGGCGGTTAACGCTCTCGCCCTCTCCAAATTTGACGATGCTTGGAAACACTGGAAGTATGCTCCTAGTTTGGTTTGAGATGGTCCTTTCTTTATTGTAGACATGGGGGTTCGGGGGTGGGATGGTGCTCCTTCCTGTGGTGAATATGTTCCCACTGGGGGCCACGTTAGGGAGCGGTACCGTCCTCTTCCACCCTCCGTCTCTTTATTCTGCATATCCGCCTATTGTACCTCTGGGCTTCGGTGGTATATATCTACTTACCTGCTTACTTACTTATTCACTGATGAGTTAGGTGACTCAGTAGTCAGGTTTGTTGATCTAGGTTTACTATTGATTCAGTAGTTGTATGATAAGTGTATACTCTCCTTCCTCTCCCCCCCCCTTCCCTCCCCCCCTTCCCCCCCCTCTCCCTTCACCCCTCCTGTTTGGGCACTAATGTATGCTGTTATGTTGTAAATTGCCTTGTTGCTTTCTGATGATGTGCATTGATGTCCATTGTACCTTGTTGAATTTTCAATAAAAAATATTATTCAAAAAAAAAAAAAGAAAAAGAAATCGCCTCTTACCAAATACAGATGATATACACGCCAGTAGATAGATCAAACTCCATGAATAGAGATGCTTGTATTGAAGCAAATTCTGACCCAGATGACTCCAAAAAGATGGCCACAAGGTAATCACCGCCATAAAAAGAGAACAGCTTCCATAGTGTAAAACCGCTTTAAATTTTATTAAAAATAAACAAATAAAACTCACAATTTGTCAGGAAGTACAGAGCATTGATAGTATAGCCGCCGGCCAGACGACTCCGCTCGTCCGCACTTCCTTGTCGCAGTCAGATGATGTCAGTACGCCGTGTCCTTACCACGTTTCGTCACAGATGACGTTTTCAAAGGCGAAAAAAGAGAACGACAGAGCAATTGTCAGTTAAAGTCACACAGTGTCAAGTTGAAAAAAGTGTCCTGGTCATTAAAGGGGTAAATCCTTCCGGTCTTAAAGTGGTTAATCAAACAGTACATAGTAAACATTGCATAGGCTGTATTCAAGAACTTACAGAGAAACTATGGGCAGCTTTGTAGCCGTTAACTTGGAAGGTATAAACACTTATCAGGAGCAGAACATTAATGTGTAATACTCAAGATACATGTTGAGCAGGATAGAGCAAACAGTAAAAAGACAAATCAAAGATGTTTGGTAGGCCACCAGTTCCAGCGGAGAAAACTTCCGTGGGGCTGGTGTCCTGAGGGAGAAACACAGTGCTTCCTCAAACAGTATAATGACAACAGTTGATTTCTCTAAGCCAACAAACTTTTATTCAGATACAGTATCTGAGTTACAACCCACTGATCCCAGGCTCTATGGAACTGACTTAGGTTCCAGAGCTGGAGATGCTAAACAGTGCTCGTCGTAGCTCACTGTGAGGTTCTACTAAATCTTCACATCAGAAACATTAGGAGCCAAAGGAACCCTCCGCTTTCTAAGAATCATTATTTATGGCAATAAACAATATATGAACTACCATTGACTTGAATTTGTCAGGTAAATTATTTACTCCTATGCTGAGTAGGGCTAGTTCAGTAATGGGTTTTGTCAAACAACCTGTGACCTCGAAGATAAGTGTTCCAGAAGCTTTTCAGGCACTCCCACAGTGTATGGATCAGAGTGCCCACTTTTTGGCATCCTCTCCAGCAGAAATTGTCATTAGTGTTTGTGAATTTTGCTAAACGTACTTGGGTTAGATACCACTTGTGTAGTGTTTTCTGGGAGATTTCCCAGTTGTTTATACATTTAGTAAATATCAAGGTATATTGTATAGCCTTCAGCCAGTGAGAGTCTGAGATTACAGAGCCCATATCCCATTTTAGCATGGAGGTGGATTTCACAAATTCCATTTTAGATTATGCAATTATGTAAAATTGAAATGCCCTTTGCCCTAGGAGAGGTGGAAGTCTAGTATGAGTAGGCTGTATAGGGCAAGAGGGGTCGGATTTTGACGTAGGTATGCTGAAATTTGCAGAATTGCAAATTTTTTTTTTTTTTGTATAAACGTTTTATTGAGAGAAATATAAACAGAACAGTATCATCAGGTAGCGAAATAACAAGGCCAGGTGATACAAAATGAGACAACTGCATACAACAGAGAGCATCGTATAATGAACTCAAATTCCTATGTCATTAAAACAAGCAAGTAGAGCTTAACTTGAAACAGTAAGGCTGTCATATGTACATTACATAAGAGTGCGGATGTATCACGGGCACATGCCCAAGCTTGAACGGACAAGATGAGTGGGAGGTAAATCTACGAAGGCTTCCACGTAGGGAAGGAGCACTTGTTAGTGAGGTGTAGAGGAGAGGGGGGGAAAAAGAAGAAGAGAAAAAAAAAAAAGGGGGAACGTAACTAGGAGGGGGGGGGGAATTCCCTATCTCAACTACCTGAAGATAAGGGAAGGGTGCAGTGGGGGGGGCTTCAAAGTATTATGTGAAGATGAGTCGTCCCAGGGACGAACACCCCCAAGGGGATCTAACTGTGTCCGAGTCCATGGGATGACCATCTGGTAGTGTTAGCAATCGACTCCCCGGTGAATGAGGGAACGTGGGAGCAGTGGAGAATAGGAGGGGGGGTTGGGACGAACTACCTAAGACAAACGCGGGGAACATCTGGAAACAGCAGATGTGGAGGAAAGAGAGGCAAAAGTGGAGGGGAAACAAGAGAGACAAAGAGAAGGGGGGAAGTGAAGAAAAAAGGGGGGGGGGATAGAGAAGAAAAAAAAAAAAAGGGGGGGGAGGGAAAAGGGGGGGGTGGTAGGCCAGCAAAGAAGGAAGGACGTGGGTGCACTCCCCCGGGTACGAGCCGGGGAAAGGAGACGAGCTGCTACCAGAAGCCATATCTAACCGGTCAGCAGACGATGGTATTCATCCGAGAAGGAAAAGTCTATCCATGGGGCCCAGGCGTCATAAAACTTGGACGGGGTATCGAGAGCCTGAAGGGTGAGGTCTTCCATGCGGGAAACCTTGTCCACCCGCCGCAGCCAATCTGATACAGTGGGAGGGGACGGGGAAAGCCAACGGCAGGGGATACACATTTTGGCAGCAGAGATCAGATGGAACATCAAGGATTTTCTATAGATCCGTTGGGAGAGGGAGGTGTGGTGAAGGAGGTATTGAGCCGGAGTAAAATCCGGCGTGAAAGTCGTGATGCGGACGATAAGGGCATGTATATTCTTCCAAAAAGGTTGGATCAGTGGGCAGTCCCACCAAATATGCAGAAGGGATCCAGTATGTTGGCGACATCGCCAGCATAAAGGGGAGGTTTCGGCGGAGATTTTATGTAGCACCTCGGGTGTCCTATACCAGCGTGCAAAGATTTTAAAGCCATTCTCTTGTGTCAAAACATTTCTGGAACCCTTGTGAATGTGGGCGTACACGCGATCCCAATCGTCATCCGACATTGTAATGAACAAATCTCCCTCCCATTGGCTACGCAGGGTATCGATCCTGGTGGGTCGTTTCAGCGAAAGAAGGGAGTAAAGAAAGGAGACGAGATGTCGTTGGGGGCCGGAGTTTTTGCAAAGGGTTTCAAAGGGGGTAAGGTCCCTGTACCAACAAGAGACGTCCGGGGTACGGAGCAGGAAGTCTCTCAATTGTAAATAGTTGAAAAACCGAAGTTGAAGGTCCGGGTATCTCCGAGTGAACTCCGTATAGGAAAGTAAAGAGCCCTTGTGAAAACATTGCTCAGCCCTTCGGGGTGTGCTCGTCTGACATCCCGCTGAGGGAGGGTAAGCGAGGCCAGCCGGGAAATCCGGGTTCTGGGCCAGGGGGATCAGAGGACCTGGTGTGGAGGCTAGATTTAGTTTCGTGCATAGACTCCGAAAAACGGTGATCGTGGGGTTAATTAAGGGATGTTTGTAGCAAGCAGCCGGAAACGAAGAGGGCGAAATCCAAGGGAGGTGGTGGATGGGGAAGGATGAGAAGGATTCCTCCAAAGCCACCCAGTCCTTGAGGAGGCGGTGCTTATGCCAATCTACGACCCTCGACAGATGACAAGACCAATAGTACCTCTGCAGGTGTGGCAAGCCCAGACCACCAGCTTCTTTCGGGGCAGTAAGAACGTCCCAAGACACTCGGGGACGTTGGGAGCGCCAGATGAAGGCGGTGCAAGTACTTCGATAGGAGTTAAAAAACGCCGGAGGTAGTCTGAGTGGGACAGCCTGCAGCACATAAAGTAACCTAGGGAGGACGTTCATTTTTATGACCGCCAGCCTACCAAACCATGAAAAGGGGCCCGACTCCCATTTAGAGAGGTCGGACTTGACGGACTGTAGCAGCGGAAGATAATTACGCGCGTATAGTTCTGTGAGGCTTGATGGGATTTGTATGCCCAGGTAGGTGATCGCGGAGGGTTCCCAGCGAAAGGGAAAGTTATCTTGGCAGAACTTCACAGTGTGCGCCGGGAGGGTAATGTTAAGGGCTTCGGACTTGGCGTAATTAATTTTCAGGTTGGATATAATTTGAAAAGCGTCGAGATCGCGGAGAAGGTTAGGGATGGAAATGACCGGATTGGTCAGAAAAAGCAGAACGTCATCAGCGTAAGCCGATAATTTGTACGTTTTGTGGGCAACGGTCACACCATTAACGTCAGGATTGGAGTTAAGACGACGAAGAAGGGGTTCAAGAGTAATGATATAAATCAGGGGAGAGAGGGGACAGCCCTGTCGGGTTCCGTTCGATACGGAGAAGGCATCCGACAGACCCCCATTCACCCGCACCCTCGCTGAGGGTGACGAATAGAGGGCTGAAATGAAGTGCAACATGCGACCAGAGATGCCTAGCGACTCCAATGCTGCAGTCATGTAGTCCCAGGCAACTCTGTCAAATGCCTTCTCCGCATCAAGTGAAAGAAAGAACCCGGGCGTGCGGGAAGAGGTGAGCCAATGGTGGATATTGAGGGCCTTAAGGGTGTTGTCCCTAGCCTCGCGGCCAGGGACAAAACCCACCTGATCTAATGAGATAACAGCCGGGATATGGGGCAGTAGCCTGTTCGCCAGCACCTTGGCATATAATTTGATGTCGACGTTGAGGAGGGAGATTGGTCTGTAATTAGGGACTAGAGAGGGATCCTTACCAGGCTTAGGGATAACTGTAATGTGGGCTTCAAGGTAATCAGGAGTCAAGGCAGGTACGTCAGGAAAGGAGTTAAAAGCGTTCAGCATAGGAGACATTATGGTATCTACAAAGGTTTTATAGTAGCCCACGGTCAAGCCATCAGGGCCCGGGGATTTCCCAGGCTTAAGTTGTTTAAGAGCCATCTGGATTTCGGTCAGGGAAATGGGGGTGTCTAAATCCTTCAAAATTTCAGGCGATAGGGGCGAGGGGGAATATTCGAGTAGAAAAGCTTTGATACGTTCGGCCCTATCCGGCGCGGGCGCATGGGGATCGGTGGATTTAAGATTATACAGCGAGCGGTAATAGGTCAAAAACTGTTGAGCAATATCTGGGGTGGAGGTAACTTTCTTACCCTGCGGATCCGTGATTGAGTGTATCGCCCTGGCCGCACGCCGGGCTTGCAGCGCCTTGGCCAAGAGCTTGCCAGATTTGTTGCCGCAATCGTAAAAAAGTCGTTGTTGTAAGGCGAACTTCCGTTTAGTAGCGAGACCCAGTTCCTCCAAGAGGTCCTGTCGAGCCTGCGTGAGTTCAGACAACGTTTGTGAAGCAAGAGTGCGTTTATGAGCGCGTTCTAGTGAGTGAATGCGGGCGGTGAGAGTGGAGATGCACGCACGACGGTCTTTGTTGCGTTTTGCGGCCAGGGCAATAAATACTCCCCTAATAACACACTTGTGCGCCACCCACAAAGTGGCGGGGGTCACATCTTGTGTGTCATTACGGGCAAAGTAATCCCGCAGGGCAGAAGCCACCTCTGAAGCATACACAGGGTCAGACAGCAAAGAATTGTCGAGGCGCCAAATACGGGAGCTTCCGGAGTCGGGTTGCAAAGAGAGGGAGATAGAGATCGGGTGATGGTCAGACAGAAACATGGGGTCTATCGAGGCCGATAACAGGGACGAGAGTGCATTTTGAGAGACAAAAATATAATCTATCCTGGAGTATTTGTTGTGCGGGTGCGAGAAGAAAGTAAAATCCTTCGTGTCTGGGTGTAGTGTCCTCCAGGCGTCGTGCAATAAGAGATCTCTAAGAAGGGTCTTAATTGAGCGTAAGGCGGAATAGGGTAGGGAAGAAGAACCCGAAGAGACATCAAGGAGGGGGGTGAGGGCAACATTAAAGTCCCCACCCACCACCAGGGTTCCCGATTGGAATTCGGTCAAAAGAAGAAACGTGTCCCTAAAAAAGGGGACCACTTGTTTATTGGGAGCGTAGATGTTCGCAAAGGTGAAGAGTCGACCACGGATGGAGCCCTTAACGAACAAATACCTCCCATTAGGATCGACAAGGGAGTCATGAAAAATCAGGGGACAGTTTTTGGAGAGGAGGATAGAAACCCCTTTCGATTTAGAGGCGCTCGAGGTAGAGTGATAGACATTTGGAAAAAAGCGGTCGTGCAGGCGAGGTATGTTATCCGAGCGGAAGTGTGTTTCCTGCAGAAACACCACGTCCGCCTTAGCCTGTCGGAGTGAGAGAAGGAGCTTGGATCTGCGCTCAGGAATGTTTAGACCTCTGGTGTTAAGCGAGAATACTTTCAGAGAAGAATCAGCGGCATGCATGCCGGGGGAATGCACCCGTGATGTCCGTAAATGGGACGGCATATTAGGATAAGTGGCAAGAAAGAGAGAGAAAGAAGAAACCAAAAAAAAAAAAAAAAAAGGGGGGGGGGAGATGGGGGAGGTGGAGAAAGGGAAAGGGGAAAGGGAGTGGGATCCGGTAGCAGGAGGACCTGCCTACCTGTCAAACACGGATCCGGTACGAAAGGAGATAGTGCAGCTACGTGTAAAAGGCGGTAGGGTGGAAAAGTGCAACACTAGTAAACACTGAGGGGGTTGGAGTAGTCCCAGCTGGGGGTACGCACACTACGTACGTGCACCAGTGGTGGAGAGGTAGGTAACCAAAGATGCATCCTGCCTAAGGACTAAAAATGAGGGGCTTGCGATGGAGAAGTATGGGGGCACATCTGCGAGTGCTAGCCCGGGGAGGGGAACGTCCGAGGGACCCACGCACCAGAAAATCTGGGCCCGGGGCCTCCGGATGGTCCACATGTAGGGTGAACAGAACGTAGGGCGACTAAGAGGCTGTCAACGGTCACACAAAGAGAGAAAAGGTGATGCCATAAAAACTCAACAAAATAACATATGCATTGCAACAAGAAGCCCCTCAAAACAAAACCATAGTAGGCTAAGAGAGAGTCTGCCATCCCGTGCAGAAATCTAGGGCAATGAAGAGCAGAGTCTCTAAAAACTGACAATGAGTAAAACAGAGAAAATTAAAATCAAGAAACACAGTGTAAATGAGGTTACAGAGGGATCGGCTCACACGGGGAAGCACCAGAACTCGGCGCTGGAAAAAACACCAGGTCAGTGTCTTCCCGGTGGGCGAGCCCGGAGAACCGTCACAACATCTCGTAGCAATCTTCAACAGGTATGAGAGGAGAGCCCTCCCTCCCCCCAAACCCACAAAATATCACACAAAGCCCCCTATCCAATATCAGTATTGTGCTTAGCGGAACTACAGTACTGCGGTCCTATGCAAAGGGCAGAAAGTCTTGTGGGCTCTCGTCCGGGCTGCCCGGTGAGCAACGGTTGCAAAGGAGACCGCAAAAAAAAAAAAAAAAAAAACAAAACAAAAAAAAAGGGAGGTATAGTATAGTCCACAGGTTATGCACATGTACGAATAATGGGGCAGTCTCTAAAATCGAGAGTCCGGCTGGTACTGAGGGGGGAAGGGAGGGACAGCAGCAAACACTAGCGGACAGTCCTCTAAATCCAACCCCCAGCCTGGCGGAGCCACCAGGGTGGGGGGGCTAAGTAGGAGAAGGTAGAGCGTCTCAGAAAGTCCAAATAACAAATTTGGGGATGTGACTATGTAAGAGAGCATCCATCTCGAGCCTATGTACGGGGCGGTATGCCGAACATGCAAAAGTTTAAGGCTGTGGGGGAGCATGTAACCAGCTTGTCAGACGGAAGGGGTGTAAAGAGGTGGCGAGAGTAAGTGGGACCGAGGTAGTGATACTTGCCGAAATACTTTCATGCAAATGGGCCATCAGTCTCCCCGACGGGCTCTTCGCTGCTGCGGAGGCTTAGAAGGGCTTGCAACAGACGGACAAGCGGGAGGTGCCATGCCGGATCCGTGGTTGGACGGTGAACGATGGCGCCTGTAGCGAGTATCCTGCGCTTCCATCGGTTCCTCCCTATGTGTGAAGTGGGCAGGGGGGCCCCCCCGAAATTCAGCATACCAGTTGGGAAGGTCAATCAGTGGCAGCCCCATGGCTGAACAGAACTGAGGGAGATCTTCAGGAACCTTTAAGAGGACAGTACGACCTTGCGTGGTTGCAGACAAACAAAAGGGAAATTTCCACTTGTATGGAATTCCTTTAGTGCGCAGAGCATCCAGCAGTGGGCGCAGGTCCCTGCGGTTCTGCAAGGTAATATTGGAAAGGTCCTGGTAGATGTGTAGGGAGATTCCATCATGTTCCAAATGTGGCCTATGCCTGGCTTTACGCAGAACCTCTTCCTTCAGCCTGTAGTCAACCAGGCAGCAGACAACATCACGCGGAGGGTCCCCATCTCTACCCCTTGGTCTCAGAGCACGATGTATGCGCTCCATATCAATTGGAGACTGTGGGGGACGGTCGAGGAGAGTGTTGAAGATGCCCGTAACAGTGGGGGCTAGCATGTCTGGCTCCACAGATTCAGGCAGGCCACGAACCCGCAGGTTATGGCGCCTCCCCCGGTTGTCCAGGTCTTCAATGTGGCGCTGTAGGTCTCTCATTTGCAGAGAGTGAGAGTCCATGGTGCAAGTAATGGAGCGGAGCACTCTGTCATGTTTGCCCGTGGTCTTTTCTACCTCCTGTACCCGGCCGGTAATGTTGCGCATGTCCTCCTTAAGGTCCAGGATTGCCGCCCCCAGCGTGTCTTTGATATCCGCGGCAATCGCCCTGAGATCCTTCATGGTCAGCGCTGGGGGTGAGGGGGACTGTCCTGTTGGCGGGTCGGAGTCGGAGGAAGCCACGGCTGCGTAGGAGCGGGCAGGAGGCTGGGATGGAGAAGGAGGCACGGTCGGGCGGCCTGCAGGCGCCATATTGGATCCCAGAGTCCGAAAGAGCTCCGGGATACTTTGACTGAGCTGCGGTCCGGTATCCCTCGGGGAGCGGGATCGGGTGGCTGAAGAAGCCCGGGCGGTGGAACTCATGCTTACCGGGCAGGTTAGGTGCGGCAATTCTCCAGCTAATTGAAGCGAGAGTCCTACACGGCAGGAGCGCTGGAATCAGGCGGCCATCTCCCAGCTAGGTCAAACCACGCCCCCCCGCAGAATTGCAAATTGGTCCAAGGATGAGACACTGTAAACCTCTCAAATAATATCAAGGGGAGCAATTGATCATTGATCATTAGATCCTTGAGAGGTGTCAGGTTTAGAGGGAGACATTTTCTGAGGGGCAGATTAGGTATTAGAAATTTGAAAATCTCCAGGGGGATGGGTATGGAAGACTAAGGTGAGGAAGTAGGGGGATTTTAATGAAGTAACACCAGGCTTCTATTGCTGCTTGTATAATATATACAATAGTATGCTTGTATAGTAGGATAGGTAATCCTGGGGGAAGCTCCAGTTAAGGGTTGTGCCAGGAGAAAAGTATTTAGGTGTCCCCGTGGGATGTAGTATTGTTCTATGGCTGGCTAATGTTTGGCACTTGAAGGGGTAAACCAGTGTCTTAGATGATCCAGCACTACTGCCCGTTGGTAGTCTTTCATATCTGGGATCCCCATCCCACCCACCTGTTTGTGCTTGATCAGTGTATGGTAAGGGCACCTTGGTCGTTTACCTTGCCATACATAAGAGTTTAGGGTGTATTTCATATCCATAAAAAAGGGGACGGGAATAGGCAAAGCTCAATAGAGATATAGTAGTTTAGGTAGCAGTAACATTTTGAAGGCTGCGTTTCTTCCTGCCTATGTTAAGTAAAATTTACTCATTCTAGTCATCTCTTGCTTGTAGGAGGCAAACATCGGAATGTAGTTGGCATGAAGGAGTTTGGCGGAGGTAGATGTTAGGTGATCCCTAAGTAGGGCATGGAAGTGGTAATCCAGGAAACGACCTCTGTATATGGAATTTGGTTGCTTTGTTAAGACTCACGCCTAGAATATTGGATTTGGACTCTAGTTTTGTAGTAGGATATGCGGTTGAATTCTGTAAAAGCATCAAACAAAGGAGGTAGGGAAGAAGCCGGATCTGTAAGAGTTAATATGATATCATCTGTGAATAGAGTTATTTTATATTATTTTTCCAAGACGGATATTCCTGAGATGAAGAGTGGGTTCTTATTTTTTGCGCTAGGGGCTCCATTGAAAGGGTGAATATAATAGGTGACAGAGGGCACCCTTACCTAGTTCCTTTGGTCATATGGAATTTATTAGAAAGTATGCCATTTGTGAGGACCTGAGCCTAAGGTGCAGTGTACAGGGCCAAGATTGCTGACAATATATTGCCGTGAAAGCCGAATTTAGACAGAGGGTGGTGTAAATATTCCCAGTAATCCTGTCAAAGGCTGTCTCAGCATCAAGAGTTAGGAATGTGGTAGGGGTTTTAGTTTTATCAGCATAGTGTATTAATTTTACAATTTTCCGGATGGCATCATGGGGCCTGATAGCCAGAAATGAAGCCCATCTGGTCAGGGTCAACCAAGTTAGGCATGAAGGGAGATAATGTGTTGGCAATGGCCTCGGCATAGATTTTTTAATCTGCATTCAATAATGAGATCGGGCGAAAATTTGGGGGAGATACCAGCTCGTTTCCAGGTTTTGTCAGGATGAAAATCCTTGCAGTTAGCATTTCAAATGGAAACGCATCAGAGGACAGAGCAGCATTGTAGGTTGATTGAAAATGTGGTGACAATGAGGATGAGAAGAGCTTGTAATATTCGGATGAGAAGCGATCAGGCCCCGAGGCTTTATTATTTGGAAGGGAGAGGATAATTGTTCCTATTTCGTTAGCCGTAAAAGGTTTGTTAAGATATTGCAATTGCTCTTCTGATAGTTTTGGTAAATTAATGTGGTCAAGAAAATCAGAGATCAAATTGTCAGATGGTTGAGGCGTATGCAGGTCTTCTCTCAAATTTTACAGGGAGTTGTAATATGTACTGAAAGTGTTGGCGATATCTTTTAGGTTTTGTACCTTACCTCCATGAGTGAGGTGTTTAAGGTAGGAGATTTTTTGTCTATTTTAATTGTGATGCTAGTAGTTTGACTGCTCTGTTGCCATTGGCATAAAATTTAGACCTGGGATTGCTTGGGGGGTTTAGTGTGTTGCGTTGATAAAAGAGTGCGCAATTCATTTCTGAGTTGTGACATATGGTTACTTGTTGCAAAATTGGGCTTATTTTTGTTTTCTTCCTCTAGTCTCTCTATTTTGGCTAGAAGTGAATCCAGCTCCTGTGTCCTCTGTCTTTTAGCCTGAGCACTGAGCTTTACCAATACCCCCTCATGAAGGCATTGTGGGCGTTCCATGTGCAAAAGGGATTTGTGGCTAAAGGCGCATTTATTTTGAAAAATTCTTAAATTTTTCTTTGGATATATTTAGAATTAGTAGGTATAGGCATTAAAAAAAAAACATTGTTGCGCCACATATTCATGCGCCCTGCTGCACTCTCCCCCCCCCCCCCCACACACACACACAGAGGACGTGATGTCCTGTAACAGAAATTTGTCAGTTAGGAATAAGTCAATTCTTGAATATGAACACTGAGGTTTAGAGAAAAAGGAGAAGTCCCACTCTGTGGAGTGTTGACATCTCCAAATGTCGAACAGAGCATTGGTCTTAAGAAAGCTGTTTAGTATTCAAGTCCTTGTGCATCTTGGAGTGGGTCCTGAGGTATCCAGGGAGCCATCTGGGACTGCATTAAAGTCCCTGCATAGCAACATGTTCCCCTTCCTCTTCTTTTGAATCTTCTTCCAAAGCTTAGTAATAAACAAGATTTGCTTTGTGTTGGGTGCGTATAAGTTAACGATGGTGTAAAAAGCTTTGTCTATTTTGCATACCAGAATGATGAACCTACCCTGGTCATCGAGGGAGACGTCCAATGGCTTGAAGGATACAGTTACCTTGATGGCTATTAAAACCCCTCTCTTCTTCTGCATGGAGTTGGTGAAATATATGTGGGTGAAGGATGGGGCATTAGTGAGGGCAAAGTTTGTCTCTTGAAGGCACAGGATGTAACATTGTAGCTTACTGGCTTCAGTCCATAGAGAGTGCCTCTTATTCGGGTTGTTCAGTCCTTTAATGTTGAAGGATGTAACTTTGAAAGGCATTTCCATGTGAAGTTGTGGACTATAGGATTCACTGAGGTGACCTGGAATAGGGGTGGAGAGACAAGCAATTAAGCAGGACCCAAATGTGTCTGGATATCCCTGGAGAGTGGAGAGGTACATAAGATTTAGAAGTAACAGGCAGGTAGTGAGATTCACTACTGCTACTGTTCGCTGAGAGGGTGTGCGGTAGACTCATATCTGATACAGAGGATATTTAGCTTGAACAGAGAGTGGTAAAAGGAGAAGCAAAAAAGAAAAAAGGAAAAACAACGGATGTTCACAAAAAAGTGTAACACTTTATAAACTAGAACATGCTGTTGAACCCCTACTATGAACTTGTGGGTAATCGGCAAAGGCCCATATTTAGGGCAGCAATCAGGGCTAGAGTAGAGGTGTATTGGCCAAGAGGGCCTCTTCAGGTGATCATATCGTCTGGTTGGTTAGACATGTTCCAACTTACATCTTCCCGGTTCCATTAAGGGGTATGGTTGTGTCGTTGAGGCAATGGTTCAAGGATGTTCTATTGATGCAGCAGGGACAATCCCTCTTCAAGGGAATGGATATTGTGCTCTTTCCCATCTTAATGAGAACCAATTAGTAAAGGCCAGCATACTGTTTGGGAAGTGCCGTGGGGTTTCTGGTGGTATAGATATGGGAAAAGGAATACCTCCGCATTTGTTAGCAGGTAGGAAAAGAGGATAATGAAAGAATTAAGAGCTCGGGTGAAGTCTCCTTAGAGGTTCGTTTTTCGGTCGGTAGGTGTCCCGGGAAGAGGGGAATTTTAGTGTATATTGCCCAGGGTTCCCAAATTGTTTCAGATAAGTGTTCTCTATCAAGTAATGTATTATCAAGTTTTTCTTGAGCCATAATCCAAGATATCTTCCGTTTGGTTGCAGCGATGGAGACCCCTTCCTTTTTCCAAGCTTTGGTGATCATCATCTTAGAACCCAATATTATAAAGAAAATACGTTTAGACATGTGTTTAGGGGCTTTTTCTACCCTATGTCTGAGAAGAGAAATTTTGGGATCCGGTGGAGTAGCTAGGCCAGACACATATGGAAAATTCTGTTCCAATAGGATCTAATGCACGGACAAGACCACCACGTCATGGTGTCTGTCATTCCACAGTTGTGGAAACATAAAGGAGAGGTGTTGGGAAACATTTTAGCCAACTTGTTGGGGATCCTTTACCATCTGGTAAATACTGTAACATTAGCTTCAATCAGGGAAACGTTAAGGACGTCTTTGAAAGAGCGTTGGAAGCATTGCGACCAAGTCTCAGGTGACAATGAATAACCCAGATCAGATTCCCAAGAGTGTGCATAGGGAGGTTTGTCTTTGGCTTCTGTTGGGAACCATATATGTTGGAGATTCCACCTCTCTTATCCATTATGTTGGAGCACCAGGTTTCATATAAAGTGAGTTTGGGGGGTTCATTTTTATCAGACCAGATCGAGTGAAGAAAGTGGGATATTGCCTTTATTTAGCCACCATTTGAAGGCCCCAATGTCCATTCCAGGTGGGAAGTCAGAATTGTTAAACAAGTGAGCTAAGGGCCGTAGGTCAGATATTAGGGAAGACCGTTTGTGTAGTGTGTCACACAGTGAGAGGGAGTGGGATAAAGTAAGAGTGAGCACAGGGGGTCTACATTTGGGGTCGCACCATAGAAGATAGTCTATTGTATTGTGAGGGACCGCTTGTCTTTCGATTTGGACCCAGTCCGGTTTCGGACCTCTGGAGTAAACCGTCGATATCTGGGAAAGTTGCGCCGCTAGTTAATACCACCATAAGTCAGGAAGTCCTAAGCTTCCTTCCTCTTTCCATCTATTAAGTGTGGATTTTGAGCAATGGTGGCCCTTATTGCCCCAGGAGTAGCGCACAATTTTAGATTGTAGGTTGTCAAGTTGCGATTTTTTGAGGGATGGGGAGAGATCTAAAAAGATAGAGGACATGTGGCAGTAAGGTCATTTTAATGGTATTGATCCTCCCTATTCAAAAGAAATCAATTTTGGACCAGATTTTAAGGCCCTCTTCTAGTTTTTTTAAGATGCCAGGATAATTTACTGAATACATTTTGTCAATGGAGTTGGGAAGGTTGACACCGAGGTATGGGATATAGAGAGTGTTCCAAGTGAAGGGGAAATAAGACCGGAGGTTGTCTATTAGGCGGTCAGGAACCGAAATGTTCAATGCTGTGGATTTAGAAACGTTAACTTGTAGGCCTGAAACTTGTCCCAATTTGTGAAGGAGTTTAAGGATATTAGGTGTAGAGGTGAGGGGAGAAGTAACGAATAGTAAGAGATCATGAGCGAAGTGAGCTCATTTGTGTTCTAGAGTAGGGATGATCGAACGGTTCGGGTCGACCATCGGTTCGACCCGAACATTGACTGTTCGAAATTCGGCTGAACTAGAAACGACCAAAATGCAATGGGACAGGAACTGGGCTTTAAAAGCCAGTGATTGGACCAGAACCATCAGTGAAATGTGATTGGAGTGACTAGGGGGTCCAGAGGCCAATCAGTAGTGAATACGCCCCCCAGTATATAAGATAGCCCCGCCAAATCTCAAGCACTTTAATACAGGGCTGTGGAAGAGAGTGGAAGCAGTTCTGTTACTCCTGCTTAAAAGTGTCATTTAGCAATTATTAGTGTGAGGAAAGGGATATCTAGTGTAGTTAGGGTACTATTTTCCTCTATAGCTAGATTTAATAATCTAGTTTCTGTAGGTAAAGTGTTAAGTGTCAGGGGACTGTAGTGTAGTGTAGGGTTAACTGACTCTGACTGCTATGGTAGGGTGACCAAACCCTTCCATGTCAGGGTGACCGCCATAGAAAAAAGATTGTTTCTATTAGAATTGCTATAGAACAGGATAGTGGCTTCGCTCCTGTCAAACCTGGCCGTTTTGTTGCAGGCGTTTTATTGGGCTTTTTTGTGGACGTGTTTGGAGGCAGGCATGACATCTGAACTTCTGTGTAGGGGTATATATACACACACACACACATGTATGTATATATATACACATACACATATATAGGTGTGAAAGTAGCAGAAACCTATGGCTGCACTAATGAAATTATTAACAGCCATAGGACTTCGCTCCTTTCACACCTATATGTGTGTATGTGTACAAATACATATAAGTGTGTGTGTATATATAGCCCTATACACAAGTTCAGATGTTATGCCTGCCCCCAAAGACGCCCTAAAAATGCCCAAAAAACGCCTGCAACAACACACCTAGGCGTTTTGGTAGCAGGCGTTTTTTTGGGCATTTTTTGGGCATCTTTGGAGACAGGCATAACATCTGAACTTGTGTATAGGGGTATATATACACACACACTTATATGTATATATACACATATATAGGTGTGAAAGTAGCAGAACCCTATGGCTGCGCTAATGAAATTATTAACAGCCATAGGACTTTGCTCCTTTCACACCTATATGTGTGTATGTGTATAAATACATATAAGTGTGTGTGTATATATACCCCTATACACAAGTTCAGATGTTATGCCTGCCTCCAAAGACTCCCAAAAAATGCCCAAAAAAACCACCTGCAACAACACACCTAGGCGTTTTTGTAGCAGGCGTTTTTTTGGGCATTTTTTGGGCGTCTTTGGAGGCAGCCATAACATCTGAACTTGTGTATAGGGGTATATATACACACACACACTTATCTGTATTTATACACATACACACATATAGGTGTGAAAGGAGCGAAGTCCTATGGCTGTTAATAATTTAATTAGCGCAGCCATAGGGTTCTGCTACTTTCACACCTATATATGTGTATGTGTATATATACATACATGTGTGTGTGTATATATACCCCTACACAGAAGTTCAGATGTCATGCCTGCCTCCAAACACGTCCACAAAAAAGCCCTATAGACGCCTGCAACAAAAAGCTGGGTGTGAAAATAGTGAAACCACTATCCTGTTCTACTGCAATTCTAATACAAACAAACTTTTTTTTTTGTTCTGGACATGCTACAGAGATGAAACTTCACAGGTACACTTCTTAGACCCCCCCGACACTAAATCCAAAGAAATCTCATTTTTTTTTTCAATAATTTTTTCAATAATTGGCTCTCTATCAAAAATTACAATTTTTAAGAACTTTTTTTTGTGTGATTAACAGTCCCTGGGGCATGACCCAGAAGAACCCTATGCACTTTTTAGGGGCATTTTTTGGGTTTTAGGGCTTCAAAATGGTGTTTTTTTGATTACCGAAGTTCGGGTCCCATTGATTTCAAAGGGGTTCTGAAATCCGGGCCGAACTTTCGGGAAGTTCGGGTGTTCTGGTCAAACTGAACTTTTGAAACGTTCGATCATCCCTATTCTAGAGGTCCACATGAGACCCCTTTGATATCCGGGTGGTTCCAAATTGCGATAGCTAATGTCTCAATCGCAATAGTGAAAATGATAGGAGATAATGGGCAGCCTTGCCTGGTTCCCTTTCAGATCTGGAACAAGTCAGAGTATTGCTCAGCCATTCTTATCTGGGCTGTGGGTGTAGAGTATAAGGATTGGAGCATTCCCCGGAAGTTTGAGCCAAAGCCCCATCTCTCCAGGTAGGGCCACAAGACTGAATCAAATGCTTTGTGATGATCAATCGAAAGGAGGTAACCCTCCTGCTTGTTACCTATGTCCCATTGGGATTTGAGTAAAGAGATTATGTCTATCGCCCTCCGTATTTCATCCGTTCCTTGACGGTCCAGTATAAACCCTGCCTGGTCTATGTGAATATAGTGGGCAATAAAGGAAGAGAATCTGTTTGCTAATACTTTGGTCAGAATTTTAAGGTCATTATTGATTAACGATATCGGGCGATAATTGCTGACGTCATTCGAGTCTTTCCCCGGTTTCAGAATCAGGCATATAATGGTCGAGTTCAAGTCTCTACCTAGACCTTGCCCTTTATGGAGGGATTTGAAAAATCGAGCCATGTAGGGGGTGAGGAGAGTACTAAATTTTTTGTAGTATGAGTTGGAAAAGCTGTCCGGGCCAGGGGCTGAGTTTAGTTTTAGAGATTTGATGACTTCGCAAATTTCAGCTTCAGAGATTGTTTTTTCCAGCAGTTTAGAATGTTCTATCAACAATTTGCGGAGATGGATATCATTAAGAAATGATTCCAAAGTTTTAGGGGGCGTATTGGGAGCGTATTGGGAGCCGAATAAAGATTGGAATAAAACTCCTGGAAGGCCTCCATCACTTTCTGAGGGTGTTGTGTCAGGACGCCCTGTTTAGTGCGAATCTTAGGGAGAGTAGCTCAATTTAGCGGCTAGTTTGGAACCAATTTTGTCCCTCTGATGATACAGGCGAGCACCTGACCATCTGAGATGTTTTTCCGCTTCCATCGTTATCGCTAAATTCAGTGCCAAGTGGGAGGAATCTCGTTGAGCAAGTGTGTCTACAGATGGGTTAGCTTTGTGTCGTTTGGATAGGGTTAGAAAGTCTGTAGTCAGAGAAGTGATTGTCTGTTTATGCTCTCATTTGAGTTGAGATGGATGAACTTCCCCCCTGATCGTTGGTTTGTGTGTGGCCCATAGTGTTTCGGAGGAGACAGTGTCGGTATTTTGGAAACATTCCCGAAGGGAGTCAGCTATAAGTATGCAGCAGACTGGGTCACTTAAGATGGATTCATTGAGGCGCCATCTAAAGGCATGAGCAGAACTTTGTGTTTCGGATGTGGTTAGCAAGACCATTGCATGGTCTGAGAGTGGGGTATCCCGAATTTTAGATTTCAGTGCAAGGTGAATGGAGGCGGTTTTAATAAAGATGTGGTCTATTCTTGAGTACGTTCGATGTGGGGTGGAGTAATGAGTGTAATCTTTGGTCCTTGGGTTGAGTTCCCTCCAAATGTCAGTGAGGTCTGAGGAGAAAATAGGTTGTGCTATTTTTGTGTTCTGCTGGGTAGGTGCTCGTTTTTCAGGGTGCCTAGCATGGAGTTATCTATAGAGCGGTCTAGCGCTATGTTTGTGTCCCCTCCCAAGACTACAAATCCCTCAAAGAAGGGTTTAAGTTTGTAGAGCATAGTGGTGACAAAACTTTGCTTGGCCCTTGTTTGGGGAGTAATACGAGGCAAAGGTATACAGGGAGCCGTCTATTGTTCCTGAGACGAGAATGTACTGTCCTTAAGGCTCTGTAATGGTTTTGGACAGGGAGAAGTGAAGCTGTCTAGCAAAGCAGATAGCTACCGCTCTTGTTTTGTTTTCTGCTTTAGCTAGGAAGAATTTGTCATATTTATGGTAGAGGTAAGAGGGTTGTTAATTTTTGGGAAAGTGGGTTTCCTGAAGGAGTGCCATGTCTATTTTCTGGGAGTGATTCCAGAGCAGTCGCGCATGCACACTTCTTTTACATCCTTTTTAAGCAGCATTTGCTGTTAAGGAGACTATTCATGTGATCCAGCTAGCATTTGTTGGGTGACTGGTCTCCTCAACACCCTCCACTGCCAGTTTTCAGGGACACTATAATAACATTTTTAATACAAGCTATGACAACTATAAAGTATCAGGAAATCTTCCAAATTTAGTTTTACAGTTGTTTTCCCCTTGCATAAATTGAAGCTTTTGCAGCTTTTGGTCTACTTCACCATTATTGGTCATCTGCATGCTGTACTTACAGTATTCATGTTTTACTATAACAAATGTGGTATAAGCTGCAAAGGCAGTGTCAGGGTGCCAGAAACCAGACCACATGGAGATGCAGGTAAAATAGAGCAGTCTATTGGAGCAAACAGCAATAAACGCACATCAAGAATGTGGAGCTAGTTTAGGAACAAGCTGGAGTCAAGCCCAGAAGCGGGTAGTCATCCAAGCCGGGGTCAAGTCCAGAAGCGGGTAGTCATCCAAGCCGGGGGGGAAGAGTCCAGAAGCTGTTAGTCGTGCAAGCCGGGATATGGTCCAGAAGTGGGTAGTCTGACGATGCCAGGTTATCTGCCGATGCGGGATCGGGAGCCAAGAGAGTCATTGGCCAAGCCTGGTCAGACAGGAAGGAACACAGAGAACAGAAGACTGCTAGCAATGATGCACCTTGGATCACAAACACAAGGGCAAGGACTGCAACCCATCAGGTGATTGATATAGACAGGTGTGCAGCAGCATCATCACTATGTGACACCAAAGCAGCAGGAAGATGATGATGCAATCAGAGTTTATAAGTAGCAGCAGTCTGCACATGTTCAAGATGGCTGCCAACAGGAGGGCAAGGTAAGATTTTGACAGTACCCTCCCCTCAACGGCCCCTCCTCCGCAGAGCAAAAAACTGTTTCTGAGGAAAGCGAGCATGGAAAGCGTGGAGAAGGGCGGGAGCATGAACATCAGTGGAGGGTTAACCCAGGAGCGTTTCTCAGGACCATAAACCTTCCAGTGCACCAGGTATTGAACCTAATCTCAGAACAGATGAGAAACCAAGATGCTGCTAACCTCATACTCCTTGTGATTGCCCACAGGAATGGGACGAGAGTGAGGAATTCAGGAAGTAAAGCGAATGGAAACCAGTGACTTCAAAAGTGACACGTGAAAGACATTGGAGTTACACATGCCAGGGGGAAGACCAAGGACATAGGCCAACAGGTTCACCTTACGGAGGATGCGAAAAGGCCCAACAAAACGGGGTGCCAGTTTTGGAGTGGGCACCCTGAGGTTGAAATTACGAGTTGACAACCACACCCTCTCCCGACCTGGTATGAAGGAGCAGATAAACGTCTCCGGTCTGCCTGGGACTTCTGACGCTGTGCAGAGACCCGTAAAGACTGTGGAATCTGCACCTAAGAGGAAAAGAGGGCACAAAAATTATCCTCCACAGCCAGGATGTCCTGTGACGAGAACGACTTGGGCAGCACATGAATGGAGACATTCCGGAAGATGAGTTGATGGCAGAGTTGCTGGCAAACTCAACCCAGGGTAGCAGATTGACCCAATTGTCCTGATGGTCAGAGATATAGCAGCAGAGAAATCGCTCCAGAGCTTGGTTGGAATGCTCAGCGGCACCATTGGACTGCGGATGGTAGGCCGAGGAGAAGGAGAGTTGAATACCCAACTGGGTGCAAAAGGCGTGGCAGAACCTAGAGACAAACTGGCTCCCACGGTCTGAGACAATATCCTTAGGCAACCCATGTAAATGGAAGGCCTTCCTGACAAACACAGAGGCAAGCTCCTGAGTGGTAGGCAGCCTCCTAAACAGAACACAGTGGCACATCTTGGAGAAGCGGTCGACCACCATGAGGATGACTGTGTAACCTCTAGACGCGGGAAGCTCCACAATAAAATTCATGGCCAGGTGAGACCAGGGATGTTCCCTATTGGGAATGGATGCAGTAGGCCCAAGGGAAGGTGCTGCGGAGATTTGTTCTGGGCACAGATCGAACAAGCAGCCACATACGCAGCAACATCAGTGCAGAGAGACGGCTACCAGAACTGACTGGAAATACCAGGATGACAGTGTTGGCATTGTGGTATGTGCGCAACCCCTCAGGTACAAAACATTTGGTCTCTCTGTGGGAGCATCAGGTGGAGCAGCCAATATCTGCTCCCCAAGAGGAGAGGTTAAGTTGGCATGAATGGCAGCCAGGATATGATCTGAAGGTATGACCGGTACCGGCATGGAGTACTCCATGGACAACTCAGAATACGGGTGGAACAAGGCATCAGCCTTAACATTCTTGGAGCCGGGAAATAGGAGACAACATAGTTAAAATGAGACAAGAATAAGGCCCATTTGGTCTGATGGGGTATGAGCCTCTTGGCCCCAGAGAGATACGTCAGATTCTTATGATCGGTGAGAATGATAACTGGAACCGCAGAACCTTCGAGCAAGTGCCTACACTCTTGGAGAGCCAGGATAATGACCAATAGCTCTCATAATTGCATTCAGTTGGAGACAGCCTTTTTGGAGTAGAACTCATAAGGAAGTAAGGGTCCATTAGGTGTCCAACGCTGAGACAGGAGGGTGCCTACTCTCTCCTCAGATGCATAAACCTCCTAGGACAAAGGGGAAACCAGCATTGGGATGAGATAGAATAGGAGCTGAAGCAAAAGCAGACTTGAGAGCCTCAAAAGCTTGAATCGCTGCCCCTCTTGGTCATATGAGAGATAGGTTTGGCCAAAGAGGAAAAGTTCTGGATATATTTCTGATAGTAGTTGGCAAACCCAAAGAAACGCTGAATGGAATGAAGACCACTGGGGCAAGGCCATTATAGAACAGCTGAAACCTTCTGAGGGTCCATGGTGAACCCTTAAACAGAAATTATGTAGCCCAAGAAGGAAACATGAGACAGGTGGAACTCACAATTCTCAAGCTTACAGAAAAGCTTATTCTCACATAACTGTTGCAGCACGCATCTGACATCCAGGTAGTGTGATTCAATGGAGTCCGAGTAAATCTAGATGTCGTCCAAATAGACTACCACGCATTGCTGCAACCTATCACAAAAGACATCATTGATAAACTCCTGGAAGACAGCGGACGCATTGCACAAGCCAAAGGGCATGACCAGAGACTTGTAATGACGTTTCTGTTATTAATTGCAGTCTTCCACTCGTTTCCCTCCTTGATCCTTGCAAGGTTATATGCGGCCTTTCAGGCCTATCGGGTCAAGCTTGAGGCTGTCGAACAACTCAGTAATCAATGGAAGCAGGTATGCATTCTTGACTGTGATGTGATTGAGGCCCCTATAATCAATGCAAGATCTCAATTCACCCCCATTTTCCTTTACGAAGAAAAAAACAGAACCCGATGGAGAAAAGGACTTGCGAATGTGCCCCCTGGAAAAGCGCATCCACAACGTACTCCTCCATGTCCTTATTCTCCACAACCAAAGGAGGCTAAACCCTGCCACGGGAATGGCTCCAGGTTGCAAGTCTATGGCACATTCGTATGGATGATGAAAAGGAAGAGTACCAGTTTGCACCTCAAATACATCTTGATACTTACGATATTCAGTAGGCAACACTGAATCCAAGGAGGTAGAAAGTACTTTAACAGGCCATACAAACAGCGCCACACTGTGAAGGCCAAGAGAGGATCTCGACTAAGTGCCACTTATCAGTGCTCATCAATGCTGCCTATCAGTGCCAACCAGTAGTACTCTGACCTGAGAGTGTCTCTCTCATACAGCTCAGACTCAGAGCCTGCACTAACAGTCCCTCCTACCTCGCACAGATAGAAGACAGCCGATCTGCTCCTTCTCCTCCCACCCCTCTTCTGTGCACATTGGGAAGGGTGAAGTTCAGCAGCTGAATTTGATCATTTGGATGCTGGGCTTCACACTTCCTGCGGTGCACACAGGAGAGGGGCTGAAGGAGAAGATTGGCTGTCTCCTATCCGTGTGAGGTAGGAAGGACTGCCAGTACAGGCTCTGAGCACTGACAGAACAGGTGGGTAGGGCCGGCCCCTTCTCTCTCAGTGACCACACTCTCCCCTCCCAGTGACAGAACAGGCAGGCATGGGCCCCCTCTCTTAGTGACCGTCCCCTCTTCTCACAGTGACATTATGGGTGAGCAGGGGCCTCCCACAGTGACCCCTCTGTCCCCTTGCAGTGACAGAACAGACGGGCCCCCCCATAGTGGCGGAACTCCAGTCGCAAGTGCTACTGCTGCGACCCTGGTAGTTCCGCCACTGAATACATCCACACACTAAGGCCAAACTCTACAGTCCTAAGGATATAGCAGATGCCTTCAGTCACTATTATAGTTCACTCTATAATCTTAAAGCGGAGTTCCGGCCACAAAAAAAAAAAATTCAATGAAAATACCCCCGGGACAGTCAGGGCTAGTACATTCCACAATGGAATCTGATCTGTCCCGGTTCACACTTACCTTATAGAAGAAATACCTTGAAAATTTCTTCTCCAGCGCTACCATGTGTGATGTGGGCAGCTGAAGCCAGCGCGTCCTCTTCTGCGTCCTCTTCCGTGTCCTTTTCTCCCAGAATGCGCCTGCACCGGCCCTGCTCGCACGCACGTGTCATCCCTCCACATGCCCTGAAGCTGTTTAGCAGGGAATGAGGCACCGGAAGTGACGAGCAGGGCCGGTGCAGGCACATTGATTCCTGGGAGCGATGACGTTCAGCTCCCAGGAATCAATGCAAAGAGGAAGTGACGACGCGGCCCGTGGCTGCAGAGGTAGGAAGTGGAAGAAAGGTGAGTATATTTTTCTGCAATAAAAAGGTAAGTAAAAAAAAAAATTGTAATTATCCATTTCTTTTTCAGGTGACTAGAAGCAAGCGGATGGCCCAAAATCGACTATGTCAATTTTGTGGCCAGAACTCCGCTTTAACGGAGACCCATAAATATCCCAACCAAATTCTGAATTAATTAATAACTTTCTGCACAAACTAACACTTTGGGTCCTCATTATCTGGTAAGCCTCTTATTCCCCTTTTATCATTGGTGGTGGTCATTAGTGATGGACGAACATCGGCCAGGCCGATTTGCGAACGTCAGCCGCAAATTTTCTCAAAAGTCCGGGAACCACAAGTTCGCGGCGGGCCCTATTGACTTTAATGGGAGGTGAACATTTAGATCATATTTGCAGCCACAAAAGACGTACTAGCTGTGCACAAATAGTCCCAGCACATGGACAATGTCATAACAGAAGTATTGCAATTGGAAAAGTTGCCCTAATTTTTTTTTGGTTTTTTATACAGCAAAAAATTATTATTATTTTTTTTTCATAAATCAGCCGGAACTGACAGCAGCCGGTAAATACATTGTCTAATACATATAGGTTCCATTCACACATCTGTAAAATGGGTCCGCATCCATTCCACAATTTGGCGGAACCTTTACAGACCCATTTATTTTCAATTCCAGTCTGAAAAATTAGCCATTCACAGGATAAAGAAGTAAGTGTCGGCCACTACAGGCTTTAAAAATTAGCCAACATGCGTTTACCTGACAGCTAAGAACGTAGTATTCTGTGGCTGAAGGTACATTAGGCATTCACAGGATACAGAAGTAAGTGTCGGCCAGTATTGGCCCCAAAAATTAGCCCACATGGGTTTACCTGACAGCTAAGAATGCGGTATTCTGTGGCTGAAGGTACATTAGGCATTCACAGGATACAGAAGTAAGTGTCGGCCAGTATAGGCCCCAAAAATTAGCCCACATGGGTTTAATTGACAGCTGAGAACGTAGTATTTGATGGCTGGAGGTACATTAGGCATTCACAGGTAACAGAAGTAAGTGTCGGCCATTCCAGGCCCCAAAAATTAGACCACATGGGTTTAACTGACAGCTAAGAAAGTTGTACTCTGTGGCTGGAGGTACATTAGGCATTCACAGAAAAAATAATTGTCGGCCCTGAAAGGCACCAAAAATTTGCCATTCAATGGACATGAAATGCCTTTTATGCCACTGTATGTAGCAAAGCCAAGGACCAGGAATTGCTGTGGGTGGATGGCAGTCTGGTGGATATTTGTGGCCTGGCATGAGGAATTTCAATGAAACATGGTCTACTGGTCACATGTGTTGAATTCCTCAGAGATCCATGCCTCATTCATTTTTTATAAATGTGAGGTAGTTATCCGACCTCATCATTCCGCTCCAACATTTGGACCACAGAAGCCTGCCTTTTACCAGAATAACGTGACGACGGCATCATGGAAGGTGGAGTGGAGGACAAATGTGAGGAGAGAGGAGAAGGAGAAGGAGAAGAGGCTGGACGGTAAGAGAGCCTGGAGTGTGGCTTTGTGGGTTCTGACGGTGTTGCTCCCATTGGGCTCAGTGATGGGAGTTCAGGTTGCCTTCTTAAGGTGGTTGTCCCTAGGTTAGTGTTGGGCTTACCGCGACTTATACGTTGACTACAAAGGCTGCAGATGGCAACATGTCAGCAACGGACACATTAAAAAAAGCCCACACTGCGGAACCATGTGCTGGTGTCCTCGAAGCGCCAGATGTGACTGTACATGGTTGATCGCTCACTCCTGATACATTTGCAGTCTGCTTTGTACCTCTTGTGCACTGCAAGTTCTGCCTGCCTCTCCTCCCTATCTGCCAGTCCGTCTCTCCCTCTCAACTCCCCTCCTTTTCCTCTCTTGGGGCCACCCACGTGACGTCCATAGACACGTCATCATCCACGTCACCTTCCCCACCACTAACATTCGAGATCTCGGAGTAGGCAGCAACAGCAGGGACCAACCTCCTTGGGCTGAGCTGGGTACTGTCGTCATACTGCTGAGTAGTGGCTGTTGCTACCTCCTCTTCCTAATCCAACAATGGCAGCGCATCACAAATGTCTTGTGATCGATCGGAAAATAATTCCAGTGACTCAAGTGGAGGGTATGTGGTGCTGGTGTTTATGGTGGTGTCTTTGGGGGTGCACACAGCAGAGAGTAAAGAGGGTGCAGATAGAGAGGATGAGGAGAGTGCAGAAGAGGAAGGCTGAGTGAGTCACTCAACAAAGTCTGGTGCGTCCTTTGACGTAATTGCACGCGGCTTTTGAAACTTAACGCTTTGGCTCTGGCTTACTGCTCCTGCCCTACCCCTACCACCCCTGTGTAAGTGTCTGCCTTTTCCTCTGCCTGTCATTTTTTTAAATTACCCTGTGACAAATGTCTCTAGAGAATCGCAGTATATCTGGAAAAAGGTATATAACACCCCACTTCAAACAGTGGTATTGGGGGGGGGGGGGGGGCACAGGTTTATTACACCAGTTCTACAAATAATTGGCCAGTAACTGTTGTCACTGTGTGTAGCACAGTTAACACAGCAAAAGAGGCCACATTTTTGCAGGACTAAAATACAATCTTAGAAAAGTATACTATTAAATAACACCTCACTTCAATCTGTGGTATTGGGGGGTCACTGTTTTATCACACCAGTTCTACAAATAATTGGCCAATAACTGTTGTCACTGTGTGTAGCAGTTAACACAGCAAAATAGTCCAAGTTTTTTTCAGGACTAAAACACACTCTTATAAAAGTACACTGTTAAATAACACCCCACTTCAATATAGGGTATTGGGGGGCCACTGGTCTATCACACCAGTTGTTCCAAAAATTGGCCAGTGAGTTTGGCACTGTGTGTATCAGAGTTAACAAAGCAAAAGAGGCAATATTGTTGCAGGACACAAATACACTTGTAAAAGCATACTCAGATAACACCCCGCTTCAATAAGTGGAATTGGGGGGCCACTGGTCTATCACACCAGTTCCACAAATAATTGGCCAGTGAGTTTGGCACTGTGTGTATCAGACTTAACTCAGCAAAAGAGGCAATATTGTTGCCGGACACAAATACACTTGTAACAGTATACTCAGATAACACCCCACTTCAATATGTGGTATTGGGGGGCTGCTGGTTTATCACACCACTTGTTCAAAAAATTGGCCAGGGAATTTGGCACTGTTTGTATCAGACTTAACTCAGCAAAAGAGGTAATATTGTTGCAGGACACAAATACACGTATGAAAGTATACTAAAATAACACCCCGCTTTAATCTGTGGTATTGGGGGGCCACAGGTTTATCACACCACTTCTACAAATAATTGGCTAAAATACACTCTTAGAAAAGTATACTGTTAAATAACACCCCACTTCAATATGTGGTATTGGGGGGCCACTGGTCTATCACACCAGTTGTTCAAAAAATGGCCAGGGAGTTTGGCACTGTGTGTATCAGACTTAACTCAGCAAAAGAGGCAATATTGTTGCAGGACACAAATACACTTGTAAAAGTATACTCAGATAACACCCCACTTCAATAAGTGGTATTGGGGGGCCACTGGTCTATCACACCAGTTCTACAAATAATTGGCCAGTGAGTTTGGCACTGTGTGTATCAGACTTAACTCAGCAAAAGAGGCAATATTGTTGCAGGACACAAATACACTTGTAAACGTATACTCAGACAACACTCCACTACACTGTTAAATAACACCCCACTTCAATATGTGGTATTGGGGGGCCACTGGTCTATCACACTAGTTGTTCAAAAAATTGGGCAGGGAGTTTGGCACTGTGTGTATCAGACTTAACTCAGCAAAAGGGGCAATATTGTTGGCGCTATGGTGTCAACCGACGTTTTGTAAAAGTCAGAGGTGAAGCCGTCGGGACCGGGCGCTTTACCTGGGGGCAATTTTGCTATGGTGGATTTGATTTCCTCCAAAGAAATTGGGGCATTCAGAAGGCAAAGTTGGTCTTCCGCAATAGTGGGGAGGGTTACAGAAGCCAGCCAAGATTCAGCAGCTTGGGTGTCATGTCTCTCCAAACTGTAGAGGTTTGAGAAGAAGTTGGAAAGAGAAGCAGCTATTTCCGTCGGTGAGGTAGTCAGTGTGCCGGCACTAGATTTCAGCGCCCTGATGTGTGTAGCAGTGAACTGACTTTTGCCTAATTTGGATAGCAGTTTGCCTGGTTTATTGCCATACTTGTGGTATTGGAGATCCTGGATGGAAGAATATAACCTCTCCTGCGTCGCCGCCTAAGTATCAAAAACTAATTTCGCCTCTTGCCACTTTTGTCTGTTGGATTGTGTTTTGGATTGAGATAGAGCCAAGTAGGCGAGGCGTAGCTGGGTACTTGCAGCAACATATGCTTTTTTGATGACCCGCTTGCGGCCGGCGGTGTAAGAGAGAATACGACCCCTCAACACAGCCTTCCCCGTTTCCCAAAACAAAGCAGGATTGGAGGTGTGGGAAACATTAGTGTGTGCAAACTCCTGCCAGGTGTTCTCAATTATCGTCGGCAGTTGTGCGTCGCGTGCCAGGAAGGACGGGAACCGCCAGCTGCTTGAGGGCAGCTTGGGAAATGCTTCCAAGAGGTCAATTGACACTGGGGCGTGGTCAGAAATTGATATGTCGTGAATTGTGGAATCCGTGATCAAGGACTATGAGAGGGAATTAGTGAAAAAATAATCAATGCGGGAGAGGGAGTTGTGTGGGTTAGAAAAGAAAGTGAAGTCGCGTCCCGTAGGGTGCAGGAGGCGCCATATATCCGTAAGTTGGACATGTTCTGCAAATGCGGCTAGGTGGCTGGGGTGGGGAGTTCTATCCAACGGGCGGTGAGATGTCCTGTCTTCTCTTTCATCCATGACTGTGTTCAAATCACCTGCAAAGATTAAAGGGACATGGAGGTAACGAGCCAATTGGGTGGTAATGCCTTGAAAGTATTGTTTTGATGGGGAATAGGGGGCATACATAGTTGCCAGAACCCATTCCGTCGAACCAGAGGATAAAGTGATAGCAATGAACCTACCCTCCGTATCTGTGTGGGAGGAAAGGACAGTGCCGGTGAAGCACTTGTGGATGAGGACGAGAACACCTGCCTTCCCCTTAACTGCAGGAGAGCCCAAAACCTGGCCTACCCAGAGTTTCTGCATATGTTTAAAGTCCTGTTCAGAGAGATGAGTCTCTTGTAGGACCGCAATTTCTGCACGAAGTTGTTTCAGATGGCGAATGATCGCCATTCGCTTATGGGGGGATTGTAGGCCCTTAACATTCTATGAAATTATCCTAACCATAGGCGTGTGTTAAATAGATAAAATGATGCGGATGTTGCAGAGTTAAAATTGCGTACTGTGGAGTGAGTAAAACTGCAGAGCGTTGTATGTGGAAAAGTGTAGAAAAAATTGGGCGATGGTGTAAGGGAGTAGGGGTAGGTGGATGGAAAATTGGCAGAGCTTGTACAACAGAAATAAAACAATACATAGCAGGGAAAAGACACTTACGTGTCCATGGAAGCCTGAACTTCGCTTCTTCCCACATGTGACTATCGCCTACAGTAGCGCTACCGAGGAAGGTCGACGATCTGGCCCAAGCGGCGAGTCCGCAGCCCCATCCACAGATAGATGAGAGTGTAGATGAGGTCCAGCCCAGACATCAACAACAGCAGAGTGACCACAACCAGCTGTAAAGGATCAGACTATCCACGGTAGCACCCTGTGAGGAGGTGGGTAAAAGAAAACAGTCAGGCAAAACATATCATATAATCTAACAAGAGCCTAGATAAACAAACCAATCCATCAATGTAAGGTAGGAAGAAGAACGAGACATGGGCATGCCATCTAGGATGTGCGACCCCACCCATAGATAGGCAGAGGTGTAGTAAAGCCGCTAGGAGTGGTACAGGCGGGTGAAAATGCAACTGGGCAGTGGCTTCAGGGGCTCCCATTGACAATACTTATCACATTGATGGAGCAAAATAAAACAGAAAACGAACCGAGGAACATAGATGGGGTTCGTAAACTTTAGCGTAGGTCACACAGGATTATACTTCCCGGAAAAAGATCTATGAGTCGCAGTTTTTTAGCTGGTTCCTTGCGGGGGCTCCGTTGATCTCTGGGTTGTTGGTGCCTGGCAGAAAGCTATGCAGGTGGTGCAGAGGTGTCCATTGGCAGTCTCAGGTGGGAATTAAGGTAATCCCAGGCTTCATCCGGGTGGGTGAAGGACTTGGAGAGGCCTGTCGAATCTGTGAATCGCAAAGTCTCAGGATAAGCCAGAGTGAACTTTATACCCTGCTGATAGAGGGCGTTACAGATTGGTTGTAGGGCCTTACGGCGGCGTGAGACCTCCTGTGAGTAATTCGCGAACAGCAGTAATTTATGGCCGTCAATTTGCAGAGCTTTGGAATTGCGATAGGATTTCTTCAAATTATTCCTGTCAGCAAAATTCAGGTATTTCACTATCACCGGGCGTGGAGTGCGCCTTTTGTAAGAGGGGGGTCCCGCTCGGTGTGCCCGTTCAGCAGTGCAGGGAGCTGTGAGTCCCAAGGCCTGAGGTACTCGCTGAGAACACAGTTCCATCAGTGAATCCGCTCCATATGATTCCGGGAGACCTATTATGCGCAGGTTATTTCTGCGTGAACGATTTTCTAGGTCATCCACTTTGTCCAAGAGATATTGTTGTGTCTGTTTAAATTGCTTCTCAGAATGAAAAGATGCCTGTGTTTCTTCCTCTATTTCAGTCACCCTACTCTCAAGCTCAGTGAGGCGGAATGCATGTTCACTCAGATCCTTCCTGATCTGAGCAATGCCTGCAGCCATAGCTTTATCAACAGCTTCAGTGATCATTGGGGATAGCAGGGCTGCGACAGCCTGAGCAATGCCACTGTAGTGTTCAGGTGACACCACGCTAGTGGCTGCAGGGGTGGCTGCAACTGCGGCATAGCTAGGTCCGGGTGGATGCTGGCTGGGATGCAGGGCCGTGCCCTCCGCCATCTTGCCTGTCTGTGATGCGGCAGGAGAACAGTCCGTGCGGTCGGGCGGAGGAGCTGCGGGGGGTCCGTGGACCAGAAACTTGTCCATGTGGTGTTCCCCTAATTGGTAGTGGCTGCGGGGGGTGCCACAGACTCACCGATCGGGCGGATTAGCAGATTTTTTATGTCGATGTGTCCGGAGCCGCTACTTCCTACTCCCTCACATCTGGCGCCAGAACCGGACGTCCCGCACACCTTTGTATTAATTTGCATCATATATTTGGACTGCTTTTATGTAAGCATTGATATATGATCTGCACTTTATAATGTTTATTCTATTTTATCAGCGCTGCATTTTTTATTCATTACTCTTCACAAATTGTTGTTTGTTTTTGCTGGCTGCTGGATACCAAGTGTTGGCGCTGTATACATGTTTAAATAATATGATTATCTTTAGTACGTCACTGGAAAGACCATATGGCTCCCTCTATCTGCGAAGTGATCGAGACATCCTACACTCATGCAACACATGAGATGCTATTTGCCTTCTCTCAGGGCAAATATCACACAGCTAACTCTAGGTGCAAATTGTGGATTGATTGGTATAAGACATTTTTTTAATGAATAAACTGACATTTGTGTTATGAAAATACAGCATAAACCTGTTGACTGTGCTGTTGTTTTGTTACACGCCATTTTCTTATACCTTAACTTGAATTCCTAAGTTTGTTTATGGACATTTGTAGATTCATCATGTGGGCTTAGAAGTGGTCTTATATGGCAAAAGGTTACTGAATACTAAATTCATGTATACACATCATTGTATACCATCTATGTACGATTAATATCATCTCAAATGCACACGTTTGCAAATATATATGGAAGCTGCAGTGCCTAAGTCAAGGCTCCTCTAAACACAGCTGTCCTAGCTCTATATTTTTGAGACTCTCCAAGTAGGAGCACATATAGTAGTGAGTTATTTAGGAGCAGGTTTGCTTGGAGGGAGCCCACTCCTCCCTAAATGCCCAGGGACACATTAGATGCTCAGCAAGAACACAATGGCAGCTGAAGCCATACAATGTGTTCACATGTCCAATCCAGCAAACAAGCTATCCAAAAAGATGGCAACCACTGAGCTCCTAATTCTCCAAGCCAGGAAAAGAACACCTTCTGGCATCATGTGATCATTTTGTAGACTTTAAAAAAAAGTAGGTACACAAAAAATGCTGGGGGAAATTGAAGTGAAGGGTGGAGCCTGAATATGGGCATTAGGGGATATTGTGGTAAGTCAGTTACATGTCCTCACCAGAGCCGGTAACGTGAGCATATATATACAATCCTGCATTCTCATTAGATGCCAAAGATCCCCTACAACTAGTGATGTCGCGAACATAAAATTCGCCGTTCGCAAACGGCGAACGCGAACATCGGCGAATGTTCGCGAACCGGCGAACATTGCGAACCGCCATAGACTTTAATAGGCAGGCGAATTTTAAAACCCACAGGGACTCTTTCTGGCCACAATAGAAATGGAAAAGTTGTTTCAAGGGGACAAACACCTGGACTGTGGCATGCCGGAGAGGGATCACACAAAAAAAAGTTCTTAAAAATTGTAATTTTTTGATAGAGAGCCAATTATTGGAAAAATTAAAAAAAAATAAAAATAAAACATTTCTTTGGATTTAGCATCTGGGGGGGTCTAAAAAGTGTACCTGTGAAGTTTCAGCTCTGTAGCATGTCCAGAACCAGAAAAAAATACGAATTAGGGTTAGGGCTAGGGTTAGGCTTGGGGCTAGGGTTAGGGCTAGGGTTAGGGTTAGGGTTAGGGCTAGGGTTAGGGTTATTTTTATGGCTAGGCTTAGAGGGTTAGGGTTAAGGTTAGAGGGTTAGGGTTATGGTTAGAGGGTTAGGGTTAGGTTTAGTGTTAGGGGATAGGGTTAGGGTTACGGTGAGATACTTAGGGTTAGAGTTAGTAGCCCTACCCCTACCCCTCTAACTCTAACCCTAAGCACTAAAAATAACCCTAACCTTAGCCCTAACCCTAACCCTAGCCCTAACCCTAACCCTAGCCCTAACCCTAACCCTAGCCCTAACCCTAACCCTAGCCCTAACCCTAATTCTATTTTTTTCTGGTTCTGGACATGCTACAGAGCTGAAACTTCACAGGTACACTTTTTAGACCCCCCAGACAATAAATCCAAAGATTTTTTTTTTTTTAAGTTTTTTTTTTTTTTTTTAAGTTTTCCAATAATTGGCTCTCTATCAAAAATGACAATTTTTAAGAACTTTTTTGTGTGATTTAGTGTCTAGGGGGTCTAAAAAGTGTACCTGTGAAGTTTCAGCTCTGTAGCATGTCCAGAACCAGAAAAAAAGATAATTTTTCAGTAGAGCAGGGATGATGGGAACCCCTTTTACACCTATATGATCTTTTTTTCCTGGTTCTGGACATGCTACAGAGCTGAAACTTCACAGGTACACTTTTTAGACCCCCCAAACAATAAATCCAAAGAAATGTTTTTTTTTGTTGTTTTTTTTTTTCCAATAATTGGCTCTCTATCAAAAATGACAATTTTAAGAACTTTTTTTGTGTGATTTAGTGTCTAGGGGGTCTAAAAAGTGTACCTGTGAAGTTTCAGCTCTGTAGCATGTCCAGAACCAGAAAAAAAAGATAATTTTTCAGTAGAGCAGGGATGGTGGGAACCCCTTTTACACCTATATGATCTTTTTTTTTCTGGTTCGTGACATGCTACATATATATATATATATATATTAAAATAATACTCAAATACCAGCCCTCAAAGGGGCTTTTGGGGACAATATATATATATATATATATATATATATATATATATATATCACAGAACAAAAAAATTACACAAATACCAGCCCTCAAAAGGGCTTTTGGGGACAATATATATATATATATATATATATATATATATATATATATATATATCACAGAACAAAAAAAATTACACAAATACCAGCCCTCAAAAGGGCTTTTGGGGACAATATATATATATATATATATATATATATATATATATATATATATATATATATATCACAGAACAAAAAAATTACACAAATACCAGCCCTCAAAAGGGCTTTTGGGGACAATAGATATATATATATATATATATATATATATATATATATATATATATATATATATCACAGAACAAAAAAAATTACACAAATACCAGCCCTCAAAAGGGCTTTTGGGGACAATATATATATATATATATATCCAAAAAAAAACTCAAATACCAGCCCTAGGAAGGGCTTTTTGGGGTGTTGTCCTTACAGCAGGAGTGTACCAAGAACACTGGCTAACAAGACCGGGAACTGTCCCCAGCTATAACAGCAGCAGCAGCACTTTCCCTGCTCTCAGTAACACAGAAATGATCTAAGATGGATGCTGCCCTTGCTTATTTATAGGAGGTGGGAGGGAGGTATGCTGATTGGCCTGGAATGTGTCTGCTGACTGTGATGTTCAGGGTCAAAGTTTGCCTCAATGATGATGTATAGGAGGCGGACCGAACATTGCATATGTTCGCCCGCAGCGGCGAACGCGAACATGCGAAGTTCGCCGGCGAACAGTTCGGGACATCTCTACCTACAACATCCAGCTAGTGAAAAGACAAGAACTCACTGCTCAAGGTGGTGTGATTGCCTGATGACTCACACAGGTGCATGCCCCGGCTCGCCTCCGTGAAAACTTGATAAAAGAAAAGGAATTGGCAGCACTCCAGGTTGAGTCGAAATCCAGATTTATTGACTGGACATCCAAATATGACAATCGTGACAAGGTAGACGCGTTTCACACACTGACTGTGTGCTTAATCATTACTAAGTGCTGCCAGTCAGTGCTGCCAATTCCTTTTCCTTTATCAACATCCAGCTAGTGTTTTAACAGTATGGCATGAAATGCCCATTTGATAATTCTATCAAATAAGGAAGTTTACATATTCACTTTTCAGTAGGAGTTCATATATACCTTATGGTGCACAGGGTTTTATTGGGGAACAAACCCTTTTTTTTAAAAAAAAAACAACATAAAACCTTTCAAATAAACATATCTTTATACAACACTCTAGAAAAGAACAGAAAAATTCACAGGTTACCAGATTTATTTATTTTTTTGAAATCCTCTTTTTTGTTTTTTCCTAGCCATGAAGGGTGATTTTTTTATGATGGTTATATTTTATATACACTATATCAGAGGTATTGAATTAAAATTCATGGAGGTCCGATTAGTAAAAGTTTCTTCCAGCAGAGGTCCAGATTGCATTTTTTTTTGACTCAGATTCTTTACATCACAGCCCAGGTGTGCAGGCATGACTGCCCATTCATTTGAATGGGCTGCTGTGTCTGCGTTTTCTGCTGGGAAAAAGCCCTGGCACCTTTCTAAAAATGCAGTCACATGGAAACTGCATGGTGCGTTTGCACCATGCAATTTCCATGTGCAGGAAACCGCACCTTGTATTTCATTGCTTATAAGAGTCAATGGTACCCCTGCACGTTTTTTGTGCAGCTGCTTATCCCCCTTCACATCTTCCCCACCACAGCACTGTCCCCTTCACACCACCAACCCCCCCCCACACACAGCACTGTCCCCCTTCACACCACCAACCTCCCCCACACACAGCACTGTCCCCCTTCACATCGCCACCCCCCCACACACTGCACTATCCCCCTTTACATCACCACCCACCACACACAGCACTGCCCCCCTTCACATCAACACCCCCCCCACACACAGCACTGTCCCCCTTCACATCGCCACCCCCCCACATGCAGCACTGTCCCCCTTCACATCACCACCCCCCCACACACACAGAACTGTCCCCCTTCACCTAACCACACACAGCACTGTCACCCTTCACATCACCCCCCCCCCCCAAGCACAGCACTGTCCCCCTTCACATCACCACCCACCACACGCAGCACTGCCCCCCTTCACATTGCCACCCCCCCACACACACAGCACTGTCCCCCTTCACATCACCACACACAGAACTGTCACCCTTCACATCACCCCACACACAGCACTGTCCCCCTTCACATCACCACCCACCACACGCAGCACTGCCCCCCTTCACATTGCCACCCCCCCACACACACAGCACTGTCCCCATTTACATCACCACCCACCACACACAGCACTTCCCCCCCTTCAAATCACCACCTCCCCCACACACAGCACTGTCTCCCTTCACATCACCACCCACCACACACTGTCACCCTTCATATCACCACCCCCCCCACACACACAGCACTGCCCCCCTTCACATCACCACCCATCACACGCAGCACTGCCCCCTTCACTTTGCCACCCCCCACACACACAGCACTGTCTCCATTCACATCACCACCCCCCCCCCCACACACAGCACTGTCCCCCTTCACATCACCACCCTCCCACACACAGCAATGTCCCCCTTCACATCACCACCCCCCCAACACAACACTGTCCCCCTTCACATCACCACCCCCCCACACACAGCACTGTCCCCCTTCACATCAACACCCCCCACACACAGCACTGTCCCCCTTCACATCAACACCCCCCACACACAGCAATGTCCCCCTTCACATCACGACACACAGCACTGTCCCTTTCACATCACTACCCCCCACACGCAGCACTGTCCCCCTTCACATCACCACCCTCCACACGCAGCACTGTCCCCCTTCACATCACTACCCACCACACACAGCACTGTCCCCCTTCACATCACCACCCCCCACATGCAGCACTGTTCCCCTTCACATCACCACCCCCAGCACTGTCCCCCTTCACATCACCAACCCAGCACTGTCCCCCTTTACATCTCCACACACAGCACTGTCCCCCTTCACATCCCCACCCCCCACACGCAGCACTGTCCCCTTCACATTGCCACCCCCCCACACACACAGCACTGTCCCCCTTCACATCACCACCCCACCCAAACGCAGCACTGTCCCCCTTCACATCACCACTCACCATCCCCAGCACTGTCCCCCTTCACATCACCACCCTCCCACACACAGCAATGTCCCCCTTCACATCACCACCCCCCCCACACACAGCACTGTCCCCCTTCACATCAACACCCTCCCACACACAGCAATGTCCCCCTTCACATCACGACACACAGCACTGTCCCTTTCACATCACTACCCCCCACACGCAGCACTGTCCCCCTTCACATCACCACCCTCCACACGCAGCACTGTCCCCCTTCACATCACTACCCACCACACACTGCACTGTCCCCCTTCACATCCCCACCCCCACACGCAGCACTGTCCCCCTTCACATCACCACCCCCCACACGCAGCACTGTTCCCCTTCACATCACCACCCCCAGCACTGTCACCCTTCACATCTCCACACACAGCACTGTTCCCCTTCACATCACCAACCCAGCACTGTCACCCTTCACATCTCCATCCACCACACGCAGCACTGCCCCCTTCACATTGCCACCCCCCACACACACAGCACTGTCCCCCTTCACATCACCACACACAGAACTGTCACCCTTCACATCACCCCACACACAGCACTGTCCCCCTTCACATCACCACCCACCACACGCAGCACTGCCCCCCTTCACATTGCCACCCCCCCACACACACAGCACTGTCCCCATTTACATCACCACCCACCACACACAGCACTTCCCCCCCTTCAAATCACCACCTCCCCCACACACAGCACTGTCCCCCTTCACATCACCACCCACCACACACTGTCACCCTTCATATCACCACCACCCCCCCCCACACAGCACTGCCCCCCTTCACATCACCACCCATCACACGCAGCACTGCCCCCTTCACTTTGCCACCCCCCCACACACACAGCACTGTCTCCATTCACATCACCACACGCAGCACTGCCCCCCTTCACATCACCACCCCCCCACACACAGCACTGTCCCCCTTCACATCACCACCCTCCCACACACAGCAATGTCCCCCTTCACATCACCACCCCCCCCCCACACACAACACTGTCCCCCTTCACATCACCACCCCCCCCCCACACACAGCACTGTCCCCCTTCACATCAACACCCTCCCACACACAGCAATGTCCCCCTTCACATCACGACACACAGCACTGTCCCTTTCACATCACTACCCCCCACACGCAGCACTGTCCCCCTTCACATCACCACCCTCCACATGCAGCACTGTCCCCCTTCACATCACTACCCACCACACACAGCACTGTCCCCCTTCACATCACCACCCCCCACACGCAGCACTGTTCCCCTTCACATCACCAGCCCCAGCACTGTCCCCCTTTACATCACCAACCCAGCACTGTCCCCCTTCACATCTCCACACACAGCACTGTCCCCCTTCACATCCCCACCCCCCACACGCAGCACTGTACCCTTCACATTGCCACCCCCCCCCCACACACACAGCACTGTCCCCCTTCACATCACCACCCCACCCAAATGCAGAACTGTCCCCCTTCACATCACCACTCACCATCCCCAGCACTGTCCCCCTTCACATCACCACCCCCCCACACACAACACTGTCCCCCTTCACATCACCACCCCCCCCACACACAGCACTGTCCCCCTTCACATCACCACCCCCCCACACACAACACTGTCCCCCTTCACATCACCACCCCCCCCACACACAGCACTGTCCCCCTTCACATCAACACCCTCCCACACACAGCAATGTCCCCCTTCAGATCACGACACACAGCACTGTCCCTTTCACATCACTACCCCCCACACGCAGCACTGTCCCCCTTCACATCAACACCCTCCACACGCAGCACTGTCCCCCTTCACATCACTACCCACCACACACAGCACTGTCCCCCTTCACATCACCACCCCCCACACGCAGCACTGTTCCCCTTCACATCACCACCCCCAGCACTGTCCCCCTTCACATCACCAACCCAGCACTGTCCCCCTTCACATCTCCACACACAGCACTGTCCCCCTTCACATCACCACCCACCACACGCAGCACTGCCCCCTTCACATTGCCACCCCCCACACACACAGCACTGTCCCCCTTCACATCACCACACACAGAACTGTCACCCTTCACATCACCCCACACACAGCACTGTCCCCCTTCACATCACCACCCACCACACGCAGCACTGCCCCCCTTCACATTGCCACCCCCCCACACACACAGCACTGTCCCCATTTACATCACCACCCACCACACACAGCACTTCCCCCCCTTCAAATCACCACCTCCCCCACACACAGCACTGTCCCCCTTCACATCACCACCCACCACACACTGTCACCCTTCATATCACCACCCCCCACACAGCACTGCCCCCCTTCACATCACCACCCATCACACGCAGCACTGCCCCCTTCATTTTGCCACCCCCCCACACACACAGCACTGTCTCCATTCACATCACCACCCACCACACGCAGCACTGCCCCCCTTCACATCACCACCCCCCCCACACACAGCACTGTCCCCCTTCACATCACCACCCCCCCCCCACACACAACACTGTCCCCCTTCACATCACCACCACCCCCCCACACACAGCACTGTCCCCCTTCACATCAACACCCTCCCACACACAGCAATGTCCCCCTTCACATCACGACACACAGCACTGTCCCTTTCACATCACTACCCCCCACACGCAGCACTGTCCCCCTTCACATCACCACCCTCCACATGCAGCACTGTCCCCCTTCACATCACTACCCACCACACACAGCACTGTCCCCCTTCACATCACCACCCCCCACACGCAGCACTGTTCCCCTTCACATCACCAGCCCCAGCACTGTCCCCCTTTACATCACCAACCCAGCACTGTCCCCCTTCACATCTCCACACACAGCACTGTCCCCCTTCACATCCCCACCCCCCACACGCAGCACTGTCCCCTTCACATTGCCACCCCCCCCCCCCACACACACAGCACTGTCCCCCTTCACATCACCACCCCACCCAAATGCAGAACTGTCCCCCTTCACATCACCACTCACCATCCCCAGCACTGTCCCCCTTCACATCACCACCCCCCCACACACAACACTGTCCCCCTTCACATCACCACCCCCCCCACACACAGCACTGTCCCCCTTCACATCACCACCCCCCCACACACAACACTGTCCCCCTTCACATCACCACCCCCCCCACACACAGCACTGTCCCCCTTCACATCAACACCCTCCCACACACAGCAATGTCCCCCTTCAGATCACGACACACAGCACTGTCCCTTTCACATCACTACCCCCCACACGCAGCACTGTCCCCCTTCACATCAACACCCTCCACACGCAGCACTGTCCCCCTTCACATCACTACCCACCACACACAGCACTGTCCCCCTTCACATCACCACCCCCCACACGCAGCACTGTTCCCCTTCACATCACCACCCCCAGCACTGTCCCCCTTCACATCACCAACCCAGCACTGTCCCCCTTCACATCTCCACACACAGCACTGTCCCCCTTCACATCACCACCCACCACACGCAGCACTGCCCCCTTCACATTGCCACCCCCCACACACACAGCACTGTCCCCCTTCACATCACCACACACAGAACTGTCACCCTTCACATCACCCCACACACAGCACTGTCCCCCTTCACATCACCACCCACCACACGCAGCACTGCCCCCCTTCACATTGCCACCCCCCCACACACACAGCACTGTCCCCATTTACATCACCACCCACCACACACAGCACTTCCCCCCCTTCAAATCACCACCTCCCCCACACACAGCACTGTCCCCCTTCACATCACCACCCACCACACACTGTCACCCTTCATATCACCACCCCCCCACACAGCACTGCCCCCCTTCACATCACCACCCATCACACGCAGCACTGCCCCCTTCATTTTGCCACCCCCCCACACACACAGCACTGTCTCCATTCACATCACCACCCACCACACGCAGCACTGCCCCCCTTCACATCACCACCCCCCCCACACACAGCACTGTCCCCCTTCACATCACCACCCCCCCCCCACACACAACACTGTCCCCCTTCACATCACCACCACCCCCCCACACACAGCACTGTCCCCCTTCACATCAACACCCTCCCACACACAGCAATGTCCCCCTTCACATCACGACACACAGCACTGTCCCTTTCACATCACTACCCCCCACACGCAGCACTGTCCCCCTTCACATCACCACCCTCCACATGCAGCACTGTCCCCCTTCACATCACCACACACAGCACTGTTCCCCTTCACATCACCACCCCCAGCACTGTCCCCCTTCACATCACCAACCCAGCACTGTCCCCCTTCACATCTCCACACACAGCACTGTCCCCCTTCACATCCCCACCCCCCACACGCAGCACTGTCCCCCTTCGCATCACCACCCACCACACACAGCACTGTCCCTCTTCACATCACCACCCCACCCAAACGCAGCACTGTCCCCCTTCACATCACCACTCACCATCCCCAGCACTGTCCCCCTTCACATCTCCACACACAGCACTGCTCCCCTTCACATCCCCACCCCCGCACGCAGCACTGTCCCCCTTCACATTACCACCCACCACACAAAGCACTGTCCCCCTTCACATCACCACCCCCAGCACTGTCCCCCTTCACATCACCACACACAGCACTGACCCCTTCACATCACCCCCCCCACACACAGCACTGTCCCCCTTCACATCACCACCCCCCACACGCAGCACTGTCCTCCTTCCCATCACCACCCCCCCCACACACACAGCACTGTCCTCCTTCCCATCACCACCCCACCACACACACACAGCACTGTCCTCCTTCACATCACCACCCCCCCACACACACAGCACTGTCCCCCTTCACATCACCACCCCCCACAAGCAGCACTGTCCTCCTTCCCATCACCACCCCCCCACACACACACAGCACTGTCCTCCTTCACATCACCACACACAGCACTGTCCCCCTACACCTAACCACACACAGCACTGTCCCCCTTCACATCACCACCCCCCACACGCAGCACTGTCCTCCTTCCCATCACCACCCCCCAGACACACACAGCACTGTCCTCCTTCACATCACCACCCCCCCACACACAGCACCGTCCCCCTTCACATCACCACCCCCCACACACACAGCACTGTCCCCCTTCACCACCCCCCCACACACAGCACTGTCCCCCTTCACATCACCACCCCCCCACACACAGCACTGTCCCCCTTCACATCACCACCCCCCCACACACACAGCACTGTCCCCTTCACATCACCACCCCCCACACGCAGCACTGTCCTCCTTCCCATCACCAGCCCCCCACACACAAAGCACTGTCCTCCTTCACATCACCACCCCCCCACACGCAGCACTTTCCCCCTTCACCACCCCCCCCCCCACACACAGCACTGGCCCCCTTCAAATCACCCCCACACCACACCTCCCCTCTCATGTGATGGGGTCCCTGAAATGGTCATCTCGGAATCTGCTATCTATCCATTGAAAGGGGACCTTAACATGACCGACAAACTTCAAACAAGTACTGAGACACAGGAGGAGGTGAGCGAACATCTTGTAACTAACGAATATAAATGTTCAACCCAGTACTTCTGAAATCCCCTCAGAGGATCTTTCCTGTGGTCGGATATCAGAAGCAGTGGCGCATTGTTGGCACCCACGATCAAACATACAGTAGAAACAGCTATAACGCAGGGGCTTACACAGATACAAAGAGACTTGCAAATGTATAAACAACAAATACAGGAAGCAGAGACGAGAATCTCTTCTTTGGAAGATGAAGTGATAGATAACAGTAGAGAGCTATCTGCACACGACAATGCCCTACAGTTGTTGCAAGAGAAGATAGAGGACCTAGAAAATCGCTCTAGATGGAATAATCTCCCTATTATTGGGGTCCCAGAAACGTTTAAACCTGAGGCGATTACTCATCTCTGCTCTGTTGAAATTCCGAAGGCATTAGGAATACTAGCTACTTGTGTAGTAGTACGAGCACACAGAATTGGTAGCATCAAGGAAGGCAGGAATAATATCAGACCTGTTATAGTAAGGTACTTGAATTATGCGGATAAAAACCTCATTTTTCAGCAATTCAAGCAACAGCATAAAAGCTTTTTCTATCATATGCACAACCCTGTATCACCACAAGATAAAATTTACTCTAGCTTATCCCGCGACACTATCTCACCTCATCAAAGGGCGAACGTTTGAAATACCTTACCTCTATCAATATAAATATACCCGTGGAAGAAAGCTCATACTCAGTCAGAAAGGCAACTCTATCCAGGAAAGCCCAGATTGACCTTTCCAAAGAAATTAACAAAAAGGCCAAAACTGGCGTTAAAAATACACGCTGACAAGTAAGGAGGAGAGCAATGGTCGCCCATCAATACCAATGCCATTAAGATGGATTTAAAGGCTAAAAGCCTTTTTTCTATTCCAACTAATCCAAATTAATAGGTGCTCAATGCTGAGTATGTATAGGAGGTTATTTTGGTTAATGAATGGTAAATATATTTACCCTGAATATGGATGATATTATTAATGTTTGACAATTTACAATATGGTTTTCTCTCCTAATGTGGATGACACTTTCACTGTGTGATTAGTTATATTCCCCCCAAATGGGATGACACTTTCACTGTTTGATTTTATAGGCTAGGAGCCGTTAGAGTTCGCACCCCTCCACATGTAGAAAAAGGTGAAGTCAAAAAAAAATTTGAATGTTCAGGAGTTCCCTTTTTAAGGGACCTCCGGTCCTGTTTTTTTTTTTTTTTTCTTGTTTTCTTTTCTTCTTTTCTTTTTTTCTTTTTATTGTGTTTTTCTTTTTTTTCTTTTGTACTTTTATTCGATATTTCTCACATTGCATAGCCAATATCTGAGAGAGATGGTAGACGCTTGGTCAGGTTACTCACAGCTCAATCCTTATATGACTTACAACATTGAACTACACTGTCAATTATTATGGCCTCATTAAATATTATCTCTTGGAATGTGAAGGGTTTGCATTCCCCAAACAAAAGGATGCGCATCCTTAGACATTTAAAACGACTAAAAGTCGATATAGTGCTCTTGTAAGAAACGCATCTAGGGGCAGATACATTTCATTACTTGAAAAAGCAATGGGTGGGGGAAGTGGTAGGCTCTCCTGCGGCTCGCCGTAAGGCAGGCATGTTGATTCTAATAAGTAAGACCTTGTCCTGCACTACACACTCCGTACATACAGACTCATTGGGCAGGAAGGTGTCAGTGGTTATCCAACTACCCGAACATTCCCTTCAAATCTCAAATATTTATGCACCCAACTCGCCCAACAAGGCATTTTTTGAGGAGAAAGTATCTTGGCTATGCCAGGACCAACCTACATATCATATAGTATATTAAAAAAGAATAGCGCACACATGCAAAAGAAATGACTATCAAATATGGAGACAATCCATAAATATCTACATTTTTATTTATGGATTGTCTCCATATTTGATAGTCATTTCTTTTGCATGTGTGCGCTATTCTTTTTTAATATACTATATGATATGTAGGTTGGTCCTGGCATAGCCAAGATACTGTCTCCTCAAAAAACGCCTCCTCAAAAAACTTTTTTAATATACATGTTGCATGGTCCATAGCTGCACCGGCTTTAGATATACATGTTCAGGGTTTGCTCCCCCAATTTTTTGCTTGTTTATCATATAGTAGGAGGAGACTTTAACTCAGTTATGTGTCCGCAGAAGATCGCAAAACAGGGTCCATTCTCCGTACTCCTCCAGTTCACCCTACTAGCGAATGCACTACGGCTATTTCTGATATGATAGACTCTTTGAAGCTAATATTGGCACATTAGCTACCCTATTGAGAAAGAGTATACTTTTTTTTCATATCCCCATAATTCCCTGGCTCGATTGGACTACTTGTTCTGTACACAAAATATGGTCCCATTTATAACTTCATCAAACATACATGATATAGTAATATCTGACCACGCTCCCATATCACTATCATTAACTTTAACATATATTCAAAATCTACCTAGAATGTGGAGATTCCCAAATTACCTGGTGGATAACGAGGAGTTTATTTGCTTTTTACAAACCTTGTGGGCCGAATATTTGTCATATAACAGGGAGGAGAACATGGATCCCGTTCTATTATGGGAGGCGGGTAAAACGGTTTTACGGGGCAACATAATATCATATACCACAAGATATAAAAAGACTCTAATGGCTACATATACACAACTTAGCGAGCAATTTCGAACTGCCCAACAGAACATGACACAGTCCAACACCCCAGAAAATATTAACTTGTGGCATAATGCTAAACAAAACTTCGATCTTTGGGCCGAAAGGGTGGAACAAATGAAGCGCTCACATACAGAGGCCAAAATTCATCGGTACGGTAACAAACCTAGCAAACTAATGTCGAGATTGATAAAGGGGGCACATATTCCGACACAAATGACATCTGTCTGCGATCAGCAAGGAAAAGTTACTCACTCTCCTGTAGCTATTACGGCCATTTTGGAGAAATATTATACAGAATTATACGCTAAGGACTTTATAGATTCAGAAGCGGCGGTGAAATTGTTAAACAACATAAATCTTCCCTCCCTTTCAGAGACCCAAATAGATATAATTAATGCACCGATAACCAGAGATGAGATAAACAATATAATCAAAACCTCAGTAAATGAAAAAGCTCCGGGACCTGACAGTTACACGAACAAATTTTATAAGGGAATGGTAGATAGTTTATTACCTTATCTTACATCACTGTTCAATGAATTATGGACAAAAGGTACCTATCTTCCATCAGGATATGAATCATATATTAAACTCATCCCCAAAAAGGGCAAAGATCATTTACAGCCTGGCTCTTATCGTCCAATTGCGTTATTGAACATTGATGCAAAGATATTGGCTAGGTTGATAGCCAATAGACTAGCCGCGATACTACCTTCTCTTATACATAAGACACAATCAGGTTTTGTTAAAGGCCGTTCAGCTACCTTAAACATCCGGAAGATCATAGCGGTCCTGGAACATGCAAAAGCAAACCCGTTGAAATCTATGGCCATGGTCTCTCTCGATGCAGAAAAGGCCTTTGATAACATCAATCTGGAGTGGCTGTTTCTGAGTTTGGGGAGAATGGGCTTTACGGGACGTGCTTTAAGTTATTTCCGAGCAATGTACACTAGACCTACAACGAAAATCGTGTCTTCGGCGGGGATGTCTGCCTCAATACCTTTATATAAGGGTACGAGGCAGGGATGCCCGCTTTCCCCAATCCTTTTTAACCTTGCCTTGGAACCCCTATCCAGATTTTTTCTGGAACAGGCCCCTATGCAGGGTATCCACATAGGGAATGAAGAAATACGAACTGCATTATTTGCCGACGATATGTTGCTTTTTACATCTAATCCTCGGGCCGATTTAAAAACCATACAACATATTTTAAATGATTTTGAAAAACTGACAGGCTTTAAAGTAAACTATGATAAAAGTGAGGTTCTTCCGCTTACTTCATATACCATTCTTCACTGGGATACATCTTGTCCTTTCCCTCTAACACATATCACATACCTAGGAATTAAAATTAGTAGGGATGTGTCCTCTCAGTATATGTTAAATTTTACTCCACTGTTTGAAAAGTTTAGGAAAGAACTGCATATGTGGCAGAAATTACCCCTGTCATTTTTCGGGAGATGCCACTTAATTAAAATGATTAGTTTCCCACGCCTACTATATCAGTTACAAACTATACCCCTGTTACTGAAGCATAAAGACGTTCAACTTTTGAACAGGGCCTTTTCAAAATGTATTTGGCAAGGAAAACGCTCGCGAATTTCGCTGGAGGTTTCATCTCCCGAAGAACACGGGGGGGGGCTGGCCTTTCAGACGTTAGACTGTACAACCTTGTATGTTTGATGAGATATGGGTTAGACTGGCTTGTGGAAGGAAATCGGTATACTTACAATGCCCTGGAGGAACAAATAGCCTACCTCTTCAGCCTGGCGGGTATCCTGCATAGCAAATTTTCATCATTACCAAAAAGTATACAACAACATGCTTTGTTAAGAGATACCTTTATAGCCTGGAGAGAAATTTATAAGAAACTACATTTATCACCCGGTATCTCAAAATATCTTCCATTGGTGGGGAACCCAATGTTTCCTCAGGCAAGGGACCAATCAGCGTTTGAACTGTGGAAAATTAAAGGCTTGGTGAAAGCTTATTCTTTAATTTAAATAGAAGATGGGACCTCAAGACTCAAACTTAAATCTTTCCCGGCTCTTGCTGCAGAATATGATCTCCCTAAATCACATTTCCTGGCCTATTATCAAGCAATTTCATATATCTCTTCTTGTGCATCAAGTCTGTCAGAAGGCTTTCAACATACAGTGATCGACACCCTATTGCAACAACGGTCCTACTCAATATCAATGATTTTCAAAACATTACAAGATGAGCTTTCTCCTCTTTCTGCAGATAGGTCTTTTGAAAAGTGGCATATAGACTTCCCTGGACCAGAATTCTCACATCAAATTCTCCAGGGCTATAGGCTTATCAGAACACTTACCGTGAATGAGATATGGAGAGAGACCCAATTTAAATGTATACATAAAGCCTATATCCCAGCTCTTTTTACTAGGGACAACAAAACTAGAGCAGTACGCCCCCTATGTATGTCAACTAGGTCTACACTGGCCCATAGATTTTGGTCCTGTCCCAGAGTGATCCCATTTTCGGACAAGGTGGTCCATTATGCCAATACAGTAATGAATACCCGTTTACGGAAGTCTCCGCATCTTATGCTATTTGGAATTAACCACCTGAACACCATAGATCATTTGAGCCCATTGGCCATTGTCCCTCTGTGGTCACATTTATGCTTCCTGGCGGCCAAAAGAACTATCTTAAAATCATGGATCCAACCTAATCCTCCTACCTTATCTGCCCTTAGGACGGAGCTCAGGTTGTTAATGTACAAAGAACGTATGGACACAGTCCTACAACACCATATCTTTACCAAAAAGTTCTTTGACAAATGGAAATTGGAAAGCAGGAACTTACGGATGAGGACATTCAACATTTTATGAAGCCCTTTAGACATACGGACTGGTACTTAAAGGCGGAAGTAGCAAAAACTTTGGGTAGATTAAAAATAGATGTTTTGTAGGTCTGATTACTGTTACAGTTATCACATTTTCCTTCAAATTAATCTATATATTTTTTTTTTTTTTCATATATAGGCTCTATGTTCATATATATAAGGGTGACATGTTAATACTATCACTTAAATTGACCAGCCTATGCTAGGATGTTGAGAAATTATACTCTATATAGAGATTAAAAAAAAAAAAAAAAGTTCCTCCAGACTGAATCTTTCAAACAATGTCGTTATGAGGATGGATTTGTATTTGGTTGAAAGCTCACTATTTTCTAAAATGTATTTGTATTTAACCACTTACCGCATACTAACGTAGATCTACATCAGTAAACTTTGCGGTGTTATACCGGGATGATGCCTCTAGCTAGAGGCACCATCCCGGTACCGTGGTTTGAAGCCGACGGTCGGCTTTCCGTCGGCTTTCCGTCGGTACCGACCGATGCGGGGCTCCCGTCCCACCGGGAGCCCCGAGCACCCAGCCGGCACGTCCGCCGGCTGGATGGAGTCCCGATGAATGCCGGAAACGGCATCGATCGGGTCTCCGATGACATAACCCGGAGGCGGCGTCCATGACGTCACGTCCGGGTTACTGTGCTGCAAAAGGCGGCAAATTTAAAAAACGGCTGTATGCAAAAATGCCGTTTTTGGCGTTTTGCATACAGGGAAGTGTAGTGGAGGGGTCTAGGGTCTTTTAGACCCTCGATCCCTCCATAAAGTGTACCTGTCACTACATATTGGTGTCACAAGGGATGTTTACATTGCTTGTGACAGCAATAAAAGTGATCAGATTTTTTTTTTTTTAAACTTTAATAAAGTTAAAAAAATAAATAAAATAAATGGGAAAAAAAAAAAATTTAGCCGCCCCCGTCACCATTAGCTCGAGCACAAAAAAAAACGTATACGGAAGTCGAGCCGCAAATGAAATCGCTGTTCAAACCACACATGTGAGGGATCGCCGCGAACGCCAGAGCGTGAGCAATAATTTAAAAAAAAGAGCTACACTCTAACTCAAAACTGGTAACCGTTAAATAAATTGAAAGCGTCGCAGATTGAGATCTCTATTGACCGTAGTTTGTCGCGATCCCACGGGGGGGCGCAATTTTAAACCGTAGCATGTTGGGTATCTATTTACTCGGCGTGACATCATCTTTCACAATATACAAAAAAAAAAATGGGCTAACTTTACTGTTTAGTATTTTTTAAAATTAGTGAAATGTGATTTTTCAAAATGTTTCCAAAAAATGGCGCTTTAAAGACCGCTGCGCAAATACCGCGTGATAAAAAATATTGCAATGACCGACATTTTATTCTCCAGAGTCTTTGCTAAAAAAATATATCGGGGGTCGGGGATCGGGGATCGGGGTTTGTTTAATTTGAGTTCAGCTTCTCTTTCGGTTGAAGAGAAGCATGTGTTAAATCATGGACTCAAGTTTGCTCCCCCCCCGACCTCTTAACAAATTCGACACTTTCATAGACCTTCAAAAGTTTGTGCGTAAAATGAGCATTAAAAGGCATATGATGGGGAACCCCATCACCCCCAGAGTGGAATATAATATGGGCATCAAGTCCACTTCATTTTCCAATGCCTTACTATTCAACCCCCCAGGTCCTTTGGCTCCCACTCTGACTGTGTTGCGAGATTTGGTTGCCAAGGACTTGGATAAGCTTAGCCTCAAAAAAGTCCATCAAACACATATGTTTGAACGGGGACTTCGCTCCTTAAAGGAGCGAAAGGACATAATTGTGAGGCCAGCAGATAAAGGGGGAGGAATAGTCATTCTGGATACTGTGGCCTATAATGTGGAAATTAATAGTTTATTGTCAGACCGGGACACTTATATTCCCCTGAGGGGTAACCCTACAACATCATACAAAAAAGATCTTGTCGACTTGGTGGAGGACGGCTTTCAGCGCAAACTCCTTACCAAGAAGGAGAAATCCTTTTTGGTACCATCCGCCCCAAGGGTGCCAATAATGTACTATCTACCCAAGGTGCATAAAGATGCGGTGAACCCACCCGGGAGGCCAATCATTAGTGGCATTGATTTGGTTACCTCCCGGGTGGGTAAATACATAGACTTTTTTCTCCAGCCCCTTGTGACCAAGACCCCCTCATTTTTGAGGGACTCTATGCAAGTCATTAATATACTTAAGGATATAGAGTGGAAGCATACCTACATCTTGGCCACTGCTGATGTTTCATCCCTTTACACGGTTATATCACACCAGCATGGAAGGGAGGCTGTTGAGTATTTCTTGGGTCAGAGCACTTTGTTAGGTCTTCAGAGTCAATTCATCTTATCCCTGTTGGATTATGCTATGGCCCATAATTTCTTCTGGTTCAATGGCACTTATTACAGACAAAATAAGGGGGTGGCCATGGGCGCGAAGTTTGCGCCAAGTATGGCCAATCTGTTCATGGCCAAATGGGAGGAGGATGTCATCGGTGACGTTCCGAGACCAGAGATAGTTCTCTGGCGGAGGTACATCGATGACATCCTCCTCCTATGGGATGGTGACTCTGAGTCCCTTGAATCATTCATCTCTGCACTGAATGACAATGACAGAGGAATTAGATTGGTGCACGAATGCAGTAGATCTGAAATTCATTTTCTAGATCTTAAAATTAAAGTGGTTGGTAGTTCCCTTGAAACCTCTACTTTCTTCAAGGAGACTGACAGGAACGGATTTATTGACACATCTAGTTGCCACCATGTGTCGTGGCTTGGATTCTTTCCTGTCAGTCAGTTCCTCAGACTCAAGAGGAACTGTTCCAATAGAGCGGACTTCCTGCAGGAGGCTAGCTCCTTGAAGTCCAAGTTTTTGGAGAAGGGGTATAAAGAACAGGATCTTGAAACAGCCCTTATGCAGGCAGATTCCCGTAATAGGGCTGACCTGTTGGTACCACGAGAACGTGAGAGTAATGATGATTTTCAGTTTGCCTTTTTTTCATCATACTCCGTTCAGCATTTCTCTGTTAAAAAATTGATCAGGAAGCATTGGCACATCCTAAAGAACGACAGCCTCCTGGGCCCTGTACTACCGGAAGCTCCTAAAGTCATTTTTAGGGGTGTGCCTCCGCTGAGGCTTCAAGTGGCCCCCAACATTGTGGATCCACCTAAGACCATCTCTTTTTTTCAGGAGAGGGGTGGTTTTTATCCATGTAGAGGTTGTGCCATCTGCAAGGTTAATGCTTGTAGGTCTAGGAGGGTTGAGACGTTCTTTTCCAATGCCACACAACGTAATGTTAAAATCAAGCCGTTCATCACATGTTCCACACGGCACGTCGTCTACCTACTACGTTGCCCTTGTGGCCGTGAATATGTGGGTAGGACGATACGAAAGTTACACGTGCGGTTGCAGGAACATGTGGCGAATATACTGAAGGCATTCCCAAAACATAGTGTCTCTAGACACTATGATGAATGTCATGGGAATGACCCCAAAGGCACTGTCTTTTTAGGCATTGATAAATTTTCAGGCAGTTTGAGGGGTAGTAACCGTACCAGAGGTGTCTCACAACTAGAGACCAGCTGGATTTATCGGTTGAAGACCTACGCCCCTCACGGGTTAAATATTGATTGGGATATTAATTCCTTTATCAATAATGCCTGATGAAGGGGTTTTCAGTATGTTCTGCACTGTTGGTTATCATAATTGTATTTTGTTTTTATTTGTGGGATAGTTTTAAATGTTTTTATTCTATATTTTTTGTGATGCTATTAAACTGTCATATTGTGTATCATATTTAGTTCACATTTTTAGTTACAATTATAATTTTCCCTTCATGTCAATGTAAGTTATGTAATGGAGCACTCCCGGGAATTTTTGTTTCTGGCCGCTAGATGGCGGTGTTTCCCTGCAAAGTCTAGCACGGCTAGAGTAGAGCACTGTTCCCCGGGTTACCTATAGGTTTCCCCCGTTTTGAAGCTCTTTTAAATAAGGTTTCTTTCTTAAGATCAAATATGCACTAGAAGTCCTTTGAAATATAAGGAACATATATCTCTTGTGCAATCATGTTAATATTTCATCGGTTTATCGCTGTTTGCGGTCTCCAATTCCGGGTTTAGCTCCGGATGTTGACATTCAAAGGTCACACTTCCGGTTCCGGGTCGTTGGTCTCCTTCCTGTTGATGGTTTGGGATGACCTCTTCCTGCTGGCTCCGGATTGGACGCAGCGAGTTCCGCCCTGTCTCACCCAGCATATAAGGAAAGACGTTCTGCCATAGGCCACACCCCCTGACGAAGTCACGTGTTGACGAAACCGGTCGGAGGAGGAGCCTGCGGTTCGTCGTGCTGAGGCCAGCAAGGAGACACGACGGCCATTTTATTGGTTGGAAACAAAGGTTCTGAGAGTATAGCTCAGAGACATGCTGTGATTTCTTCATGCAAACGTGAGTTGCCACTCTGCTTTTACTGAATAAACCTGTGAACGTACTTCACTATTGGAGTTGTCCCTCTTTTCCTTATGTTCACTTGTTCCGGTCGGAGCTGCTGAGGGAACACTGGGAATCGATACATGTCGATCTGGGCACTGATTTGATCACACAGGCTGTCTTTGATCCTTGTAATGGGGGTCATTGCAATTTGGTAAGAGGCCATTTATTATCTTGGTGGCGGTTCCTGCACTCGGGGCTTTTTCCAAGTTTGAAGTGGTGGACAGTTTCCCTTCTTTATTGGAGCACTCTCTGATGAACTTTTGTTTACTGCACTTTTGTATTTGATCCATTTGAACATTTGTATGGACTGTGGATTCAATTGTGTTAGCGCTGCACCAATCCCATTCTATATTGCTATTTAGATCTGGTATTTCTGATTCTAGATCAGGTGCTGGCTGCTTTCATATGGTCTGTTGACTTTTTATTCATGTATGTTTTTATCTTTACATTTTAGCGCAGCAATATCCCCATTTTTATAAAAAAAATATATATAATGTTTGGGGGTTCTAAGTAGTTTTCTAGGAAAAAATACTGGTTTTAACGCGTGTACAAAAAGTGTCCGAAATAGGGCTGGAGCTTAAGTGGTTAAAACACACCATACTGGTCAGGGGTCCATAAAGAATTGGCCATATATAACTGTATATTTTGCTACCTTAATATCCCTGAGTCAGATTTTATTTTATTAAGGGCTTTCTTAAAATTCTTATTTCTAAAAGTGTATATGATGGGATTAAGCAATGGTGTAATTAAGGTGTAAAACAAGGAAAGGACTTTTCCCAGCACACCAAATTTTCCTCTAGTTGGAAATAAATACACAATGGTTATAGAACCAAAAAATATAGACACTACAATTAAGTGAGAGCTGCAAGTGGTGAACGCTTTTTGTCTCCCTGCAATCGATGGGATCTTTAAGATGGTTAGAACAATATAGATATACGATATAACAATGATGGTAAAAGGAGTTAGAACACAAAAGAAACCTATTACAATGGTCTGAATATAAACCCATGAAGGATCGGAGCAGGAAAGCTCAAGTATGGGTTGTATGTCACAGAAGAAGTGATCAATGATGTTTGGTCCACAGTAGTATAGACTGCATAAAGACATGGAATCAAGTACCATAACATTAAAGCCCAGCAACCAAATGATTATTACTGATTTTATGCAAAACCTTTGGTTTATTAAAGAATTGTAATGCAAGGGCTTGCAGATGGCCAGGTAGCGATCGTAGGACATCACAGTCAGCAGAAGACACTCAGAAACTCCAGCAGTTGCAAAGAAGGAAAACTGGCTGATACATCCAGAAAGAGACATGGTACATCCATCGTAAAGTATGATATGAAGAAGGTTAGGAAGGATATCTGTACTTAGCATCATATCAAGTAATGATAATTGTGTAATGAAGAAGTACATGGGAAAATGAAGGTTTTTGCTTACATGAATCAAGAACATGATAAGAATGTTTCCAGACACGGTGACACAATAAATGATAAACAGCAATAAGAAAAGCAGAACTCTGATGCTTTTAATATTTTGAAATCCTAAAAGTATAACATTGGTTACATTGTTGTGATAGGCTACCTGGTAAGAGAATATGATATGAACTACATTAATAGTAAAACAGCAGCAGCAGTTATTTATGTAGCACCATCACCTCATGTGGCAATGTAAGGGTAAGTAATAAAAATAGTACACATACATTAAATATTTCCAGTATGCAGAGGCAGTGCTCAGGATCAGAATGGTTCCACGCCCTTTATACTGGTCAATACCGCCCTTTTTCAGAGAATACAGAACCAAGTATAATTTTGTGTTATTAACCTCCCTGGTGGTATTCCCGAGAGTGACTCGGAGTTAATATACAGTGCCAAAAGTGGTAACACCGAGCCACACTTGGGTATACCCCACAATCAAGCTTACCTTCCCCTACGATTCCCCGCCGTCCTCCCCCACCATCCTCCAGCCATCCTCCCGCTGTCCTCGCTGTGTGATCCGGCCGATGCTGTCACCTGTCTTTCCGGTTCCCTTCCCTGCGAGCCAGGGGCGTACCTAGACCATTTGGTACCCGGGGCGGATCTGATATCTGGCACCCCCCCCAACTTTAAAATGTAAAAACACCCACAAACAAATTGCAATATTTTCAAGAATATTTATTGCACAACTCTGTAAACTTTACGTCAATGAGCGTATTTTTAACCACTTTAAGACCGGAAGATTTTTCCCCATTCCTGACCAGGCTATATTTTGCGATTCGGCACTGCGTTATTTTAACAGACAATTGGGCGGTCGTGCGACACTGTACCCAAATTAAATTGATGTCCTTTTTTCCACACAAATAGAGATTTCTTTTGGTGGTATTTGATCACCTGTGTGATTTTTAATTTTTGAAAAAAAGAGCGACAATTTTGAAAAAAAAAAAAACAATATTTTTCACATTCTGATATATAACATTCCCCCAAAAAAATGTATAAATCAAAATTTTTTAACATTTTAGGCCAATTTGTTTTCTGCTACATATTTGTGGTAAAAAAAAAAAAAAATCACAATAAGCGTATTTTGATTGGTTTGCGCAAAGTTATTACGTTTGCTAACTACGGGAAAGATTTGTCTTTTTTTTTTTACTAGTAATTTTGCGGGACTGCGACATTTTGGCGGACAGATCGGACCCCTAACTGACATTTTTGACACTTTTGGGGGTACCAGTGACATTACTACAGTAATCAGTGCTATAAATATGCACTGTTACTGTAAAAATGATACTGGGAGGGAAGGGGTTAACTTTATTGGTGATCAAGGGGTTAAATGTGACCCTAGGGGAGTGATTCTAACTGTATGGGGGTTAAACTTGTGAAATGACCATAGAAATTTGTGATCCTATATAAAAGGATCACAGGAGCTCTGTGATCATTCCAGGGAGAAGAACGGTCAGCTGTGTTTACAACAGCTGACCGTTCTTCTCTCTCAGTGGGGAGCGATCGCTGGTGTCAGGCGGCAATCAGAGCCGCCTGACACCCCCCTCGGCTTCCCCAATGATGATCGGGAGCAGGACCGCGCCACCTAGCGGCCTTCAGGCGAGCGACATATACTTATGTAGGAGCCAGGCTGCCGCAGTAAGTATACTGAAGGCAGTCGGCAAGTGGTTAAGTATACAGCATGAGCAACGAAGGGCCAACAACTGAAGTGGGTTTGATTAAAATAGCACGGTGTACTGTGACAAGCCATGTTGCAGATAAAAAAAACAGGACTGCCTTACCAGAAATAGGGCCATTTAGGAGGTATGTAGTATGTAGAGTCAAGTGTATATTTTTTTTTTTTTTAGTGAACAGATATATTAAAGCTGTATAAGTAATTTTATTGTATATACTGCTATTATATGGTTCCCACTGCCCAGAATCAAGTGAGGCTGGAAGAATCCATTAGGCAGATCACCACACAGCATCACCCCCCCGATGGTAGTGCCCAGACTGGTGTCCTCTCTCTCTCTCTCTCTCTCTCAGATCCCCTCAGTCGGGACCTGGGCTGGCGAGGAGGAAGAAGTCGGGCATGGGCAGGGCAGTGATTTTTATCAGGGACAGGAAGAAGTACTTGCAGAGCCAGTTGCGGCCAGAGGACATTACAATTCACTTACCTGCAGCGATGAGAAGGTGGGTGGAGCTACGTAACGTTCTTGGCGCGGAGGAGGAGGAAGTTAAACCCTCCTCCGCTGTGAATGCTGGGGCATTCCTGTGTGTGCCTGACGTCACTGGTTTCTAGACGCCAAGCGGCAGTCAGATAGCAACCAGTTGAGGAAGCAGGCAGTGTGCGTTTCATTCTGGGACACTGTTTTGTCCCGGAATGAAACTGCCTTTACTTTGTCATGCTACATACGCAGCAGCGGCTGGTGCCAGCCTGTCTAATGCCCCCCGGTTTGCTTGACACAGTGACACCCCCCCAGTGATTGGCACCCGGGGCGGACCGCCCCCCAGCCCCCCCCGCCCCCCAGCCCCCCCACCCCCACTATTGGTACACTGCTGCTGCGAGCGCAGCGACGCATGGGGGTGGAACCGGCGGGAAATTTGAAAAATAAATAAAACAAATGACGTGATACAGTGTAATCTGTTGGGACTACAACTTTGTATCATGCCATTTTACCCTAGGTTTTCCCCTGGTGACTTTTCCAGTGCTCTGCCTGTACTTTTGCTGTTCTTTGTGCCTGGAAAATTGAGAATGTCCAAACCGTCCAAAAAGCATTCTTTTAGCTCAAAGCCACTTTTAGACAAACTAGAAAACAGCGACAATGAATCTGAATTATTTGAAGAACTGAGCGATAGTGATTCGTGGGAAAATTTATCATTAGGTACTGAAAGTAACTGAGCTCAGCGATGTGCAGACTTGGCGCTCTATTGACTGCCAAGATTCCCATTTACTGGAGCACCTGGTGTGAAATTTGATGTTGACCATGACAACCCCTTGGCATACCTACAATTATTTCTGACAGATGAGGTTATTGAAAAAAATGGTTACCGAAACAAACCGGTACAAAGAGCAACAATTGGCTACGCATCGGAAGTTTAGAAGATGCGGAAAGTGACAACCAATGACCAAAGAAGACATTTGAATAAAATGTATTATTGTATTATAATTTATGATTAGACTCTTGTTTGGACAGATTTAAGTGAGATATTCCAAAGAATTACAGGCCAAAAATATAAAACCGATTTCCATGCAAAACAATGCACCGCTTTGAGATCAAAAATTCTGACATAATCAGACCACCAGGGAGGTTAAATAATTTGTATGGAATTTGGTAATGATAACAAGAAAGGCAATAAAATGGATCCCCTGAATCTGGCAACAATATAACCCCCCACCCCCCCAGCAACAATAGAAACCCTGAAACAATATACCCCTTAGCAACAACAGATCCACTCTAGCAACAAAAACCCCACCAGCAGCAATAGATCTCCCAGCAGCCAGCAGTAGAGTCCTCCCTCAACTGTCCATCCCTACCAGCAACAATTGACCCTTCCTGGAACAATATCCCCACAGTGACAATAGATCTCCCCGCAGCCAGTGTCAACCCTCCAGCACATCTCAACGACCCCTTGCCAGTATCCACATTCACTGCTGGAGGTGCTCTAACTGTGTTCCCTGCCGCAATGTTGCAGTCCCGCTGAAAATTGCAGATTGCCGCCATTACAAGTAAAATAAATAAAAATGACTTAAATATTTTCCCCAAGTTTGTAGACTCCTTTCCTGAGACCACTAGAGGGGGCGTGCGCGTGCCACGGATAGGCTAAAGGTGGAGCCAATCAGCGGGTCCGGCGGCCACAATTTCCGCCAGGCACATGAAATCGCTCCCTGTGAAGACAGAACGGGGGTATGCCGTTGTAAACACAGCAGACTGCTGTTCTGTCAGTAATGAACACAGGAATCCTGATCCTCCTTTTTAAGAGTAGTGATAGACGAACATCGGCCTGGGCAGTTCGCGAATGTTATCCGCAAACTTTCTCAAATGTTTGTAAATCGCAAGTTTGCAGCGGGCCCCATTGACTCTAATGAGAGGCGAACTTTAAAAATCTTCAGGTCATATTTGCAGCCACAAAATACTTACTAGCTGTGCACAAAAAGTCCCAGCACATGGACAATGTCATAACAGAAGTATTGCTATTGGAAAAGTTGCCCTAAATCTTTTTTTTTTTTTTCAGCAACATTTTTTTTTTCTAAATCAGCCAGAACTGACAGCAGCCAGTAAATACATGTCAAATACATATAGGGTCCATTCACACATCTGCAGGGCCGCTGATAGGGGGGGACCACCGGTCCTTCTGTAGGGGGCCCTGGCCCTGTCACTTATCAGGGGGGCCCGGCCGGCAGCTTCAGACTTCATGTAGAATGTGACTGTGTACAGTCAGTTAGTGTACATAATATACTGTTCCCTGCCAGAGTCCTGGGTATTCATATTCCCTGCTGGGCTGAGGGGGGGCCTCATCTGTTCCCCTCTAGAGCAGAGAGATTGCTGCAGCCTCTGGGGACTATTTTTTTAATTTCGGGCGTCCCCACGGACTTGCACACACTTTCTTGTAATGTGGAAGTCCCGGCTCTGTAAGTCCCCGCTGCTGGCCTGCACACTGCCTGACTTCTTTAGCCAGTAAGTGCTGAGGGAATCAGGCAGAAGAGTGCTGGCAGGCTAGGGGCAGCTAGTTGGAGCCTGGAACTGGAAACGATCCGTGCAGGGCAGGCACACAGATGAGTCCTTGTGTGATCTCCACTCAGCAGCTTGTCCAGCAGTGCAGACACAGAGGGATCTGGCATAAGTCACACAGGAAAGGTACAGTCTCATGACATGACACAGCACACACCTTTCCCCATACCCTGGTTTATTGCCTATTTTAATATATATATTATATTATATCATATTATATTATATATATTTATATAGCAGGGAGCAGCCAAATATGGTGATCATTATCATCATGATGACAGTCACACTCACACAGTACAGGTGCTTTGAGCCACAGAGCCTGTACTGTGTGATTATCATGATGATAATGAAGATCATCATTGAAGAAAGAACAGTGAAATGCATATATATATATATATATATTTTTTAAAGGGTATGTTTATTAAACTTTTGTAGACATTGCAGCAACAACAAACACTCAGGCTCGGTTCACACTTGTGCGATGCGGGAAGGCTGCGAATATGCAGCCTGTTCCCGCATCGCATCCGCACAAGAGGCAGTTCACACTGCCATATGCGATACGCAGGGGGTGTCAATTAAATGTTAACGACACCCCCAGTTGGATCGCATATCGCAGTGCGATCTGACAGTACGCACAGGATCGGATCGCACAAGTGTAAACCACTGTGTGACCCAATCCTGATGCGGCTGAAAAAAAGATTCATGTGCGAGTTTGGTGCGGATACAGTGCGAATTCAGCCATACAAAGTGTATGGCTGAACTCGCATCCGCACAGGAGATCGCATGTAATGAAGGAGCAGTGCGCTCCAAATTACATGCGATCTCCGCAGCCGCAATAATGTGAACCGGGACTTAGTAAGTGGTAAAACAAAACTTGCAAAACAGGGCAGTGCACCGAGGCGCAGCTCAGACAAATACAAACAAAAGAAAGAAAGAAGAGAGATCCATTTATCCATGACAACAATGCTTAATGAAAGACCAAAATGGTCCAGCCGGCCATATATGGTTCGAATCCCGGCAGGTTCAGCAGGAACCAGCCGAGATTCAAACCATCTATGGACAGGCAGATTGTACCCAAGTTGATCCACTTGATAGACTTGCATACAACCAGCCTGTCAGATTTCACATGCAATTATTGCTAGCAGCTAGCAAGTAATCATTGTGTTCTCCTAAAGGGGACCAGGTGGCAGAATCATTGTTTTCTCCTGACTATGGTTGCAGGAAATAAAATCGCATTATCTATGGCCTGCGTTAGGCCCCTATCACATTGGATGGACTCCGCTTTGTTCAGCGGAGGATCTCTCTACTGATCAGAGCAGAGTGGGCAGATGACAGGTCCATGTCCACTCAGTTTATGCAGAGCAGACATGGACAGAGCCCACTCTACTCTATGGGCAGTGGGGTGTAAATGGACTCCATTGTCTATTTACACCCGACCACCTAGATGGAGCAGGACAGACCCCCTTAGGGTTTTTTTATCGGACCAGATCAGAGGTAGGCAAGTGTAAACAGACACAAGTAGGTTTACATCCGCTGCTCCATAGAGGTAAATTGAGGGTCTGATTGGGTCCACCCAGGGCTGCCAATAAAGGGGGTACCATCGGGCCTCCTGTAGAGTTACTTATCAGGGGGGCCTGACCGTCAGCTTCCGACTTTGTTTCGAAGATAACTATCCCTGGAAGACAAAGCTGCATTTTTTAAGGCAGGTGGGCGGGGTCATGGGTGGGTTAAGGGGCGGGCTTTTGGGGGCCCCATCAGATAGACTGTACGGGGCCCCGTGATTTCTAACAGCTGCCCTGCACATCTGTAAAATGGGTCCGTATCCGTTCCACAATTTGGTGGAACGTTTACGGACTCATTGATTTTCAATTCCACTCTGAAAAATTAGGCATTCACAGGATAAAGAAGTAAGTGTCGGCCATTACAGGCCCCAAAAAAATTAACCAACAGGCGTTCACCTGACAGCAAAGAACGTTGTATTCTGTGGCTGAAGGTACATTTGGCATTCACAGGATACATAAGTAAGTTTTCGCCCATTCCAGACCCCAAAAATTAGCCCACATGGGATTACCTGACAGCAAAGAACATTGTATTCTGTGGCTGAAGGTGCATTAGGCATTCACAGGATACAGAAGTAAGTGTCACCCGGCCATTACAGGCCCCAAAAATTAGCCCACATGCGTTCACCTGACAGCAAAGAATGTTGTATTCTGTGGCTGAAGGTGCATTAGACATTCTCAGGATACAGAAGTAAGTGTCACTCGGCCATTACAGGCCCCAGAAATTAGCCCACATGCGTTCACCTGACAGCAAAGAATGTTGTATTCTGTGGCTGAAGGTACATTAGGCATTCACAGGATACAGAAGTAAGTGTCGCTCATTACAGCCCCCAAAAATGAGCCCACATGCTTTCACCTGACAGCTAAGAACATTGTATTCTGTGGCTGAAGGTACATTAGGCATTCACAGGATAAATAAGTAAGTGTCGCCCATTCCAGGCCCCAAAAATTAGTCCACATGCGTTTACCTGACAGCAAAGAATGTTGTATTCTGTGGCTGGAGGTACATTAGGCATTCACAGATAAATAACTAAGTGTCGCTGATTACAGCCCCCAAAAATTAGCCCACATGCGTTCACCTGACAGCAAAGAACGTTTTCTTCTGTGGCTGGAGGTACATTAGGCATTCACAGGATACATAAGTAAGTGTCGCCCATTCCAGGCCCAAAAAATAGCCCACATGCGTTTACCTGACAGCAAAGAACGTTGTATTCTGTGGCTGAAGGTACATTAGGCATTGACAGGATAAATAATTGTCAGCCATGAAAGGACCCAAAAATTAGGCATTCAATGAACATAAAATTCCTTTTATGCCGCTGTATTTACCGAAGGAAAGGACCATGAATTGTTGTAGGTGCATGGTGGTCTGGCTGATATTTGTGGCCTGTCATGAGGAATTTTAATCAAACATGGTCTACTGGTCATACGTGTTGAATTCCTCCGAGATCCATGCCTCATTCGTTTTTATAAATGTGAGGTAGTAAACAATAACATGAGCTAGGCGAGTGCGCTTATCGGTCACGATCCCCCCTGCTGCGCTGAACGTCCTTTCAGACAGGACACTGGATGGGGGGCAAGCCAAGAGTTCCTTTTCAAATTCTGCAAGTTCTGTCCAGAGGTCAAGCCTGCCCACCCAGTATTTCTGGGGTTCATCACTCCTCAGAGCGTCCACATCGACCATTAACCTGATGTAGTCAGACACCTGTCGGTCTAGGCATTCCCTGATGCTGGATCCGGAGTACAGCTGTCGATGGGTCGGCTGAAAGAATGATCTCATATCTGAAGTGACCAACACATCTTCAAAAGAGGCAACATTTTTGCAGGACAAAAATACACTGTTATAAAAGTATACTGTTAGATAACACCCCGATTCAATCTGTGGTGATGGGGGGCTACTGGTCTATCAGACCAGTTATACAAAAAATTGGCCAGTAAGTTTGGCACTGTGTGTAGCAGAGTTAACGCAGCAAAAGAGGCAATATTTTTGCAGGACACAAAAACACTGTTATAAAAGTATATTGTTAGATAACACCCCGCTTCAATCTGTCGTTTAGGGGGGCAACTGTTCTATCACATCAGTTATAATACTTTTTTAAAAGTGCTTTTGTCACTCTTTGTAGTTGTAGTATCCAAAGAAAAATTATTCAGTGCTGCTACTAGTTATCCAAATATCCAAAATACAAATGTGCAAATAAGCAAATGTGCAAATCTATTAACAAACTTCAATACATTATAACAACGATATACTCCTTATTGTAGGTGTAGAAAACTCAAGGTCCAATAAATCAATAAATATAGATATAAATATAGTGTCCATTCAGTGCAGAAACAGATATAAGCATAATGTCCATTCAATGAAAAAAATGAAGAAAGTGCTTCTGTGCTCCACTTGCTAAAATAAAGTGCCAAGTGCTCCCCCTGTGGTACCCTACTTACCACAAGACGTTTAGTAAGCTGGCAGAATATATATCTTTGTATGTAGTCACAGCTCCTTGTAACACCACATTAGATGTCCGGTCAGTTGGAGAGATCTTTAAAGGTAGCCATTGTTAAATCCAGAGTGCCCTCATAAAGATAGAATGCCATCCATAGTGAAGTATGTAAAAGTGATGCTTTTATTTAATGTAAAGAAACCTACTTACAATGGGTCAAAATAAAACAGACAAAGCACGGCGCGGTGGTTCGCTGCTCTCGCAGCGTGCGTTCCACAGACCGGAAGTGACGTCGTTCGTGACCAGGTGCGCTCAGCCAATCGCTAGACGCGTTTCGCCATCCAATCAGGGCGTCTTCCATAGCTCAGAAACGCTCACCACACCAGTCACAATGCTGCACAGTGCACAAAACAAATCCAATATAATATGCTTTCTATATTAGAAAGTATATTATAAGTGTATTACACCCCTATATAGTGCACACCAAACAATAGTACACCTATACCAGTCCTTAAAAGGACTTTTGTGGACCTATTAGCTAGAGATTTGAGTCACTACAAGTCTGTCCCTGCTCCACACAGCAACCTCTCCCTACAATGACAAAATACAGAATGTAAAATGGCAGCCAGCTCAGGTCTATTTATAGGGTAGGGGGCATGTCCATGTGCTGAAATGTTTCAATTGGCTGTCCTGTTCCACCTGATGGATGTGTCATGGGTCAAATTTCTCCCCAATGTAAACTAATATGGCCACCGCGAACAACGCCATATGTTCGCAAGATCCGCGAACTGCGAACGAGCAAATTTCGCCGCAAACCGACCGCCGGGCGAACCGCAAGGCCATCTCTATTTAAGAGCACAGGTCTTTGTGTTCATTCAGTGAATACAACCTCTACACAGTTAGAAAGCATCTCCTAGGGACACATTTGGCCCTTTGATCCCAGTGGTGTTAACCCCTTCCCTGCCAGTGTCATTAGTTCAGTGACAGTACATATTTTTAGCACCGATTACTGTAGTATTGTCCCTGGTCCCCCCCAAAAGTGTCAAAAATGTCAGTTAGGGGTCCAATCTTTCTGCCGCAATGTCGGAGTCCCGCTAAAAATCGCTGATCGCTGCCATTGCTAGTAAAAAAATATATATATAAATAAAAATTACATAAATCTTTGCCCTAGTTTGTAGACGCGATAACTTTTGTGCAAACCAATCAATATACACTTATTGGGATTTTTTTTTTTTTTTTACCAAAAATATGTAGCAGAATACATATTGGCCTAAAATAATGAAAAAATTTAATTTTTATATGTTTTTTATTGGGAATGTTATATAGCAGAAAGTAAAAAATATATTGTTTCTTTTTTTTTTTTTTTCAGAACTGTCGCATTTTTTTGTTTATAGTGCAAAAAATAAAAATCGCAGAGGTGATCAAATACCACCAAAAGAAAGCTCTATTTGTGGGAAAAAAAAAAAAAAAAAAAAAAAAAACATCAATTTTATTACAGCATCACACGACCGAGCAATTGTCAGTTAAAGTAACACAGTACCGTATTGCAAAAAAATGGCCTGGTCATTAAGGGGGAAAACCTTCCGGTCCAGAAGTGGTTGAAGTGTTTTCAAAACCCAGGAATAAAAATGAAATATGGTCCATCTTACCATTCCTTAGATGTGATGGCTGCATTTGTTTTCTTTTTCTACATTTGCTTGCTACAGTACATCATATATCATGCAAGCTCTTCTTTCTTTGCAAAATGGTTTTGCCTTGCCAATTCTCTTATCTTTCCAGAGGGACCCATCTGACTGAAAACAATAACCTTCCTGTGGTCTTCAAAGTGTATCTAAACCCAAGAAAAAACATTTCATACATTGAGTTACAACACCCACTGACTGTGCTGTGTCTATGCAGGAGCACCAATGGCTCCCGCTGCTGTCTCTGGGCCAGTGAGGAGAGAGAGAGAGCAGCTTTGCAGCTGTATCAAGACCAGGCTCAGGTAAGAATATAGGGAGGCTGAAAGGTTTTTTTTTTTTTACTTAATGCAAAATATGCATTAAGGTAACAAAAAAAAAAAAAAAACCTTTAGCCTTTACAACCGCTTTAACCACTTGCTGACCGCAGCACGACTATCTACGTCGGCGGTCAGCCCCTCACAGGCAAACTGACGTAGGTCTACGTCGCTTGCTTGTGAGGGTCTAGGGAGCGAGCGCGCGCCCCCGGAGGCTCGCTCCCGCTCCCGCGTGGTCACGGACCCCCCCGCGCGTGTGACCGGCGGACTCGATGTCCGCCGGCCACTCTGCGATCGGCGGGGGAGAGGGAGAAAGTCAGGCAGCTTGTGTAAACAAGCTGCCTGTCATTCTCCTCGGTGTAAAGACACTGATCACACGGATCTACTATGTAGATCCGTTGATCAGTGTCCTTACAGCTCAAGCCACAGCCAATCACAGTAGAAAGCACGCCCCTAGGGACACACACAGCCCCTCCCTCCCAAATAAAGTTAACCCCTTCACTACCAGTGTATTTTTACAGTAACAGTGCATATGTATAGCACTGATTACTGTAGAAATGTCACTGGTAACCCCAAAAGTGTCAAAAATGTCAGTCAAGGGTCCGATCTGTCCTCCCCAATGTCGCAGTACCGCAAAAAAAATCGCAGATCGCCGCCATTACGCGTTAAAAAAAAAACAACAAAAATGACAAAAATCTTTCCCTTTGTTAGTAAACGCGATAGCTTTTGCGCAAACCAATCAAAATACACTTTTTGTGATTTTTTTTTACCAAACATAGGTAGCATAAAACAAATTGGCCGAAAATGTTAAAAAATTTTGATTTTTACATTTTTTTGGGGGGGAATTTCATATAAAAAAATGTAAAAAATATTGCTATTTTTGCAAAATTGACGCTCTTTTTTTGTTTATAGCGCATGATCAAAAAATCGCACAGGTGATCAAATACCACCAAAAGAAAGCTCTGTTTGTGGGAAAAAAAGGACGCCAAATTTGTTTAGGTACAGCGTCGCACGACCGCGCAATTGTCCGTTAAAGTCAAGCAGTGCCGAATCGCAAAATACCCCCTGGTCGTTTAGCAGCCAAATCCTCCGGGGCTTAAGTGGTTAAAGCATAGCTAAACCCAAGAATAAAAATGTAACATGTTGTAGCTTACCAACCATAAGATGTGGTGGATGCATTTGTTTGCCTCTACCATGTTTGTTCCTTTATTTTCACCTTTGATCTTGGGAATAATGCAATTCCTGTGTTGACAACACACTCTCACTTTGCTATATTTATATAGGAGCCATGGTTGTTACCCAGGCTGGACCTCAAACATGAACACCTCAGTTACAGGAGAATAATGGGGTTAGTGGTTTACACAAGTAAGATAACATTGTTTTATGCTTCCAGGTCAGCTCACAGGAAATTACAGGGACATTGCTTTTCTGGCAAATATTAGGAAACCAAATGCAGGACCACACCTAAGAACTAGTCCGCTGCAATATATTACATTTTTATTATTGGATTTAGGTATGCTATAATTTATATTTAAAAATTAAAATAGCTGTACTATGTGATTTCCTGTCAAGGGTGTTACATTTTCTGTGGTCTCCTAGCACCATATACATATTATTACATACCTCAGTACCATGTATGTTTGTAGATAAGACTTCTGGATATAACAGTTTGCTTTGAAGAACCAACTCAAGCATTATTCATTGAAGCAAAAATATGTTCTGTTGAATAGAATGCACTTCAGCATTTACCTTGTAAATCTGAAACACTTTATACATTTTCTGTTCCTCAAGGCACCTTTATGTAATTAACTACACTGATAATTAGCCTTGCAAGTAGTCTTGAAGGAATTATGTTGTTTTAATATTGTATTTCTCCTGATACACATCTTAAAGTAGCCATTCTCAGCTATGATTATGTGGAATCTTAGAGTTCCTCTAATGGCCATTAGGGGTTCCTTGAACTGTAGCTTGTTGACCTCCTATCTGATGGTGCCACCTATCGGCAGAGCCAGTAGCATGTCACCAGTAGTTATGGACGAACATCTGACGGGATGGTTCGCAAACGGTTCGCGCAAACTCGCTCAAATGTTTGCGAACCGCAGATTTGCGGCGGGTTCCATTCATTTTAATGGCAGGCAAACATGAAAAACATCCAGGTCATATTTGCAGCCACAAAATACTTACTAGCTGTGCACACATAGTCCCACAACATGGACACTGACATACCAGAAGTATTAAGCGAATCTGTGATCGACAAGCATTCTTTTTTTATTTTTTTAAATTTAAACTTTAAATTAAAATTTAATTTTCGTCAATTCAGGAGCGCATGAAGGCCATGGAGTACAGGCAATGAAAGGCTATGAAGGAGGTGCAGGAGATGATCCTGCTATTGGAAAAGTTGCCAAATTTTTTTTTTTTTTTATAAGTTATATAAATCATTTATACAGTTATAACGTGTATTTTGTTTTTTTGTAATATTGCTCGGTTTTAGTGTAATCGCTCGGCCTAAATCAGCCAGAACTGACAGCAGCCGGTAACTACATGTCAATTGATTTTCAATTCCAGTCTGAAAAATTAGGCATTCACAGGAGAAAGAAGTAAATGTCAGCCATTACAGGCCCCAAAAATTAGCCAACAGGCGTTCACCTGACAGCAAAGAACTTTGTATTCTGTGGCTGGAGGTACATTAGGCATTCACAGGATACATAAGTAAGTGTCAGCCATTACAGGCCCCAAAAATTAGCCAACAGGCGTTCACCTGATAGCAAAGAACTTTGTATTCTGTGGCTGGAGGTACATTAGCCATTCACAGGATACAGAAGTAAGTGTTAGCCATTACAGGCCCCAAAAATTAGCCCACAGGCGTTCACCTGACAGCAAAGAACTTTGTATTCTGAAGCTGGAGGTACACTAGTCATTCACAGGATACAGAAGTAAATGTCAGCCATTACAGGCCCCAAAAATTAGCCCACAGGCGTTCACCTGACAGCAAAGAACTTTGTATTCTGAAGCTGGAGGTACATTAGGCATTCACAGGATACATAAGTAAGTGTCAGCCATTACAGGCCCCAAAAATTAGCCGACAGGCGTTCACCTGACAGCAAAACACTTTGTATTCTGTGGCTGGAGGTACATTAGGCATTCACAAGATAAATAGGTGTCGGCCATTACAGGCCCCAAAAATTAGGCATTCAACAGACATAAAATGCCTTTTATGCCGCTGTATTTACCTAAGAGAGGGACCATTAATTCTTTTGAGTGGTGGCAGATATTTGTGGCCTGTCATGAGGAATTTGAATCAAACATGGTCTACTGGCCACATGTGTTGAATTCCTCTGAGATCCATGCCTCATTAATTTTTATAAATGTGAGGTAGTCAACACTGTCGTGATCTAGGCGAGTGAGCTTATCAGTCACGATCCCCCTGCTGCGCTGAACGTCCTTTCGGACAGGCACTGGACGGGGGCAAGCCAACAGTTCCATTGCAAATTCTGCAAGCTATGGCTGAAGGTCAAGCCTGCCCACCCAGTAGTCCAGGGATTCATTACTTCTCAGAGCATCCACATCAGCCATTAACCCGATGTAGATGGACACCTGTCGGTCTAGGCATTCCCTGATGCTGGATCCGGGGGTCAGCTGTCGATGGGTCGACTGAAAGAATGATCGCATATCAGAAGTGACCATTACATCTTCAAACCACCCTCTTCTTGCAGGCCCTGTTGGATTGGTACCCGCAACTGTTTCTCTGTGAGTGGAAATTCCTCTGCCAGTGCACGCAAAAGCAGAATGCAGCATTTCTCGAAGCAAGGCCTGGAAGTGCTGCATTCTCACAGCCCTCTGTGATGGTGGTAACATTTCCGCCATTTTTTGTTTGTACCGGGAGTCTAAGTACATTGCCACCCAGTACTGGTCCTTGTCCTTTATGCTTTTTATACAGGGGTCCCCCTTAAAACACTGAAGCATGAAGGCCCCCATTCACACTAAACTGGAAGCGGAGTAGTGGCCTGGCTCCAGCTCATCATCCAGGATAATGTTGTCCTTATTCTCCTCCCCCATCCACGGATAACACCAGGGATCCCAGAAAGGTTTAAAGCATGCTCTTCTTGCTCCTCCTCATCCGTCCTGGAACCATCCTCCTCTGACTCCTCTTCAGACTCCTGTTTTTGACTTGTCTCAGATGGAGTAGCACCCACTGGGAATTCATCCAACATTGCGACTTCCTCATCTTCCTGCTCCTGCTCCTCGACGGCTTGATCAATGACACGACGCAATGCACACTCCAGAAAGAAGGCGTAAGGTACGATGTCACTGATGACACCCTGGCTGTGACTGACCAGTTTGGTGATCTCATCAAATGGCCACAAAAGTCTGCATGCATCCTGCATGAGCAGCCACTGGCGAGGTGAAAAAAACCCAAGCTCCCCAGAACCTGTCCTGCCACAGAGTTCGTACAGGTAGTCGTTAACTGCCCGTTTCTGCTGAGCAGCCTATGAAGCAAATGCAACGTAGAGTTCCATCGCATCGGGCAGTCACAAATAAGACGCCTGTCAGCAAGGCGAGCCATGGCTGTGTAAGATCTTCTGAAATGGCCCGAGATTTTCCTGGCCTGCCGCAAGACGTCCTGGACCCCAGGGTATTTGGCAACAAATCGCTGCATGACCAAGTTCAGGACGTGTGCCAAGCATGGCACATGTGTTATTTTGCCCTGTTTCAGCACGCCCATCAGATTGGCACCGTTGTCTCACACCACTTTACCAACTGTCAAATTGAGCAGTGTCAGCCACTGATCTGCCTGTGAACGCAAAGCTGAAAGGACCTGTGTGGCTCTTGGTTTCCAGGCACAACAGACGCAGCCCAGCATGGCAACGTCTCACCTGGCATGTGGAATAGGTTCTGGGGATCTTGGGTGGCGCGGCAGAAGAGACGGTAGTAGCAGAAAAGGAGGAGTCAGCCGAGGAAGAGAGGGAGGATGGAGGAGGAGGAGAAGAAGAGGCAGGCCTGCATGCAATCCATGGCGGTACAACCAAATCAACATAGGTGCAACGGGTTACATGCTTGACGGCCGTCAGAAGGTTCACCCAGTGGGCAGTAAAAGCGATACACCTTCTCGGCCCGTGTTTGCTAGACCACGTGTCTGCGGTCAGATGTATCTTGGCACGAACACTGTGTGCCAGAGATATATACTTTTGCCACTGAACATGGCCATACAGCTCTGGAATGCCCTTCTGCGAGAAATATTTCCTGCCTGGGACCTTCCATTGTGGTGTTCCAATGGACACAAATTTACAAAAGGCCTCCGAGTCCAACAGTTGATATGGCAGTAGTTGGCGGGCTATCAGTTCCGACAAGCCAGCAGTCAAACGTTGGGCAAGAGGGTAATCCGGCATCATCATTTTTTTCCACTCCAACATTTGGGCCACTGAAGCCTGCCTTTTTTCCAGAACAACTTGACGACGGCATCATGGAAGGTGGAGTGGAGGACAATTGTGAGGAGAGAGGAGAAGGAGAAGAGGCTGGACGATGAGAGCCTGGAGTGTGGCTGTGTGGGTTCTGACGGTGTTGCTCCCACTGGGCTCGGTGATGGGAGTTCAGGTGCCTTCTTAAGGCGGTCTTCCCTAGGTGAGTGTTGGGCTTACCGTGACTTATGCGTTGCAAAGGCTGCAGATGGCAACACTGTTGTCAGCAACGGATACATTAAAAAAAGCCCACACTGCGGAGCCATGTGCCGGCATCCTGGGAGCGCCAGATGTAACTGTACATGGTTGATGGCTCGCTCCTGATACATTTGCAGTCTGCTTTGTACCTCCTGTGCAATGCAAGTTCCGCCTGCCTCTCCTCCCTATCTGCTGGCCCGTCTCTCCTTATGAACTCCCCTCCTCTTCCTCTCTTGTGGCCACCCACGTGACGTCCATAGACGCGTCATCATCCACGTCACCTTCCCCACCACTAACATTCGAGATCTCGGAGTAGGAAGTAATAGCGGGGACCAACCGCCTTGGGCTGCCTGTCATTATTTAAATTACCCTGTGACAAAAGTCTCTAGAGAATCACAGCATATCTGGAAAAAGGTATATAACACCCCGCTTCAATCTGTGGTATTGGGGGGGCCACAGGTTTATCACACCAGTTCTACAAATAATTGGCCAGTAACCGTTGTCACTGTGTGTAGCACAGTTAACACAGCAAAAGAGGCCACATTTTTGCAGGACTAAAATACACTCTTAGAAAAGTATACTGTTAAATAACACCCCACTTCAATATGTGGTATTGAGGGGCCACTGGTTTATCACACCAGTTGTTCAAAAAATTGGCCAGTGAGTTTGGCACTGTGTGTATTAGAGTTAACACAACAAAAGAGGCAATATTGTTGCAGGGCACAAATACACTTATGAAAGTATACTCAGATAGCACCCCGCTTCAATCTGTGGTATTGGGGGGGCACAGGTTTATCACACCAGTTCTACAAATAATTGGCCAGTAACTGTTCTCACTGTGTGTAGCACAGTTAACACAGCAAAGAGGCCAAATTTTTGCAGGACTAAAATACACTCTTAGAAAAGTATGTTGTTAAATGACACCCCACTTCAATATGTGGTATTGGGGGGCCACTGGTCTATCACACCAGTTATAATACATTAAAAGTGCTTTTGTCACTGTTTGTAGTATTGCTGCAGCAACGCTCAGTCACCACACCTGTGACAATGCTGCACAGTGCACAATACAAATCCACTATAATATGCTTTCTATATTACAAAGTATATTATACGTGGATTACACCCCTATTTAGTGCACTGCACACCTATACCAATAGCTTAAAATTACTTTTGGGGACATTAACACAGCGATTTGTGTCACTGCCGATCTGTCCCTGGTGCACACTGCATACCTGTCCCTACACTGACAAAAGACTGCACACCTATACCAAATAAATAGCAGTCCTTAACCACTTCAGTACAAGGCACTTTAACCCCCTTCCTGACCAGGCCAATTTTCCCCTTTTAGCGCTGTTGCATTTTGAATGACAATTGCGCGGACATGCAACACTGTACCTACACCAAATTTATGTCATTTTCCTCCCACAAATAGAGCTTTCTTTTGGTGGTATTTGATCACCTCTGGGTTGTTTCCTTTTTGCTAAACAAATAAAAAAAAAGACCGAAAAGTTTGAAAAAAAAAAAAGTGTTTTTGTTTATGTTATACAATTTTGTAAATAAATACATTTTTTCCTGCACTGATGAGCACTGATGAGACTGCACTGACAGGCACTGATGGGGTGGCACTGATGGGGTGGCACTGATAGGCGGCACTGATAGGCACTGATATGTGGCACTGATATGCAGCATTGGTGGGCATTGATAGGCGGCACTGCTGGGCACTGATAGGCGGCATTGATGGGCACTGATAGGTGGCACTGATGGGCACTGATATGCAGCATTGGTGGGCATTGATAGGCGGCACTGCTGGGCACTGATAGGCGGCATTGATGGGCACTGATAGGTGGCACTGATGGGCACTGATAGGTGGCACTGATGGGCACTGATAGGTGGCACTGATGGGCACTAATGGGCACTGATAGGCGGCACTGGTGGACAATAATGGGCACTGGTGGGCGACACTGATAGATGGCAATGATGGGCACTGATAGGGAGGGCACTGGTGGGCAGCATTGATGGGGAGGGCAATGGGGGGCTCCCTGAGCCCTGATTGCCATCCCTGGTGGCCATAGTGGGCATCCCTGGGGTCATAGGTGGGCATCCCTGGGGTCATGGGTGGGCATCCCTGGTGGTTCTAGTGGCACCCCCCCCCCGAGGGTCTGCACTGGTAATCAATGATCTGATTACCAGCGCCGACCCCCCCCCCGTCATGGGAGCCACCGATCGGTGCTCCTTTACTTGTGCCTGTCAGGCACGAACTAAGGAAAGCCGATCAACGGCTCTTCCTGTTTACCATGTGACCAGCCGTGATTGGACACAGCTGGTCACATGGTAAAGAGCCTACGTTAGTAGGCTCTTTACCGAGCTTGGAGATGCAGGGAGTCAGACTGACACCTCTCATCACCGATCGCCGCTCTGCGCGCCCCCGGGGGGCGCACAGAGCTGTATTATCCTGCCGCCTTCATATGACGTCCGGTCAGGATAATACAACCACAATCCCACCGTCAAACGCCTATAGGGCGGGCGGGATGTGGTTAAAATGACTTTTGTGGACCTTAACAGAGCGATTTGTGTCACTGCTGATCTGTCCCTGATGAACACAGCATACCTGTCCCTAAACTGAAAAGATACTGCACACCTATACCAAATACCAGCCCTGAAAAGGACTTTTGTGGATCTTAACAGAGCGATTTGTGTCACTGCCGATCTGTCCCTGATGAACACATCATACCTGTCCCTACACTGAAAAGAGACTGTAGTACACCTATACTAAATACCAGCCCTGAAAAGGACTTTTGTGGATCTTAACAGAGCGATTTGTGTCACTGCCGATCTGTCCCTGATGAACACAGCATACCTGTCCCTACACTGAAAAGAGACTGTAGTACACCTATACTAAATACCAGCCCTGAAAAGGACTTTTGTGGATCTTAACCACTTTACCACCGGAGGATTTTGCTGTCTTACGTCTGGGCCACTTTTTGCGATTCGGCACTGTGCGATTTTAACTGACAATTGCGCGGTCCTGTGACGCCGTACCCAAACAAAATTTTTGTTCTTTTTTTCCCACAAACAGAGCTTTCTTTTGGTGGTATTTGATCACCTGTGCGATTTTTACTTTTTGCGCTATAAACAAAAAAAAGAGTGACAATTTTGAAAAAATAACAATATTTTTCAAATTTTTTTACATGAAATTCCCCCCAAAAAAATGTAAAAATCAAAATTTTTTATCATTTTAGGCCAATTTGTTTTCTGCTACATATTTTTGGTAAAAAAAAATCGTATTTTGATTGGTTTGCGCAAAAGTTATTGCGTTTACTAACTAAGGGAAAGATTTCTGTCGTTTTTGGTGTTTTTTTTTTAACGAGTAATGGCGGCCTCAAGGTGTTTTGGGGTGGGGGGGCACAACCCCCCATGTTGAGGGCATGTGGCCTGGTATGGTTCAGGAGGGGGGGCGATCACTCGTTCCCTCCCTTTCCTGAGCTGCCTGGCTGCTTGCACAGAAAAGGGTCTAGTATGAATTTTGAGGGGGCCCCACACCGTTTTTTTTTTTTAAATTTTGGCATGGGGTTCTCCTTAAAATCTATACCAGACCCGAGGGGCCTGGTATGGACTCGTGGGACCCCAAGCTATTTTTTTTCTTTATCTTTTCAATAGCTGGGTGCAACTGCGAGTCATTTTAAATGGGATTTAACTGATTTTTTTTCTTGAGAAATGTAATTTTTTCTAAAGCATGTTACATATATGCTACAGATGTGCTACTTTACAGGCAGACTAAGGGGACCCCCCAGGCACTACTTTTAAAATAATTTTTTATTTTTATTGTTGCACTTTAAGCATAATTAAAATCACTGCTCTTGAAAAAAATGGTCAATTTAAAATAAAAAATTTGCATTGATACATGTCCCCCAGGCCAGTACCCATATCCCCATACCCCTTTTATGGCCAATTACTTGCATATAAGCCTTCAAAATGGGCACTGTTTTGCTGCGAACCAAACAGGGGGTGTTCGGCCCATGTCTTTTAGAGAGTAGTGATTAATGATTAATGCTCTGAATGGTCTAAAATTATTAGTGGTGTACCCCAAGGTTCAGTATCGGGACCCTTACTTTTTAACATATTTATAAATGATATAAAGTTTGGGATTAAAAGTACAATTTCAGCATTCGCAGATGACACCAAGCTATGGACTGGAATTATGTCCTTACAGGATGTCTCCAACTTACAAGCCAATCTCAATGCACTATTTAACTAGGCAACTATACACTTGAGAGCTAAAATACGCATACATCCTACATTCTAGAAGAAGAACAGCTGGGGTTGTCAATGGTGGAGAAAGATTTTAAAAAGCTAGCAAAATACTTTCTTGCGTTAAAAGAGATATAGACCCAAAAGAAAGAGACATCATTTTTCCCCTGTACAAATCATTAGTAAGACCTCATCTGGAATATGCGGTTCAGTTTGGAGCACCAGTTAAAAAAAAAGATATCAGATAACTGGAGAAAGTGCAGAGAAGGGTAGCCAAACTGATTAGAGGCAAAGAGAGAGGCACAGCTATGAGGAAAAATTAGCTGAACTAAGTTTATCCTCTCTTTAGAAGTGGAGATTAAGAGGGATATGATCACCTTGTATAAATACATAAATAGGGATGGCCTTGCGGTTCGCCCAACGGTCGGTTCAAGGGCCTTATCCCCACAACTGTGGCCAGTGGTTGTTGGGGCCTGCAGGTGAGGGGCTTATCGAAACTTGGAAACCCCCTTTAACAAGGTGGGCCCCCAGATCACACCTCCCCCCTATGTGAATGAGTATCAGGTACATAGTATCCCTACCCATTCCCCAAAAAAGTGTCAAAACGTAATGAAAACAAGAGGTTTTTGACTAATCCTTTATTAAAAATAAAAAAAATTGTGTCCCTTGATGTAAATCCATCGTCAATTATGCTGTCCGCTGACCAGAAAAAAAATTACTCTGCCTTCTGGGATGGCCCCCCACCTAATGCCTCCTCTGCGCTTTGACATTTCTTATAAAGGTAAGGGGAGGAGCCACCTGGCTATGTCACCAGGTGTCACTGCCCCTTTTGATGTCATGGACTGGTGCATGCTGGGCCCCCTGCCCCAATCCATCCCATTTGGAGGGCATATGGCCTTGTATGGTTCAGGAGCTCGCTCACCCCGCTTTCCTGACCTGCCAGGCTGCACATGGATTTTGAAGGAGACCCCATGCCGAGGGGGACCCCACGGGGACCCCAGGGCCTGGTATTGACTGAGAGGGGAACACAAACTGTTTTTTTATTTACTTTTTAACCAACACTTTTTTTTATATTCAGTTGTCAGCGGGGAAACTCATTGACAGCTAATGATGTATCGGTTGTTATGGATGCTGCAGCCGGCTTCCATGACCCGCTCCTTAATAACCAATTTATACTGCACCCTGATTGGGCAAAGCTTTGCCCAATCAGGGCGCAGAATGCACTGTGCAGCGCTCAGTGCATTGCAGGGTGTTCAGCGGGGCGAACAACCGGTGAACACCCTGCAAATTCGAGTGTTCGGTGAATGGACAATCAGGCAAATGTTCAGCCTGAACTCATGCTCGGGATAAACCGTTCACCAATCCCTACTCTCTAAATACAGTCTTGAATTATCCAAGTCTGTAGACTTTAACTTCTACATTAGCCATGTGTGTGGATCATACACTTTTGCAAAATCCAAATATATTATATTCACAGCCACTCCTTTGTCTAAGTATTTGCTTACTTACTTATAAAAAGAAATTGGATTTGTTTGACAATTTTGGTCTTTATTAAATCCCTGCTGACTATTGTTTAAAAAAATATTTTCTAGCAAAAACTCTTCCATGTGGTCTTTTATTAAACTCTCAGGTGTCGTACCAACTATAGAAGGTCAACTAACTGGTCTCTACCTACTTGTTAAAGACTTTGATCCCTTTTTAAATATAGGCACCGCATTGGCCTTATGCCGGTGGGACCATGACAGTCTGTAAATACAGTGCCTTGCGAAAGTATTCAGCCCCCTTGAACTTTGGGACCTTTTGCCACATTTCAGGCTTCAAACATAAAGATATAAAAGAATCTACAACAAGTGGGACACAATCATGAAGTGGAATGAAATTTATTGGATATTTCAAACTTTGTTAACAAATAAAAAACTGAAAAATTTGGCGTGCAAAATTATTCAGCCCCCTTAAGTTAATACTTTGTAGCGCCACCTTTTGCTGCCATTACAGCTGTAAGTCGCTTGGGGTATGTCTCTATCAGTTTTGCACATCGAGAGACTGAAATTTTTGCCCATTCCTCCTTGCAAAACAGCTCGAGCTCAGTGAGGTTGGATGGAGAGTGTTTGTGAACAGCAGTTTTCAGTTCTTTTCACAGATTCTCGATTGGATTCAGGTCTGGACTTTGACTTGGCCATTCTAACACCTGGATATGTTTATTTGTGAACCATTCCATTGTAGATTTTGCTTTATGTTTTGAATCATTGTCTTGTTGGAAGACAAATCTCTGTCCCAGTCTCAGGTCTTTTGCAGACTCCATCAGGTTTTCTTCCAGAATGTTCCTGTATTTGGCTCATCCATCTTCCCATCAATTTTAACCATCTTCCCTGTCCCTGCTGAAGAAAAGCAGGCCCAAACCATGATGCTGCCACCACCATGTTTGACAGTGGGGATGGTGTGTTCAGGGTGATGAGCTGTGTTGCTTTTACGCCAAACATAACATTTTGCATTGTTGCCAAAAAGTTTGATTTTGGTTTCATCTGACCAGAGCACCTTCTTCCACATGTTTGGTGTGTCTCCCATGTGGCTTGTAGCAAACTTTAACAACACTTTTTATGGATATCTTTAAGAAATGGCTTTCTTCTTGCCACTCTTCCATAAAGGCCAGATTTGTGCAGTATACGATGATTGTTGTCCTATGGACAGAGTCTCCCACCTCAGCTGTAGATCTCTGCAGTTCATCCAGAGTGATCATGGGCCTCTTGGCTGCATCTCTGATCAGTCTTCTCCTTGTATGAGCTGAAAGTTTAGAGGGACGGCCAGGTCTTCGTAGATTTGCAGTGGTCTGATACTCCTTTAATTTCAATATTATCACTTGCACTGTGCTCCTTGGGATGTTTAAAGCTTTGGAAATCTTTTTGTATCCAAATTTGGCTTTAAACTTCTCCACAACAGTATCTCGGACCTGCCTGGTGTGTTCCTTGTTCTTCATGATGCTCTCTGCGCTTTAAACGGACCTCTGAGACTATCACAGTGCAGGTGCATTTATACGGAGACTTGATTAAACACAGGTGGATTCTATTTATCATCATTAGTCATTTAGGTTAACATTGGATCATTCAGAGATCCTCACTGAACTTCTGGAGAGAGTTTGCTGCACTGAAAGTAAAGGGGCTGAATAATTTTGCACGCCCAATTTTTCAGTTTTTTATTTGTTAACAAAGTTTGAAATATCCAATAAATTTAGTTCCACTTCATGATTGTGTCCCACTTGTTGTTGATTCTTCACAAAAAATTACAGTTTTATATCTTTATGTTTGAAGCCTAAAATGTGGCAAAAGGTCGCAAAGTTCAAGGGGGCCAAATACTTTCGCAAGGCACTGTAGTCTTTCTTTAAAAATTAAAAACAATGACTTTGAAATAACAGAGATCAACATTTTGAGAACACATGGATGTAAGCCATCTAGTCAAAGTGCTTTGTTCACCTTTACTTTGTCTAAGTGTTTCTGAACTAAATAATTTAGCATGAGCCATTGTGGATCATTTGGGGGCTACGTCAATACTATTCCCATTATGGACTTGAGCTCTTCCATTTTCCTTTTTATACACAGAGCTGTTTGGTTGTTTAATACATTTGCCAGTTACCAGCATGGATTATATTGTAAAAGGCCTACATGCTCAGACCTAACCTTTTCACAATTAATATACAGTATTTAAAGATTTTTTTTTTTTTTTTTGGGGGGGGGGTTGTCCTACTTAAATTATGATAGTGTTCCTTCATTTGTATATTTTTTTAAAGCTCTTTCCTTATTGTTTATAGCCTTTTTAAGTTTCAGTTTTATTTTTAGCCTTTTAAATGTATTGATTAGAGTAATATAGTTTGCTTGCAGTATGTTTGCATACACTGGTTTGAAGCATTCCCATTACCATTCTGTGTTCTTTAATGAAAAAATTCCCATTGGATTAATGTCAGGACTCTGTGCAAGCCAGTCAAGTTCCTCCACTCGAAACTTGCTCATCCATGTCTTTTTGGACCTTGCTTTGTGCACTGATGCGCAGTCATGTTGGAACTGGTAAGGGCCATCCTTAAACTGTTCCCACAAAGTTGGGAGCATGAAATTGTCCAAAATGTCATGGTATGCTGACGCCTTAAGAATTCCCTTTACTGGACCTAAGGGGCTAAGCCCAACCCCTGAAAAACAACCCCCACACCATAATCCCCTCTCCACCAAATTTGTTGTACCAGTGCACAAAGCAAGGTCCATAATGACATGGATGAGTGAGTTTGGGGTAGAGGAGCTTGACTGGCCTGCCCAGACCTCAACCTGATAGAACACCTTTGGGAGGACTGCAAGCCAGGTCTTCTGGTCCAACATCGGTACCTGACCTCACAAATTAACTTCTGGAAGAATGGTCAAACATTCCCATAGACACACTCCTAAACCTTGTGGACAGCCTTCCCAGAAGAGTTAAAGCTGTTATAGCAGCAAAGGGTGGGACAACTCAATATTGAACCCTAAGGACTAAGACTGGGATTCCATTAAAGTTCATGTGCGTGTAAAGGCAGGTGTGCCAATACTTTTGACAATACAGTGTAGGTTTTATCCCAGTGAAAAGTCAGCCCAGTGCTCTAGAAACTCAAATGCAGCCTAGTTCTTTAAATTGATTCTTAAGGAGTTTCCCCATTCTATGTATTCTGTCATTGGTTCCAACATGGACCAAGACAGCTAGGTCATATCCAACCTCTCCCAGTCATTTATCAACACTTTCCACCACATGCTGGATCATGGCACCAGGGAGATGGCAAACTATTCTGTTGAGGCCATCCCAGTAACAAACTATTAAATCCGTCCTTCTGATTATACAGTTACCACCAACTGTCTAGACCTTCTTATATTTCCCTCTCCACCCCTATTAGATAGGCTGCTCTCCTGGATGCTAGGAGTAGCAGTGACCTCAGAAGACTTTCACCCCTTATCTTCACCCAATTTGGCAAATTTATTTGGGATCTCAAACACAGGACTGGCCTTCATTTTCTGTGAGCCCCTACTTCTACCTCTAAGTACATTAACCCATCTTCCTACCTGATCATCCTGACTTACCCCTCAACTAAGAATGGGCCGAACACCCTGTTTGATTCGCAGCAGAACTCCCGAACAGGGGAAATGTTCTAACCCGAATGGCGAACCCCATTGAAATTTATGGAACCCCATTGAAGTTTATGGGAGGCGAACAGGAACAATCAAAAGTGCCCATTGTGAAGGCTTATATGCAAGCAATTGGCCATAAATGTGGTAAGGAGGTCTGGGTACTGCCCTGGGGGACATGTATCAATTAAAAAAATTGAAAAACAATAGTTTTTTCAGGAGCAGTGATTTAAATGATGCTAAAAGTGCAACAATAAAAATGAAAATGTCCTTTAAATATAATGCCTAGGAGGCCCCTTTTATGTGCCTGTAAAATGGCACATCTGTAGCATGCATAAAACATGCTACAGTAAAAATGACATTTCTGAAGAAAAAAAAACTGAGTCTAGTTTAAAATGACTCAGGGTTACAATTACCGGCTCCCAGTTATTAAAAAATGAAATAAAAAAACAGCGTGAGGTCCCCCCAGTCCATACCATACCAGGCCTTTTGGGTCTTTTTCCAGCAAGAACTCATCTATGTGGTCTTTTCTTCAACTCTCCAGTATCTTCCCAGCTATAGAAGTTAAACTAACAGGCCTATAGTTACTTGGTAAAGACTTTGATCCCTTTTTAAATATAGGTACCACATTGGCCTTACGCCAATCCAGTAGTACTTTGCCTGTCAATAAAATCCCTCAAAAATTGAAATAATGGCTTTGAAATAAAGAAAAAGGAGAGGAATGGCGCTGTCTACCAAAAAGGAAAAGTCACTGATCCAATAAATAGAAATAGGCAAAGGAATATGTGATGGATAGTGGTAACAGGATATTTCAAGGGCACCTAGAGTGTCTCACGTGTGGCTGAGGCAAATAAGTCCGAGCAATAAACTAAATAAAGTTACTGATGCAATAATTAAACCAGGTAAATGGCAATCAATAAATAAAATAAATGCACAATAAATAAGAAAAAATACAATAAGGTGTCACGTGCTGTGAATATGTGGTGATAAATAAATAGAAATGGTAGAAGTGCATATATATCAATGAGTAAAGTGCAAATATAACAGAAAAAATGAATGTACAACACCTTAAAGTGTTAAGTGGCAAAGAAAGTATGCGTGGTAACGGAATAAATGAATAAAATATTCTATCGCTATTAACCAATAAAGTGACACTGTGCACACATAAATATCAGATAAAGTGACAATGTGCACACATAAATATCAGATAAAGTGACAATGTGCCAGCTGAGGGAAATAGCTGATAGAAAATTATTAACCAATAAAGTGACACTGTGCACACATAAATATCAGATAAAGTGACAATGTGCCAGCTGAGGGAAATAGCTGATAGAAAATTATTAACCAATAAAATGACACTGTGCACACATAAATATCAGATAAAGTGACTAAGTGTCAGCTGAGGGAAACAGTCCATAAATAGTGTAAACAGGTGATATATCTTCATGCAGCAATACCAGTGATGACCCTGTGGTGGGTAAAGTGGTGAGGTGCTTTGTGGCCCCTAAGGTAAGTAGCAAACTCACCAGAGATACCCACCCCTCACAGGGGTATAGAGTGGGTATACGTATAGTGGTAGGGAGATCCCTCTGGTGGGTCCTGGTTCCCTCAAGAGATCCTGGTAAATAGGTGGATCGGGAGATCCCTGTAGGGCTCCGGGGTACTCTAGGGGTTCCTATAAAGGGTTCCCATGTGTCCTGTTGGGTCTGCACTTGGTGAGCGGAGTTCTATCTCTGGTACTTCAGGGGTATCAGCGGGTATCAGCGGGTATCAGCGGTACGTGTATTTAGGTGGAAGAGCCATGTGGAGTAAGGAGAGGGCACATAGTGTAATACTGTAAAGGTATCCTTTATTTCCAAAGACAAGTAAAATAAGGTACTCACAATCTCTCAGTTAACCACTTAAGCCCCGGAAGATTTTACCCCCATTCCGACCAGGGGGTATTTTGCGATTCGGCACTGCGTGAATTTAACGCACAATTGCGCGGTCGTGCGACGCTGTACCTAAACGAATTTGACGTCCTTTTTTTCCCACAAACAGAGCTTTCTTTTGGTGGTATTTGATCACCTGTGCGATTTTTTGATCACGCGCTATAAACAAAAAAAGAGCGTCAATTTTGCAAAAATAGCAATATTTTTCACATTTTTTTATATGAAATTCCCCCAAAAAAAAATGTAAAAATCAAAATTTTTAAAAATTTTCGGCCAATTTATTTTATGCTACCTATGTTTGGTAAAAAAAATCGCAAAAAGCGTATTTTGATTGGTTTGCGCAAAAGTTATCGCGTTTACTAACAAAGGGAAAGATTTTTGTCATTTTTGTTGTTTTTTTTTTAACGCGTAATGGCGGCGATCTGCGATTTTTTTTGCGGTACTGCGACATTGCGGCGGACAGATCGGACCCTTGACTGACATTTTTGACACTTTTGGGGTTACCAGTGACATTTCTACAGTAATCAGTGCTATACATATGCACTGTTACTGTAAAAATACACTGGTAGTGAAGGGGTTAACTTTATTTGGAAGGGAGGGGCTGTGTATGTCCCTAGGGGCGTGGTTTCTACTGTGATTGGCTGTGGCTCTAGCTGTAAGGACACTGATCAACGGATCTACATAGTAGATCCGTGTGATCAGTGTCTTTGCAGCGAGGAGAATGACAGGCAGTTTGTTTACACAAGCTGCCTGACATTCTCCCTCTCCCCCGCCGATCGCCGAGTGACCGGCGGACATCGGGTCCGCTGGTCACACGCGCGGGGGGGTCCGTGACCACGCGGGAGCGGGAGCGCGCCCCGGGGGGCGCGCGCTCGCTCCCTAGACCCTCACAAGCAAGCAACGTAGCCCTACGTTAGTTTGCCTGTGAGGGGCTGACCGCCGACGTAGATAGTCGTGCGGCGGTCGGCAAGTGGTTAAAATAAAGCAGTATATTGAGTCTCTGGAACGCAAAGCGTTCCAACCGATAGCCGGAACCGGAAGTGATGTGACTTCCTTTTTACATATTTTGTTATATTCTTTGTAACATTTAAACGATGATAGTGTTCCTTTGTTTTCAAATTTTTTAAATAGCTATGCTATTGCAAAGTCCTGCTTTTCCTCTAGAAATTAGTGAAACTGTCTGGTTTTATTTCACCAATATGTTAACAAAATTTAGGCTGGTATTTCTGAATTTCCCTGTTCCTTATGTTTTTAATGGCTTTGAATGACTCCTAGGTGTCTGTTTATGTTTCAAGTGTTCTTTTGCTTGATTTTTGGTGCAGTACGTTGTACCTGGAGGTATTTTAACCACTTCAATACCTTCACTCTCTTTTCCCCTTGGCTAATTGTCAGCTTTCTGTGCTGTCCCAGTTTAAATGAGAATTGTGCAGTCATGCAACATTGTACCCAAATTATTATTACAGATAACACTTTTTTTAGTGGTATTTAATCAGCACTGTGTTTTTTATTTTGCTAAACAAACAAAAAAAATAAAAAATCTAAAAGAAAATGTTTTTCTTAGCTTCTGTTACAACATTTTGCAAATAAGTAATTTTTCTTCTTTACTGATGTGCACTGATGAAGCTGAAATGATGGGCATTGATAGGCAGCACTGATAGGCGGCACTGATGATTCGCCCTTTACCCCAATTTAAGATCAGCTGTGTCTAAAGGACAGAGTGGTCACAAAGTGCTCCGGATATGTGCTGAAGGCGGCAGGGCTCTGGGAGGATATTTATAGACCCCTCCCAAAACAACAGTACTGCGCTGTAGCTGTCTTTTGGCTATAGCGCTGTACCAAAGTGGTTAAACTATACATATAAATGGTCTGATAATACAACTTTGGAAAAATGAGCGTAATTCACTGTTATTTGTTTTTTACTTCAATCTCTAGGCAACATAATTTATCTTCCCAACCCCCCTCATGTCCCAAAGTCTTGGAGCCCTTGTCAAATGACCATTAATATAGAAGAAGTTTTAAAGGAGTTGTAAATGCAGAAGGTTTTTTAACCTAATGCATTCTATGCATTAAGATAAAAAAAAAAAGCCTTCTGTGTGTAGCAGCCGCCCCAGCACCCCCTAATACTTACCTGAGCCCCATCTCTATCCAGCGATGTCCATAAGTCCCTCGGGATTTCAGGACTCTCCCTTGCTGTCAATCAAAGTCAGTTAACCAATCAGGAGAGAGAGGGGGTGGGGTGGAAAAGCAGTGCTGTGTCTGAATGGAGACAGGGAGCTGCAGCTCGACTTAGGTGCCCCCATAGCAAGCTGCTTGATGTGGGGGCACGCAACAGGAGGGAGGGGCCAGGAGAGCCCAAGAAGGACCTGAGAAGAGGAGGATCTGGGCTGCTCTGTGCAAAACCACTGAACAGAGCAGGTAAGTATAACATGTTTGTTATTAAAAAAAAAAAAACACAAGACTTTACAATCACTTAAAGTTTAATGAAATTCTTAAATGTATTGCCCCTGCTTCTCGGCTCTGGTTTTACAGCCTCCTGCCTAGCTGTGCTTGCCTTCACTGCCAGGAAATGCCAACAGACCATGTATACTAACAGAATGTACCATTTTATTCAATTACTGTCATTATATATCTCTAATCTCTAATGATGATCTGATTAGTTAATGATTAATGTTGTACCAACCTAAATATATCCTTTTTTTTTTTTTTTTTTTAATAAATAGGGCAGGGAGCCTTCCTGGAAGGCAGGACACAATGGTTACAGCTGGTGGATGTAGCCTCCAACAGTAATCTCATACAAAAAATCATACAGACTGGTTATGCTGAAGTTGATTGATGGATCGACTTTAATACAACCAGCTTGCCTATAAATGGATCAAATCTCGGCTGGTCCCTGCTGATCCGGACAAGATTCAATCCATCTATGAACGGATTTACTCCTCATGTTACCTTATTGTCTTTACTTGCCTCACAGTTTGCACTTCTGTAAACGTCTTTGTCGCTCGATTGTTATACTTAGGATGCGCACAAAGCCTTTTTATGCAAGCACAATGTACCCACAACAGTTGTGTCCTATTACACCATTGTAATGTTTTCAACCATTTGTTTGTTTTGCAATAAAATATTTGAACAAGAAAAAATATTGTTTTATGGACTGGAGTTACCATTTATATAAGTTCAGACAATCTCTTTTGTTTTAAGACAATGGCCATGCAATGTTTGCGCTGCCAATGTCATCCCTGCTAACCTGTAAGAAGCCTTTGATATGTAATTAAAGGCTTCTCTCTCTCCATTGCAAAGATGCAATTGTTAGGAATTTGATGATTGTAAGCAAATGTTCGTTTGTGTAATGTGTATGGATGACCCCATAGAGGGTGTCATCATCCTACCTTCTCAGAGTATATTCAGTTATATTTGCAATACAACTCATATAATGAAGTCCATTGAAAATTGTTATGAAAAAACTAGGCTGGGGTGGGTGTCAAGTAACAATCCTTTCTGAATGAAAATTTGCAGAGGGGGCGTGGCCTGAGCGGGTCTGCAGAGCTCTGCCTAGCCCACATCTATCTTCCAGCGATCCAGCCACACCTGTGGCACTTGCTGACCCCCACATACCCTCATTTGCTTGCTGTCCCTCCCGGGACATGGCGGGCATGGTCAACATTGGGCAGGCTGGCATGGCGACGCTGGCTGTAAACCTCCTCTCCCACCTTGTGAGCTGCTCCAAGATGGCGCTAACTCCTCTTTTAGCATGGAGCACTCTGCTACTGCCTGGGCTGTATTCCTAGACTGTGTGCTCCCTAGGGCTGCTGATGATACTTCTCCTGCTTCACTTATCTCCTCTGAGCTGACCCTGTCACAAATTATGGGAACAAACAGTATCTTTTCACTCAGTGCCCAGTATCAGTGGCCATCATCCCTGTAAATTGTGAACAAGAAGGGTTCCCCTATGTATGGGACTGTAAATGCCACTGAACACTGTGTTTTGCATAAAATATCTTTATTATTACAAAATACATACAAAATAATAACATAAATCAATAACATCACAGGGCATAAAAATATGCATGCATATGACAGACCAAATACCGAACACAATAGGGGCGCTTAGGTGTACAAGGTGATCGTGGAACCGAAACCGACACTACGCGTTTCGGGCAGAAGAGCCCTTCTTCAGGGGTCACCCAAAGCTCCAGATACAATACCTAGTATATCTAAAACAAGGAAGAAATGTTTTAAGTGTGGTATAACATGGTTAGTCCGTATATATATATATATGAGTAAGCAGACAGTATGTCTCATATTTTGGATTTCATAATATATACTCAATATTCATGGACCTACCCTTAGCGTCTATCCCTACGGATTGGATTGGTCTGTCAGCTAAAAGATGGTATTGCTACCATTAGGAGGAATGCCCAAATTCCCACAGGCCCGTTCCAGGGCTGCGAAGTCCGTGAGAGTATGAAAGAAGTAGTAGCATCCGCCCAGAGGAACCAGGAGGGCACCACGATGACCGGCAAAAAAATTGGCTCAGTATAAACTACTCCCGTAAGGGGGAGGGGGATATATCCATATAGCAACCTAGTGCACAGAAGATGAAGTAACAAGAATAGTAAAAAGTAAATTAGCTGATGATAGGAATATACAACGAATTCGTCACTGTACGCTTAAAGTGACAAGAGGCAAATATTTACCTGTATTATACAGGAAGGATGAGACCACAGAGGGTCCAATATAGTACAAGTAGTAATAATCTTGTATGGGTGAGATCAAAGTGTATGTGTATCTGTAAATGTAAAGGGTATACCAGTAGGTGAGTAACAAATAGTATTCAACCATCTTAAGTAAAGGGTGGTGACTTAGATAGTTTTATAATTCGGAACCAACGCCCAAAGAGGAAGAGAACACCATAGGATTGTGAGAATCATTGGAGTATATAGGGTGAGTGTCAAAGAAGGTAAAGACATAGAAAAGGTAGTACCCCTTTGGCCCCAGAATATGCATCAATTTAATTCGTCATGGCTTCTGATAAAGCAATATCAATAGCCGCTCGTAATGACGTTTATCCCAAAAGAAAGGCCACTTTGGGCATATATATAAGCGTCAAAGACAGATTTGTGGCGGTATGTATATATGCATACTTATGTTGGGTAAAGGGTGCCATTTATAAGTCCAAGTATACAGCCATAGACCTCTATATAGGGACATTGAAGTATAATTGGAGATTATGCAAAAACGCATGCAATAGAGAGCAGTGTACAGACCCATACAAATAGCAAAAACCAATAGGGAAAAGCAAGTGTGCAAATGGAACATGCAGGAAAGACCCCCATATAGGGGGTCTATCGTCATGTATTGAGCATGCAAAAACGAGACCCAGATCTACCACTTGGTAGACATGTACGAGACATGCACATGGGAATCCCTCCAGTACCCAAATTCCGTGCCCTAGATAGGGTCCACCCCAGCCCCCGTGGGGGGGACTGGAATAAGACCCTTCTACAGCGGGAAACCCGGTGGATTATAGATCTGAATGCCACCACAGCCCCGGGTTTGAATGATGTCGTCAGTTTTCGACCGTTCCTGGAGGGCTTTGCCTCAGGTGGATGGGAAAATTAGAAACTCTATTTCCCCTTGATATGAAGTGTCCCTTCTTCCATTGATTTGGGATACAAATATAAAATCTTTAAATCCTTTAATTCTTATTTACCTACATCCAATCTGTTTACATGGGCATGCCTCCTACAGAGTCTGCATATGAGGGGAAATAAAAACCCTTGATATATTCCAATTATGGCCTTATTTTATCAAGTATATGGTATTGGTGGACATGATATTACCCATGTTGCCTGCTATACATGCGTGTGTAGATATACATATGTATATGGGGATATTAGGACACCTGGATTACCCCATATGGGACTAAGAGAGATATGGAGATAGTCTTACCATACCTGACAATCAATACCACAATACCATGGTACTTATAGTCACTGTCCTTTCTCGTGACACTGTGCTACATTTGAGTGTGTTCTTTCTCGTGACATTGTGCTACATTTAAATGTGAAGTTAATGATTGTGTGTAGATCATACATAGGGATATGTTTTGCACAAGATTGGATATCTGTTTCCGGTTGTACCTTTGTGGGTTATACTAGTGTAAATGTGATATTATTATAATATGTATAGATATATTTGTTATACCAATCTGTTACATGCAAGTGGCAGACTGATATCGATCCATCTGTGTGGCTCCCCCTCCAATCTCGATTGGATTCTCCATAATGGTCGGCTCTAAAATTAACAATAAGTTAGACCCCCGCAATACATGACCAAATACTCCTATTTAATTATTAGGGATTGTGATCAAATTTTTCACTAACTATTTGTCAGATACAAAACTTTGTCTGGTTTGCCTTGTACGGCACGTCCTTAATCTCCCTGATCACTCTCTGCTGCTTATCTCTTTCTTTTCTTCCTTTCTTATCTTCCTTTTTTCTTTCTCTCTTTCTCCCTCTTTACCCCTTTCCTACTTTCTCCTTGTTGTCAGCTTTCAGCTGACTTTTCTATGCACCATCCCAGCGCCAGCTGTAGGTTCCCCCAGCGCGGGCAGGGGGAGCCCTCGAGGTTTTTTTTCCCCATTTATACCAGCGTTCCTCCGGAACTGTTGGTTTCCCGCGTCGGTGCCCGTGGAGCGCAGACGTGGCCTCTCCTTCCGGGATGGGCGGGGTCTGCGCTACACGGGCAGATGATCGGATTGGCTCCTACATCACTGTGATGACGCCGCATGCCTCTAGTGCGCATGCGCTGGCGTCTGCTTGATCCTTTATCAACAGTCCGGGCTGGCGTCCCTTTGTAGAGGATGCCAAGCCCATAGCAAGATAGGAGACAGATAAGCTGATTTTCTTACCAGATTGGATGACACCACTGTAATATAATGGCACATAGAGGTACTTTTCACCTTTCTTCCTTTTTATATTTATATTCCGTTCCCCACGGGCACCCTCTTTCCCCTATATGGGGGTCTTTCCTGCATGTTCCATTTGCACACTTGCTTTTCCCTATTGGTTTTTGCTATTTGTATGGGTCTGTACACTGCTCTCTATTGCATGCGTTTTTGCATAATCTCCAATTATACTTCAATGTCCCTATATAGAGGTCTATGGCTGTATACTTGGACTTATAAATGGCACCCTTTACCCAAGATAAGTATGCATATATACATACCGCCACAAATCTGTCTTTGTAACGCTTATATATATGCCCAAAGTGACCTCTCTTTTGGGATAAACGTCATTACGAGCGGCTATTGATATTGCTTTATCAGAAGCCATGACGAATTAAATTGATGCATATTCTGGGGCCAAAGGGGAACTACCTTTTCTATGTCTTTACCTTCTTTGACACTCACCCTATATACTCCAATGATTCTCACAATCCTATGGTGTTCTCTTCCTCTTTGGGCGTTGGTTCCGAATTATAAAACTATCTAAGTCACCACCCTTTACTTAAGATGGTTGAATACTATTTGTTACTCACCTACTGGTATACCCTTTACATTTACAGATACACATACACTTTGATCTCACCCATACAAGATTATTACTACTTGTACTATATTGGACCCTCTGTGGTCTCATCCTTCCTGTATAATACAGGTAAATATTTGCCTCTTGTCACTTTAAGCGTACAGTGACGAATTCGTTGTATATTCCTATCATCAGCTAATTTACTTTTTACTATTCTTGTTACTTCATCTTCTGTGCACTAGGTTGCTATATGGATATATCCCCCTCCCCCTTACGGGAGTAGTTTATACTGAGCCAATTTTTTTGCCGGTCATCGTGGTGCCCTCCTGGTTCCTCTGGGCGGATGCTACTACTTCTTTCATACTCTCACGGACTTCGCAGCCCTGGAACGGGCCTGTGGGAATTTGGGCATTCCTCCTAATGGTAGCAATACCATCTTTTAGCTGACAGACCAATCCAATCCGTAGGGATAGACGCTAAGGGTAGGTCCATGAATATTGAGTATATATTATGAAATCCAAAATATGAGACATACTGTCTGCTTACTCATATATATATATATACAGACTAACCATGTTATACCACACTTAAAACATTTCTTCCTTGTTTTAGATATACTAGGTATTGTATCTGGAGCTTTGGGTGACCCCTGAAGAAGGGCTCTTCTGCCCGAAACGCGTAGGGTCGGTTCCGGTTCCACGATCACCTTGTACACCTAAGCGCCCCTATTGTGTTCGGTATTTGGTCTGTCATATGCATGCATATTTTTATGCCCTGTGATGTTATTGATTTATGTTATTATTTTGTATGTATTTTGTAATAATAAAGATATTTTATGCAAAACACAGTGTTCAGTGGCATTTACAGTCCCATACATAGGGGAACCCTTCTCGTCACAAATTATGGAAGCCATACAACACTGCCAGGCAACCTTAACAGAAACAGAATCTGTCAGGAAGGACTTATCTTTTCTTAACCACTCGCCGACCAGCCGCCGTACATATATCCTTCCCGCAAAATGACGTACCTGTAAATCGTATCGCTGGACCATGAGTGGGGGCACGTGCGTTAGCCCATTCACCACAGGGGAAGCTGATCTGCGGGTCCGGTGGCCTCGATTGCCCTGGGCACCCGCAATGGCTCCCCATGGAGACAGACTGTTCTGTCAGCAATGAACACAGGGCTCCTGTGTTCCTCTTATTTAGGAATACAGGTCTTTGTGTTCATTCCATAAGCCCATCCCCCACATAGTTAGAAAGCACCCCCTAGGGACACATTTAAACCTTTGATCGCCCCTGGTGTTAATCCTTTCCCTGCCAGTGTCATTAGTACAGTAACAGTGCATATTTTTAGCACTGATTACTGTAGTAATGTCACTGGTCCCCCCAAAAGTGTCAAAAATGTCAGTTAGGTGTCCGATATGTCCGCCGCAATGTCGCAGTCCCGCTAAAAATTGCTAATCGCCGCCATTACTAGTAAAAAATAAAAATAAATAAAAATGACAAATCTTTTCCATAGTTAGTAGACGCGATAACTTTTGCGCAAACCAATCAATACACACTTATTGGGATTTTTTTCACCAGAATACAAATTGGCCTAACATGATGAAAAAATTTGATTTCTATTTTTTTTTTTTTTATTGGGAATGCTTTATAGCAGAAAGTAAAAATATATATTTTTTTTCAGAATTGTTGCTATTTTTTTGTTTATAGCGCAAAAAATAAAAATCGCACAGGTGATCAAATACCACCAAAAGAAAGCTCTATTTGTGGGAAAAAAAGGACATGAATTTTGTTTGGGTACAGCGTTGCACAACCGCGCAATTGTCAGTTAAATTAATACAGTGCCAAATTGTAAAAAACGGCCTGGTTATTATTAAGGGGGAAAACCTTCCGGTCCAGAAGTGGTTAAACAAGACATTCATAACCTCCACCATCAAGTTACTAATGCTGAACAGCGGATGAGTGATTTGGAGGATGCTACCCATTCTTTACAGGCTTCGGTGACTGATCTGCAGGAAAGCACATTAAGGCTACTGTAGATAAGTTGAACGATCTGGAGGACTGCCTTCGCCAAAATAACCTATGGTTTCTGGGGTACACCAAAATAACCTATGGTTTCTGGGGTACACCAAAATAACCTATGGTTTCTGGGGTTCCCCGAGGGATCCGAAGGCAGGAACCCTGAAGCCTTTATGGAACATTGGCTTGTTACTTGTTACTACCTTTGGGGTCACCACTTTTTCTCCGTTGTTTGCTATCGAGCAGACCCACAATGTCCCGCTGCCCCCATTACCATCCAGAGAGCCACCTCTTCCTATTTTAAATCATCATTTGCATTACTTTTATATATGGGTGGTAGGTGTCATAAACTCTACCCTGGTCCAACCTTTGGAAAATATTATACACTTAATACATACAACCAATTATTTTTGCATTAACATTACGTTTCTATCTACCTGTCGAGTTATAAGATTGCTTTTTTCTTTTATAATCACAAGAGAATTTTAATTTATTCCCTTCAGACTTCACATTGCCTAACGCTTCTATGTTTTAAGTATAAAAGAAGAAGAACAATTGCAGTCGTTGTTTTGTGAGGAATGTTCAAGCTGCCTTAAACTGGCGTTTTATCCCCGGCATTATAAGGACAATGGTTTAAATTACAGTTTTTACTTATTACAATGATTTCAATCCGCATAAATCCTTTTTTTTAATTTACAGAAACATCTAGAATTCCAATTCAAAAAATTGAAATTATAGTTGTGTTTTTTTTTTTTTTCACTACTAATGAAGTCAATATAACTATGTGCCTTTTTTAGTACTGACCAAAAAGTTAAGCTGTTTTGCATGATATGTGCCAATACGATGGAAGAAAAAAAAAAAAGGAAGAAAGACATTCTCTAATTGGACTCTAGTACCACTACTGAGCAATGTGGTCTTTGAAATTATAATTCTTTCTATGTAGTAAGTTTTATTCCGAGAAAAATTTCACATTTTTAACTAATTAATTTAAGAATTTAATTCAGAATCAGAAAACTTTAATGATTACTTGTGATGTACTATTCATATTTATTAGGAATTTATTGAAAAAAAAAAAGACACATTTTATTACATTGTTGTTTGGGGACACATAAGATTTAGCAAATTAAGTCAGCCTGTATTCTTTGCACCAAATTTCTTTTTCTGCTGCTGTCAAAAACATTGACTTCTGAGGCTTAGTGGTTATAAGAATTGTTCAAACGTGGGATAAAGAGATACAGAAAAACACAGTTTTATTTATTTGTAGTTCAAATGGATGGGCTTTGATGTCAGTTAAAGCAAGGTGAAAAAAGGCTTTTTTTTTAACCACATCTCCTCCGTAAGGTTTTACCCCATTTGTGATCAATTTTTTGCATTTTTTGCTTTTCAGTACTGCACTATTTTAACTGGCAATTGTGTGGTTATGCAATACTGTGCAGAAATTACGTTTTTATCATTTTTGTCACATAAATAGAGCTTTCTTTTGGTGGTATTTGATCACCTCTGGGTTTTTTATTTTTTTGCAATAAAAATAAAAAAAAAATAAAAATTTTTGAAAAAAAAAAAAACTATTTTTAATTGCGGTTATAAAACATATCCAATAAAATGTCTTCATATATGTAGGCCAAAATGTGTTCTGCTACATGTAAATCCCAATAAGAGTACTGTATATCAATTGGTTTATGTGTCTGGTATACATGTTTGAAAATCGATTAGTCCTGATGTACTGATGGCCTTTCTCCTTTCTTGAGGCCCTTAAAATGCCAGGACAGTACAAATATCCTCCACATGACCCCTTTTTGGAAAGTATACAATATGAGGCATATAATAAGAGGTATGATAAGTTTTTTGAAGCTGTAATTTTTTGTAACAATTTTTGTGAAAATGAAGAAATTGAATGTTTTTTTTTTCCCATTTTTGTTTTTGCATTCTTTTACCATTCTAGTACACTATTATCATATGACTGATGTGGCAGTGGTCAGGGACACTGCCTAGTGACAAAATGTTAAAAAAAAAAAAATTAAAGATTGTATTACATTTTTTTAAAAATGTTTTTCTTTTTAGAACTTTTGTTTATTTTTATTTTTTTACAAACACATACATATACACATGCACATTTTTTATTAGAGTAGATCAGTGTCACCATAGTAACATTGTACTACTCCTAAGGGGTGATCATGTGATCACTGGGCGGCAGGTACCAGGATCCGCAATCCGCTGTGTTCAGTGGACACAGCAGTCATGGGAGTGGCGCACTGCATGCCCCCAACCCCGAGCAGGCTGGATGATGTACATGAATAACGGAACTCTTTCTTTATTATATGCATGCACATTTTCCTTATAATTGACAAGGAATTGTTAATACACAGATAGACCCCTTTTACAGTATATAATATAATAATAATACAGGATGTATATAGCACCAAAAGTTTGTGCAATGCTTTACAATGTAGAAGAGGGGACAGTAGAATTACAATACAGTTAAATACAGAAGGAACGGGAGGGCCCTGTATGAGGAGCTTACAATCTAAAGAAAGGGGGAGGTGGTACAAAGGTAATAGCTGTGAGGGATGATCTGATGAAGGTGACTTGGGTATAGTTCTTAGGTTGAGGTTGGATAGGCTTTCCTGAATAAGTGAGTTTTCAGGGATCTCCTAATGGTGGACAGGGTAGGGACATACTGGGGCAGGGAGTTCCAAAGGATGGGCAAGGCTCTGGAGAAGTCCTGGAGGCAAGCCAGGAAAGAGGTAACAAGGGAGCTAGAGAGCAGGAGGTCTAGAAGGAGAGACTTGGGTGATACCTGCAGATTAGGTTGGTGATATATCTGGAGGCAATGTTGTGGAGGGCCTTGTATGTTGTCGTTAGTATTTTGAATTTTATACGGTGGGGTAGGGGAAGCCAATAAAGGGACTGGCAGAGAGGGGCTGCAGTCATGAATCGGTTAGTAAGGTGTATTAGTCTAGCAGCAGCATCCATAATAGATGAAATGTAAAGTCTCCCAAGAAGATCTACTCCATAAACCATGATAGAATTGTCTTGATTTGCCTACACCTATGTATTGATTCATGATGGTATCCCAAATAAGTTATGCTATTACTATTATATAATTGCCTAAAACGTTTTTCAAGTCTATTTAATAGAATGTGTAATGTTGCATTTTTATTTTAATTCCTTGAGACCTTACATAATAACTGTAATATGTATTTATCCATCTCACTTTTACAGAATAGACTACATTGACTACACAGTTATGAAGGTTAAAAAGGTCATAAGTCCATCTAGTCTAATCAACCATTATAATTCTTAAAGTTAAACCAGATGATAACTAGCCTAAAAAAATGGTAAGCAGCAAAACACCCTAAAAAATATTATTATTCAAAAGGCTTGCATACCTTTAAGTCATGTCTCAGAGCAATATCACCATGATCACTGAAATTCATCTTCTTGGCTTTCACAATCTTTATCATCTCAACATGTTTCTTTTTATTCTGTTTTTCACGACTTACCACCTTACAACAAGTGGAAACTTGCTCCTCATAGTTGTAGTCGCCAAAATCAGAAATCTGCACTCTCCAATGTACATTTTTCTCACTCAGCTCTCCTTATCGGACATAATAATGGCCAACAGCATTAGCCCCAGTTTGCTTCACGTGTTGGTGGACCAACAAACCACGATTACCTTCAAAGGCTGCCTAGCTCAGTTTTACTTTTTTAGTGCCTCTTTGGCCCTGGAGTCTCTCCTTTTGACCGTGATGTCATATGACCGATATCTCGCTATTTGTAACCCTCTGCGATACAACAGTATTATGAATTATATATTTTGTTTAAAACTAATTTTATTTTCATGGTTATTGAGTTTTTCTGTGATTTTAAACCATGTTTTAGCAATTTCTAATTTACAATTCTGTGGCTCTAATGTCATTGATCATTTCTTCTGTGACCTGTCTCCTCTGTTGGAGCTTTCTTGTTCGGACACAAATCTTGTACAGACCGAAGTTACAATACTCACTATTCCAATGGCTGTGGTCCCATTTCTATTGATCATTGCATCATATTGCTATATTATTTGCACTATCCTCAGAATCCCTTCAGTCACTGGAAGACAAAAAGCCTTCTCCACTTGCAGCTCCCATCTCGCAGTTGTATCTTTATATTATGGAACTCTTTTTTGTACTTATGTGGCTCCAACACGGGGGCAGTCATTAATTGTCAGCAAAGTACTGTCTCTTCTGTATACTGTTGTGACTCCATTGATTAACCCTCTTATATATAGTTTTAGGAATAATGATATTCAAGAAGCTTTTCATAAAATTTGCAGCATGCATTAATATAACATATGGATATATGAAATCCAAAGAGGACTGGGTCAAGAGAGGATTGGGTCAAGATTATGCCTTTTTTGTAACCAGTTAGTTATCCCGTATCAGACTCCTTGCACAGTGCTGAGACAAAACAAGTCAGTTTAGCGTGATGAAGACAGTGACCATGTTAAATTGGGGTAGAGGATACCTCTGCAATAAGAAAAAATTATAATTTTTACAAAGGAGTAGAGAGAATACTTACCTTTCTGCCATCTGAACTGCTATCAGTACTCTAGTGATGAAGAATGGTCCCACAAAGCTTACTGGGAAACCAAAACTTTGGGCAATGTTGATCTCCAGAGGTACCTATTTCTCTAATTAGATTTTCACCACAACCTCTAAATCTTTACAGGATATTGCAGTGTTCTGGAGGTCATAACAAGGAACCGTTAGACCTGGGGCTGACCCCGGAAATCAATGCTTGCAGAACTGTGGGTTTCCTGGCAGACTTTGGTGGACCACCTCTTGTCAACAGAGTAATGTTCAGCAGAGAAGGTGGCAGGATAAATACTTATCCTTTTTGTTATTTACAGGAACAATAGTATTAAAAATGCAAAAATAGGGATTTTATTCAGTTTTTTTTTTTCAATTATGAAAATACTATTTAATCCTCCTCTGCAGTCATTTATAATTTTGTACTACCCATTGTAAAAATTATAATTTTTTTATCTTGTTGCAGAGTAATAATCACCTACCCCAATTTACCATGGTCATTATCCATCTAATTTACCTCTGACTCCACTAAGCTGACTTTCTTTCTCAGTGCTTTGCATGAAGATACATAAGAACTAACTGGTTTAAAAAAAAGGCATACTCTTGACTTAATCCTCTCTCCATTTAACCTTTTTTTCTGCCAGTGCTGAATTTGCATTTTGTGCACACATATTTAAAAAAATGATTTTAGGTCTGAAGATTAGTTTAAACCCTCGAGGGAAGAGACCCTAAAGGACAGAGACCCTAGACAATAAAATAGTGGCAATTCTCTTTATATAGTGCAGTGCAACACTCCCAAACTCATAAAAATCTGTTACATAAAGTCCATTCAAGCATAAACATATGTATCAAAACTGTCCAGGACTTTGTGCTTTTTGTGTAAATAAATGAACAGGCTTCTTATGTGAAAATTGAAACTCATTTCTTGTCAAAGTGATCCACAACCAGCTGAAATGCCTGCTCACCTCCCATAGAGTAAAATAAAATGCTCATCAATATCCTCCAAATGACACTTTCAAATCTAGACAAACACCTCCTTAACCTGGGAAACCGCTCTTCCTCCTGACTCTTCCTCCTCTCACGATTTCATAAAAAACAGGTTGATTGTCCCCCACATTGTAAAACACTTACAAGAACTAAAAACAACATGCGCTTTTGTATACTTCTCAGCCAGCTCGCCACTATGAACCCAACCGCGGCGGTGTTGGCGGGATGTCAAAAGCTCAGCTCCACCCTCCTAGATCTGTTGTACCCTCCTATCTGGCTTCCAACGGGATCGTTGTGGTGAGCTGGCTGACAAGTATACACAAAAGTGCATGTTGTTTTTAGTTATTGACAGTTATTGTAAGTGTTTTACATTGCGGGGGACAATAAACCTGTTTTTTTATACGAAGAGCACGATTGTCTTGCTTTTTGTCCCATATAACATGTGGTGAAATCGTGAGAGGAGGAAAAGTCGGGAGGAAGAGCTTAGGGGCTGACTGGCAACTTTCTGCCCAGAGAGCAAGTACAAACCAGAGGCCCATGGTGCAGCGATTCGGCCCTCCTCCCACTCTCCCTCTTCCTGGCCTCCTCCTGACCCTCATTCCAGGCTGAAGCTCCACTCCAAGTACTCTCTACTCACTGGCCAAACTCAGACTGGCTGGGGGAGGAGAGTCTCCAGTGGGGCATGGAACCAGCCTCTGCCCAGACACAGTTTACACCATCCATGCTGGGGGGGAGGCCGCACTCTGTCCTTGTCTTCTGCACTCAGTAGGTCAACGGTGGGGATTTTTTACTTCTCTTCACCAGGAATTATTTAGGCATGTCTGTGGCAGAAGGGGTGCAGACTTTTTATGGGGCATCAGAGTGGACTGGGGGGCAATCACCCCCCTGCTCCCTGGCCCAGTCCTCCCCTGGAAGAGCTGTTTCCTGGATTAAGAAGGTGTTTGTCTGCATCTGACAATGTCATTTGGAGGATATTGATGAGCATTTTATTACTCTGTGGGAGGTGAGCAGGCATTTCAGCTGGTGGTGGATCACTTGTCACAAGAAATTTGTTTCAGTTTTCACATAAGAAGTCTGTTAATTTATATGCACAAGAAGCACAGGGTGCTGGACTGTTTTGATACAAGTGTTTATAGTTGAATGGACTTTATATAACTGATTTTTATGCATTTGGGAGTGTTGCGCTGCACTATGTAAAGAAAATGAATAGGTTATTGGGATGAGGTAAAAACACCTGAAAGTGTCACAGCTTGCAACACAGGACTGTCAGGATATTCAGTTTGATTTGTTTTTCACTTTTACTGTTTGCTTTATATAATATTAAAAAACAATAGCGCACACATGCAAAAGAAATTACTATCAAATTTGAAGACAATCCATAAATAAAAATGGGGGTTTGGTCCCACCATATAGCCATATAGTGCTCAAGCCCACCACTACGTCAAAGTACCCCATTATCAGTGGGTCCTACACTATCCCTAAAAAAAGGGGTGAATCCAGCCTCTCTAACCCTTGGAGATAATACTCCTTGCTGGGAAAGATGTGCAAATGCACTAAAGGGGACTCCTCCTATATCTACTTGATAGTGGACACTGATAGAGTACAGGTGTGTGTGGGGGGTGGGGTGCCCAACCTCGGAAGTCTGGTCAGACCGAATACATAATAAACAAGCAAAAAATTTGGGGGAGCATACCCATGTATTTCTAAAGCTGGTGGAGGAGGAGTCCCCTGCAGTGCATTTGCACATCTCTCCCAGCAAGGAGTATTTTCTCCAAGGGTTAGGTAGGCTGGATTCATCTCTTTTTCATGGATAGTGTAGGACCCACTGATAATGGGGTACTTTGACGTAGTGGTGGGCTTGAGCACTATATGGCCATATGGTGGGACCAAACCCCCATTTTTATTTAAGGATTGTCTTCAAATTTGATAGTAATTTCTTTTGCATGTGTGCGCTATTCTTTTCTATTATGCATGTCGCTTGGTTCATAGCTGTACCAGCTTTAGAAATACATGGGTATGCTCCCCAAATTTTTTGCTTCTTTATATAATATATTGAACGAAGGTTTAGCAGCACCGATTGTATTAACATATTAATAAATGAATGGTAGTTACACTTCTTTATACCATACAATATTTGTAGAAATGTTCAATAGAAAATACACTAAAGTTTATTTGATGGCACACAAACAAAATATATTGCCAATTTTTTGCTAAAATATAAAACATGAGGTTGTGCCCTAATAAATATATACTCAACCTGTCAAGTCTTTAAATTGTGTGTGTTCATTAAAAGGCGACAAAGTTTGGTACTCTACATTTTCCATAGGCAATATTTGGAAAGGCTTTACATGTAATCAGTTTAGACTTAAAGTGATTGTAAAGTCTCTTTTTTTTTTAAATTAAAATAACAAACATGGTGTACTTACCTCCTCTGTGCAGTTGGTTTTGGACAGGGCAGCCCAGATCCTCCTCTTCTCGGGTCCCTGGCTGGCACTCCTGACCCCACCCTCCCGTTGAGTGCCCCCACAGCAAGCAGTTTGCTATGGGGGCAACCGAGCTGAGCTGCATCTCCATGTATCCATTCAGACACAGAGCTGCCATTCGGCCCTGCCCCTTTTCTCTCTTGATTGGCTAACTGAGTTTAGATGCTTCCTGGCCGCCACCGTCAAATGACAGAGAGGTGCGGCTCTCGTCCTGGGACAACGTCATATGATGGTGCCCCAGAACGACCTCTCTTGCGTGCCCACAGGGGCACGCGGTGAGGTGATTGTGGCCGCACGTATTACTAGGATATGGCGTGACCCTGATCTTGGTAAAGAGCCAATGACTTGGCTCTTTACACATGTGATTGGCTGTGTCCAATAACAGCCGGTCACATGTAAATGAGGAAGTGCCTTTTATCGGCTCTGCTCGTCTCACACTGTCAGAGTGTGTGGCGAGAAGAGTCAATCAGCGGCTCCTCCTCAAAGGGGATACTAGGACAGGTAATCAGGGCACTGATCATCAGTGCCCTGATTACAGAAAAGTAAAAAAACAGTGCCAATCAGTGCCCACAATCAGTGCCCACAGTGTCCACCATCAGTGCCCACAATCAGTGCCCATAGCGCTGCCAGTCATTGCTCATCAGTGCCTGCTCATCTGTGCTGACCATCATTGTCCATCAGTGCCGGTCAGCAGTGCTGCCCGTCAGTGCCCATCAGTGCTGCCCATCAGTGCCGCCTGCCAGTGCCCCTCAGTGCCTCCCGCCAGTGCCCATCAGTGCTGCCTGTCAGTGCCCATCAGTGCCTTTAGGTGCCACCTCTCAGTGCCCATCAGTGCTGCCTTTCAGTGCCTGTCAGTGGCGCCTTTCAGTGCCTGTCAGTGCCGCCTTTTAGTGCTCATCACTGCTGCCTATCAGTTCCCATCAGTGCTGCATATTAGTACCTCCTCCTCATTGCCACCTCATCAGTGCCACCTCATCAGTGCCCATAAGTGCCACTTCATCAGTGCTCATCAATGCAGCCTATCAGTGCCCATCAGTGCCTCCTCATCAGCACACATCAGTGAAGGAGAAAAATTACTTATTTTCAAAATCTATTAACAGAAAATAAGAAAAACTTTTTTTCTAAATTTTCTGTCTTCTTTCTTTTTTTTTAGTCAGAAATAAAAAGCCCAGCTGTGATTAAATACCACCAAAAGAAAGCTCTATTTGTGTTAAAAAAATGATAAAAATGGGTACAGTGTAACGTGACCGCGCATTTGTCTTTCAAAGTGTGACAGTGCTGAAAGCTGAAAATTGGCCTGGGCAGGAAGGGGTTGAAAGTGCACTGTATTGAAGTGGTTAATTGACAGCAGCAGGAGTCAATTGTGCCATTGCTGTGTCTCAGCCAATCAGGAGAGAGAGAGAGTTCCGGAAGGCTGAGGGACTCAAGGACATCGCTGGATAGAGAGGGGGCTCTGGTAAGTTTTAGGGGGTGCTGAGGGGGGCTGCTGCACACAGAAAGCTTTTTATCTTAATGCATAGTATGTATTAGGATAAAAAAACCTTCTGACTTTACAACTCATCTAATGTTGTACAGTAAAACAGACATTAAATTATTTCTCTCATCTCAACATGCATGGTGATATGTAACATTTGTAGCACAATCAATGTTTTTATATGTAGGCTTGTATGTGCTTGCACATTGCATTTAAGTGTTTGGGTGTGACTTTATTTTGTACACTTTTTTCTACTTAAACTTTACCAAAAGTCCCCTATATGATACAATATTGTTGTGACAGGCTATCTTAATTGAGACATCAGGGGTCTATTAGACCCCTAATGTCTCATCTGCTCTTCACTGACCAGAAAGTGACAACCGAAGAAGCCAAAAGTGATGTAATGCATGCTGTTTTCAGGCTCTACCTGGGTAGGGAAGGCTAATTGATGTTCACAGGTCTCTCTCCCCTTTACCCTGTGGCACCTACCATGGGGTTCTTGGGCCTGCAGGTGGGAGAGTGGAGCCTGGGAAACATGGTAGGGAGTTTAAGGAGTGGGGGAAATTTCATGTTAGATTTACATGCAAGCTGACCTAAATAAACCATTTCCATTACATACCAATGCAGACGATATTTATGCAGTATTGTACTGTTGTAGCTCCTGCTACATACAGTATGCAGCACTGTACAGGCAACTTCCCCCCCTGCTGCCAAAATGAAAGAGAATTGGGTTGGAGTCTTCTCTGCCGTTTATGAGAAGCAAGGTACCTTTAAATTGGAACTTTACTCAAAACAGCTTATTAAAGTTAAAAGCAAGTTGTTATGGGTAGCAAGGAACATACTTTTTTGAATAATTATGCTACTAAAATTAGTGTGTGCTGTAAATTGCCTCCAGCATTGCTTCTGTTTCAGCTTGCCAGAGGCTGTCAATTTGTTGAAGCCCAGAGCCCCTGAGCAGCAGTAAATCTTTAGTCTGTCAGCAGACTGGCTTTTAATGGCTCTGATTTTTGTCACAATGCTGGAAATGGAGGGCAACTGAGCATGTGCAGAGCAGGGTTTTAAACAATATAGGCACTTATTTGTAATGTGTTACATCTAACAGGACTTAATTTTCTGACTAAAGTTCCACTTTAACAATGAATACAAGGTTTCCTCTGATTGGCTGAGCTGGCAGTTTAGAAAATCATATCATCCTAGTAAAGGTGAAATTTATATTTAGGTGTATATAAACCAAATCACTGAAATCACAAAAGATTTAACTTGTAAATGCTATATAATTTAAAAAGTTATTTTAATATTTTTATATCTAATGTTTTCAGTAAAGTAGTCCATGGGGATCATGTCATGAAATTCCTTGTTCAGGCTCTTGTTAAAGAGTGACAACAGGGGCGTAACTACAGGGGTTGCAGGGGTTGCAATCGCTACCGGGCCCCATGCTCCAGGGGGCCCGGTAGCAAACCAGTGGGTGAACTTCCAGGATCGCAAAGGTCACACTTGCGACCGGACCCTGGCATTGCACCACTGTGGGGAGGCCCCAAGATTGCAGGAAGGGGGCCCACAAGATTGCAGGAAGGGGGCCCACTGCAGAACCTGCTACGGGACCGTAATAAAAGGCCATGCAACGAGTGTAAAGAGCCCCAGGATTAGTGGGAAGAGCCCTGGGCTTGAAGGTAAGGGCCCCGGCCAGGGGTCTGGGGGGGCCCTTCATGGTTTCTTGCATCAGGGCCCTGAAGGTTCTAGTTACGCCTCTGAGTGACAACTGCCTTCCAATTGTGCCCTCCCACATGTACGCCATATGGAGACAACAAGCAGCCATGCTGACACTCATTGAGCAGGCATGGTTCACTGCTGTCATTACCAGGACATAAATGCATCTAGACAGGAAGTGGTTTGAAAGAAGTCAGAAGTAGTGTTGAGCGAACACGGACTGTATTATTCGGGTCCATACCGGATAATTGGATTTTTGTTACCCGGACACGGACCCGAAAACTTTACTGTATGTTCGGGTTTAAAATCCGTGTTCGGTAATTTTATTTCCTGTTTTGTATGTAATGGCGCGCTTTTAATGGCGGGCTTTCAACAGCCAATCAACAAGCGTTTAACTGGTGTGCGCCATCACAGCCATGCCTACTAATGTATTAGTAGCTGTGATTGGCCAGCTGAAGCATGTGACCCAGGTCTTTATAAGCTCGAGAGACACAGCGCGGTGCGTCAGTCTGCTGTAGTGTAGGGAGAGAGCACACATCATAACGGTGCTGGCTGCTGCTGATTAGGGACAGACAGGGAAAAACAACATTGTGCCTGAAAAGATTGCAGGGACAGGTCGGAGTGTAGGCAGGGAAAGATATTTGAGCATTTTAGGGACAGGCTGGAGAGATTAGGCAGGGAGAGATTAGGAGACACAGGACAGAACAATTGTCCGTTAGCGATCTACATCGATTTTGCCGTGTGGGGGGTGTTGCAGTGAACAATCTTTTTGCCCTCACTTGAGCCCACTGAGGAGGAGGAGGAGGAGGGAGAAAAAAAATATTTTTATCAGTCTGTTGTGTGCAGCGTTCAGCTATATTTTACTACAGATTGCTTTTCTAATCTGCTATTTAAAAATTACAAATTTAAAGGGGAATTTTTTTTAAGAGAACTTGCCATGCTCTTAACTACATTTTGCTGCCATTTGCAGCACTCTAGCCCTTTCCATTGGTTTTTTAGAGCCATTTTAGTGCCTGAAAGTTCGGGTCCCCATTGACTTCAATGGGGTTCAGTGTCCGGGTAAAGTTCGAAAAAAGTCCAGGACACGGACCCAGACTTTTTTTCAAGTTCGGCCGAACCCGCCAAACACGGACATCCAGTTCAACTCTAGTCAGAATTTTTCAGTAGCACTGAGATGCAACAAATTGAAAACGTAAAAACAAAAAAGTTTATTTGATAATTGTTTAAAGAAAAGAATAAAGTAGCAATAATAAAAATCACTGTGTTCATTTTTTTAAAAACACCTATTCTAAATGTCCAAAATACCTAAATTTGCAGGTAACTGTCGGGCTCTCAAGTCTTTAATCCACTTTCCTGCAGAGGAGGATGGTCACTTTTCAGAAAAATTGAAAATTCTACCCGTTCAAGCTCAATTTCTAGGTCACTGACACTCAGAACAGAGGGATCCCGGACAAGCTCCCACATGTAGTGCTATCCCTTTAGGGGCCGCTGAACAGGATGAGTTTTCCCAATCTTTGCCTCAACCTTCTCCAGAACCTCCACCCCTCTGACACACTTGGTTGAGTGTACAAACATACAACATCACAGAAACGTGTTGAAAGTAATACCCAAATGAATACAACATTCAACACTCCTTGGAGCTAAACCTAAATCACAAAGGGCCATTTTCATGAGAGTTTGAGGAGTACAAAAGACAAGTTTGTCTTGCCTACAGTCAAACATGGTGGTGGGAGTGTCATGGTCTGGGGCTGCATGAGTGCTGCTGGCACTGGGGAGCTACAGTTCATTGAGGAAACCATGAATTCTAACATGTGCTGTGACATACTGAAGCAGAGCATGATCCCCTCTCTTCGGAGACTGGACAGCAGGGCAGTATTCCAACATGATAACGACCCCAAACACACTTCCAAGATGACCACTGCCTTGCTAAAGAAGCTGAGGGTAAAGGTGATGGCCAAGCATGTCTCCAGACCTAAACCCTATGGAGCATCTGTGGGGCATCCTCAAACAGAAGGTGGAGGAGCGCAAGGTCTCTAACATCCACCAGCGCCGTGATGTCGTCATGGAGGAGTGGAAGAGGACTCCAGTGGCAACCTGTGAAGCTCTGGTGAACTTCATGCCCAAGAGGCTTACGGCAGTGCTGGAAAATAATGGTGGCCACACAAAATATTGACACTTTGGGCTCAATTTGGACATTTTAACTTAGGGGTGTACTCACTTTTCTTGCCAGCGGTGTAGACATTAATGGCTGTGTGTTGAGTTATTTACACTGTTATACAAGCTGTACACTCACTACTTTACATTGTAGCAAAGTGTAATTTCTTCAGTGTTGTCACATGAAAAGATATAATAAAATACTCACTTTGTGAGATACTGTGTGTATATATATATATATATATATATATATATATATTGTAACAGGAAGTCAGCTAAATCTGGGAATGTAGTCACAGGAAGGAGATACATTTCTACCTGATTTAGAAAGTCCATTAATTAATTTAGGGTGTTGGCTACAGAGCTAGCCAGCAGGAGGTTGAAAGGCCTTCACCTGTTCAGAATGAGGGAGTTAAGGCTCTATAATTTGTTCAGAGAAATTCCTATTGTTTGCTGCCTCCAGAAGCTGCATCCTGAAGCCATGTGGGCTGGGAGCAGGAGGACAGTCAGCGTGTGCCTCCCGACAGGATGTGTGGGCCTGGGAGAAGACCCCCCGGAGTGATGTGTGCCCGGGACGGTAACCAAGGGTGAATACGTCTCAAAGGTGAGAAGACGAACTGTTGATGTGAAAGAAACAAAAGGACTGTGTTGCCCTGTGAAGCTATTATAAAAGGACTATTGAGTGTCCGCTGTAGGACAAGGAAGTCTGCCCGACGGTAGGTTGGAGACAGACACTTAGGCAGGTTCCAGTTGTGAGAAGGTAGCCGCCCACAGAGGCAAGGATTTATTTTCTGTTTTATTTTATTTTGGATGTTTTGCTGCATACAGCCTGGTGAAGAAAACACCATTTAATAAACCACACTGTTTGTTTGCAAGCACTTGTCGGCTACCTCTCTGGGAAAACGCACCCCCCAAGGGGTCATCCACACCCGCCACCGAGCTAATCCCTTACATATGGTGGAGGTATGCAGTGGGCATAAGCAGAGATCCCTGCAAGGAAGTGCAAATGTTTGATGAACTTTATCTGGTGCATGAGATTGCACAATCTATGTGTGCAGGAGAGAAGATCCTGACAGGAAAAAAAAAAAAAAAAAAAAAGTGTTTTAAAGAGACAGCGGTCTCAAAATTATTTGATGAACTTTGTTGTGTCTGGTGCAAGTGACTGCACAAACTGTGTGTGCAGGAAAAGAGATCTTGCAAGAGAGAGAGAAAAACTACATGTGTTAAAGAGACAGTGGTCTGAAAAATTTTTGCTGGACTGTGAAAAATTTGTTTGTGGAGTTATTGAAGATGGGGCGTTCAAAACGCCTGAAGAATGCAAAGATAGATGAAATGAGAGACCGGATTCTATGGATGGAGGGGATGTTGCCGTCTGAACCAGCCCCATCCATGCCTAAAGAGAGTCTACTAAAGAGGAAGGTTGTTGTCCCTAGCAACACTGATGAAACTGCTATGGAGACGCAGTGTGCTCAGATGAAAAGTAAACTCAAAATGGAGGAGATGTTGAAACAACTGATTATATCAAATACAGCTCAACAGCAGGCAAATGCAGCTCAACAGCAGGCAAATGCGGATTTTCAGCAGAGCTTTGCAGCTCAACAAAAGGCTCATCAAGAGAGCATGGCAGGCTGGAAACAGAGACGCCAGCAGCCAATGGAGGCCATCGGTTTGGAGGAAACCGAGTATGTGTGCAGGGCTGAGTTGGATGCCTTGCAACGGAAAATGGAAGAAAAGGAACAAGCCTTGGAATTGCTTAAAATGGAGCATAGAAACTTGCAGGAAATGAATGAACTACTCAAGTCTCATGTGTTACAGTGGGAAGAATCCACTGCTCTTCTTTTGGTCGAGTTGCAAAAACGCAGAGAGACTATAATGGAGAAAGATACCATCCTCATGGAAAAGGAAAGTGAAATTCAGACTTTGCAGAAGCAAAGTATGGCTGATATGTTGGAGTTGCGTAATCAGCTGGAAAAAAGTCTTCAGTCTTTGGGAGCTACAAAAATAGACCTGCAGGAGTCGCAGGAACAGAATGTCGCTCTGAAAACGACATTGTCTCTCAGCGACAACGAGAAAAGTGAAAGAGAGGCTAAATTACTGAGTACTGTGTATGAGCTCACTACTTTGAGCAATGTGGTAAATGAATGGCGTGCGGACTGTGAAAGTTGGAAAGGGGAAGCCCAACGTGTCCAGCAGCAGTTAAAGGAGAAAGAAGCCTGTGTGGCAGAATTACATTCTTATTCCCAGATACTAGCCAATGAGGTGAAGGCTCTTATGCAGGGAAAAGGAGATTGTGAACATAAGAGGGAAAAAGTAGAGGCACAGCTTCTGGAATCGCAAGTCAAGGTGTCAGAAGGTGACCGATTGTGTGCTAAGCTGTCAGAGAAGGCAAACCGACTGCAGGTTGAGTTGGACAATGTTACAAATCAGCTTTCTCAAGCAGACAGCAAATCTAGAGAAATTGCGGAAGATTTTTCTATCTTGGAATCGCAGCTGCAAGACACGCAGGAACTCTTACAGGAAGAGAGGTGTCAAAGGCTGAGTTTTAGCACAAAGCTCAAACAAATGGAAGATGAGAAAAATGGCTTCCTGGAACAATTAAAAGAGGAGGCGGAAGCAAAGAAAAACCTATCAGAGCAAGTCGCAACATTGCAAGCTCAGATAGCGGATATGAAAAAACGCATGGAAGAAAGCGTTGGTTCATTACAGTGTGTTGAAGATGTGAAAAAGAAGTTTGATCAGATGCTTGGTGAAGAGAAGACTGTGTCTGCAAAATATGCAGAAGAACGCGCACGTGCAGAAACGGAGGTGCGTGATAACGAGAGCAAAGCCCTGTTCTTGGCTCGCTCTTTGGAGGAAGCTCTAGAGTGTAAGGCTGAACTAGAAAGTGTTAAACAGCTGCGTACAGAAATGGAAGAATTGGTCAGCTCCAAGGATGATGTTGTGAAAAGCGTTCAGGAGCTAGAAAAGTCTAAGCGAGCCTTAGAACAGCAAGTAGAAGAGATGAAGATTCCGTTGCAGGAACTGGAAGAGGAATTCCAGGCAACAGAGGATCTGTCCCAAAGAGGGGATAGTGTGCCTGATGCAGTTTTTAAAAGGATCAGTGTTTTGGGGTCTGTCCTGAGTGAGCCTCAGAAATGTGACGACATGTGGCTTGAATCACCCCTTTGGAATAAACCGTTCCTTCAAAAACTTCAAGCATTGGAAAATGTATCATTAGAACTTCAGCAAACAAAGGAGCTGAGTAAGAAATGTGGTGATTTCTCAGTTCAGGCTGAAAACCTAGTGGAGAAAACTAAGGCTGTTGGTGAAAACGTGAAGCAAATGAATAAGTGCCTTTCAGGGAGTGTTTCCAAAATGGAACTGGTGAAAGACGGGTGGCAGAAGTTGGATCGTGATCTTGAGATGCATTCCATGTGGAATTCAGATAGAGAAAAAGAACTAGGTGACCTTGAGCGGTCAAATAGTTCAGCAGAAAGTGCATTGAAGAAACCTGTAAAAGAATGTGTTGCAGTTCCATGCTTCTTCACTGATGCAGAGAGGAGGTCTATAATGGATACCACCCAGATCGCTGGGTTCAACTGTGTTGTTGCCTTTGACCCCTATGTTGGTGGAAGGAAAGTTGATGATGTTCTGGTTGGCTACTTCTGTGAAGAGTTTGGCAAGAAATATAAACTGAATATCAAATCAAATAGTAGGCCTTTACTGCGACTCGCTCAGGAGGGCGAAAAGTTTAAGAAGTTGATGAGTGCAAATGCTTCAGATCTGCCTATGAATATGAAATGTTTGAATGATATTGATATCTCTGGGAAAAGGAACAGGGGTCACTTTGAAGAAATGTGTGACAGCCTGTTGTCTCAATTGGAAAATCCTCTGCACAGCATCTTAGAGCAAGCAAAGCTCAAGAAGGAAGATCATTCCCTTTTACAACAAAAAGTCAATGATTGTGTACAGCTGTATGGAGAGGCAACTCAAGTCACAGAGGGATGTCAAGAGTCCCTACTTGGAACAAAGCTTAGTGAAGCAAAGGTTCTCAAAGTTTTGTGGAAAACATTTATGGATTGCAGAGAGAGGCGTCTTAAGAATGTTGAAGACATTAAGACTAGCCCAATTGAGTTGCCTATGGATCACGGTCCTCCATGGTGGATTGGACAGACGGTTATGAGGGACAAGCTGTCTGACATTTATGAGAAAGCTGTCAATGAAGATGACAGAAACGAGAAGGAGCGAAATGATGCCAAAAATGCAGTTGAAGAATGTGTATATGAGATGAGAGACAAACTGTGTGGCATTTATGAGAAATCCGTCAATGAAGATGACAAAACAGTTTCATCCGGAAGCTTGAGGATAATAGGAGGCTTATCAGTGAGTCAGCAGTGCTTGACACATGCGTGCCTGGAAATCTGTGTCCCAACCCTAGGGTTGAAACAAGAGGGGGGGGTATGTAACAGGAAGTCAGCTAAATCTGGGAATGTAGTCACAGGAAGGAGATACATTTCTACCTGATTTAGAAAGTCCATTAATTAATTTAGGGTGTTGGCTACAGAGCTAGCCAGCAGGAAGTTGAAAGGCCTTCACCTGTTCAGAATGAGGGAGTTAAGGCTCTATAATTTGTTCAGAGAAATTCCTATTGTTTGCTGCCTCCAGAAGCTGCATCCTGAAGCCATGTGGGCTGGGAGCAGGAGGACAGTCAGCGTGTGCCTCCCGACAGGATGTGTGGGCCTGGGAGAAGACCCCCCGGAGTGATGTGTGCCCGGGACGGTAACCAAGGGTGAATACGTCTCAAAGGTGAGAAGACGAACTGTTGATGTGAAAGAAACAAAAGGACTGTGTTGCCCTGTGAAGCTATTATAAAAGGACTATTGAGTGTCTGCTGTAGGACAAGGAAGTCTGCCCGACGGTAGGTTGGAGACAGACACTTAGGCAGGTTCCAGTTGTGAGAAGGTAGCCGCCCACAGAGGCAAGGATTTATTTTCTGTTTTATTTTATTTTGGATGTTTTGCTGCATACAGCCTGGTGAAGAAAACACCATTTAATAAACCACACTGTTTGTTTGCAAGCACTTGTCGGCTACCTCTCTGGGAAAACGCACCCCCCAAGGGGTCATCCACACCCGCCACCGAGCTAATCCCTTACAATATATATATATATATATATATATATATATATATTTTTTTTTTTTTATGAAGAGGGCCTATGAATCAAAATGGTGGGTCTTGCAATTTTTTATGTCACACGGTATTTGCGCAGTTTATCAAACACATTTTCTGGGGAAAAAAAACACTTTTATGAATTAAAAAAAAACTAAAATTATCCCAATTTTTTTGTACAACGTAGGAAAGATGATGTTACACCGAATAAATAGATACCTAACATGTTACGCTTTAAAACTGTGTCTGCACATGGAATGGCAATCTACTGTGCTTAAAATTCACCATAGGCGACACTTTAAATGCCTTTAAAGGTTACCAGTTTAGAGTTGCACAGGAGGTCTGGTGCTAGAATTATTGCTCTTGCTCTGACATTCATGACAATAACTCTCATGTGTGATGCGATCACCGTTTACATATGCATGCAGGAGTAAAGTATGCATTTGCATTATCACTAAGCACAGTGGGAAGGGGGCACCTTATTTTTTTTTTTTATATATTTTATTTTATACAACCTTTTTTTTTTTTTTTACACTTTTTTGGGGATTAACTGTATTGTTATCACAAGGAATGAACAATATCCCTTGTGACAGCATGGGTTGTGACAGATGGAGAGATCTGGGGTCTATTAGACCCAAAATCTCTCTTCTGGCCTCCCATGCAGCCGATGCGACACAGATCGGTCTGATTGGCTGCTTTCCTGGCTGCTGGTGGCCAGGTAAACAAAGAGGCGGAACCGAAAGTGACAACATAACTCATGGCTCCTGGTTTCCGGGGTTAAAGTGAGAGGGGAATGGCGTCAGTTCCTCTCTCTCTGTTCAGGGCAGCTGTCACTGCCAGCTGCATCGCTCCCAATACGGTAGAGGACCCCCTTTCGCCACTAAGTAGCCACTGGGATCACTTCTGCATGAAAGAGAATCGCCGGCTGAAAATAGACATACCAGAATGATGCCTGTAGGTGCAGGCATCATTCCGGTATAACCACTGAAACCAGGGGACATCCATGGAGATCCTCCTAGCGCGAAGTTGTTAAGGAATACAATGGGTTTAAGCATATGTGCAAAAAAGAAAACACAGTTCAGACAGTGAAAGAGGGTTAAGTAGAACACAGCAAGAAAAAAGCAAAAAACAAATGTAGCAGGCATTCTCCCCTTTACAATTGTTCATTAGAATGACTGTATAACATTTTGAAGGAACTCGGCTCCATCTAGTGGCCAAACTGCCACACTGCAGCTTGATGATTTTCATCAGATACTATGATACCCACAATTCAGTTGGAACACCAGGGTGCATTGCTTCACCGCACAACCTTTCGGGGGAGGCTTTATAAAGGAAGGGAGGAGCCAGGCTCTCTCTCTTGTCTCCACACACAACAGCTAGAAGGAAGCAAGTGCTGTGGGTTGATGCTGTGGACTAGGCCTGAAGCCTGGGCCTGAAGTGACTGAGTGGAAGCATTTCATCTTCAGTAAAGGAGCCTTCCCAGAGAACCCATTGATGCTCTGCAGAGACTGGTGTTGCCCACATCTAACCACAAGCGCGGCTGGGGACAGAAATCGGAGGTGGAGAGCTCCTGAAGAAAGAGGCCGTTTGGTGAGCAGGGCACATGCCCAAATCTGATTCTCGCTTGGAAGAAAGTAACTTTAGCTGGTGCTAACTACACTTCAGATAGTACGCAGTACACTCAGCGGCCTAGTGCACCTTCCAGGAGACTAAGCATTTAAATACAAGTACATAAGGTGTCAGGGGCCTATATATGCACCACTAAGAAGATTCATACGCCCAATTACGCAGTAACATTGCGGGTGATTGTAACCTTTTTTTTCTCACCCTTTTTGACTATATATCCATACTTTTGGATTACAAATAGCTTGTGCACCAACGATTGCTAGCGAAGATTCCAAACCAAAAGGAAGGAACTGTGTGTGGGATTCAAATAGGTTCTGCCTACCTGATACAAGAGACTAGATGTGTGTAAAGTATAGCCTGAATTGGGTAAAAGAAATCTTATGAGTTATCTTTTAGTTGCATAAGTATACAAAAATAGCTATCTTAATCATATTGTTTATTATTGTGACACTAACTTTATCTTTCTTATTTGACTCTTGTGATGTCTTTTGGAGTCAACTTGTACTTTAACTCTCAGTAAAGCTACTATATATATATATATATATATATATATATATATATATATATATATATATATATATAATTTATTTATTTATGTATTTACTGTATTTATCTTTTGCCTCATTCAATTGAAAATGATCATTATAGACATAATATTTTCACATGCCAAAAAAAGGAACAGAAATAAGTCGTCAAACCCTTACAGACCTCTACACCAGAGAGCTTCAATCATCTCTCCAGCTTGTTGACTATTATCAGCAAAGGGTATAAATGATCAAATGGCTTTATCTGTAGCTAGCTACATGGCAAATAAACTGGATGATATGTAGCTTTGATGAGAACCCCAATTGTTTTTTTTTTTTCTTTCTTTTTTTTTTTTTCCATGAGAAATAGCAAATGTTTTTTCAAGGGTGATTTGCAGTAAGTTAGAATCGTTCTAATACTTTTTTAGAGGTGATTGTAGCCGTATTAGTGTGCTTGCAACAAAAATAAATTCAGTATTGTCTGTGACAATCTGGGGGGCAGCAAATTAAGACTAAATATAATTTGGTCTGCCTGATTGAGTGAGATTTTCTAGGGCATACATTACCTTATTTATTTATTTATTTTTTTCATGTTCTCTTTTTCTTGTAGAAAGAGTGGTGGGGGGGGGGGTGAGATAAATAGGGGAAAATTGATTAAACTAGGGTACAACAGTACATTTACAGTAGTAAAAGATATAGAACAGGTATATTAAATTAAAATTCAAGAACTAAAATGTTCTTCTGGCTAAGGCTAAGGCCAAAATCTCAAGTCTATTCCATGAAAGTTTGTACAGGAAAGGTTTGCCTCTGGCCTTTTTTGTTACTGTTTCCTCCACACACTCTGATAATACTCTGTAAATATAAATTGGATGTTCCCTCTTACATCAGGTGCCCCTGCCAGAGTAATTCATTACATTGGGTGCCCCATCAGACTACCCTCATAAATCAGTTGCCACAGTCAGAGTACCCCCTTATATCAGATGTCCCCATCAGAGAGCCCCCTTAAGTAATGTGCTCCCATCAGAGTGCCACCCTGCAACAGATATTCCTATCAGAGTGCCCTCTTATATTGGGCTTCTGCAACATAAGACCCTTTACATCTGGTGTCTCCCATCAGTGTGCCTCCTTACATAATTTGTCTCCATCAGAGTGCCCCATTATATAAGGTTCCCCCATTACAGTGCCCCTTACATAGGGTGTCCTCACCAGAGTGCCCCCTTACATTAGGTGTCACCATCAGAGTGCCTCTTTAAATCAGGTGTCCCCATCACATCAAGTGTGCCCATCAGAGTGCCCCTTTTTATCAGTTGTCTCCATCAGAGTGCTCCTTTACATCAGGTGTCCCAATCAGTGTCCCCTTTAACATAAATGCCCCCACGGGACGCGGATAAACATATTTTATGTTAAGGGGTATGCTGATGGGAACATTTTATGTTAAGGAGCACTCTGATGGGCACAACAAAATGTGCCCATCAGCATGTCCTTTAACAAAATATGCCCAATAATGTGCCCCTTAACAAAATATGCCCATCAGCAATCCTCTTAAGAAAAATATGCCCCACATACCTTGAGGGCAGGAGTCGGCACAGGTGGCAAGTTGCAGGGGGCGGAAGCTGCGAGGGATCATACTTTGCAAAGAGAGTCAGGAGCTGCGAGCAGCAGGGGGCAAGACATGCACGTCACGCCTCAACTCGCAGCCCGGCTGGGAGTGAGAGCCAGGATCAAGAGCCACGGCCAGCAGCAGGGGGTGGGGTGCACACGCAACATCACTGGTTGCGGGGACAACCGCGGTCCTAGGAACCAATGAGAGAAAAGAAACACGGAGTGCCTCTAAGTGCAGTATGCTTTAATCCACAATTACACATACAATATAACAACTCACATGGGGTACAGTCGTGTAAGGTTCAAAACAAGAAGAACACCCATTGACTTTGGTGACGTCACGCGGCTTTGCGCTGCGTTCCAGCCTGACATGTGGAAGTACCGGATTCCGGATGACAATGGCCGGCTCAGTCTGTCTTCCCGCTGTATTCCTCGGCTTCCACCCGTATTCCACCTTCGGATACTGGCTTTACTACCATCTGCCGCCACCATTGTTTTGAACCTTACACAACTGTACCCCATGTGAGTTGTTATATTGTATGTGTAATCGTGGATTAAAGCATACTGCACTTAGAGGCGCTCGACTTTCCTGTGTTGTGGAGCTTGCCCTTTGTTGCGGACTGCCTCTTTTTCCTTGATGGACTTCCATACCCTCACAGTATGTTTTATGCACACTTGCACCATTGTCATCTAGAGTTATGACAATTTTATTATATGCTGGTCACACTGATCTCTAGTAACCATCCTGAGTGCCAGCCTACCCACTGTTTGTTTCTAGGAACCAATGACTGTTAAAATGTGGTACACTAGCAGCCTGACAGTCCAGACAGGAGCATCGCTTGGTCCGTGTTCGGAATATGGGCCGCCATTTAATGACAGCTGATATAGAATAACCATTTTATATAAGGATACATACCATTGGCAGGGCCGTCTTTAATATGGATTGGACCCTGGGCAAACATTTTTTTGCCCCCCCCCCCCCATGCAATTTAGCTCTCCACCCCAACATCTCAATCTCTGTGGAAAAGTTTTGCACAGAGCAGCCCCGATCCTCCTCTTCTGGGGTCCCCCAACAGCATTCCTTCATACACAAATTACAGTATCCCTTATCACATCACAGCGCCCCATTACATTGCAGCCATTTTCACATCGCAGTACCCCTTATCAAATCACAACACCCCATTACATTGCAGCCATTTTCACCTCATAGTGCCGCTTTACACATCACAACACCCCATTACATTGCAGCCATTTTCACATCAATGTGTATACTAGTGCGGTATGATTTAAACATGCAGGGGGACTCGTTTTTTTATTTGTAAATTACTTTACTACTGCTTTAGGCCTGATTTACATGCATGTGGGTTGGCGGCCCACATTTTAGAACGGACAGCATCTTATTCATTTGAATAGGCTGCTATGCCTGCATTTCACATAGAAAAAAGGTGCATGCAGCATTTTAAAATTTCAGTGGCCTTGAAATCCATCCTGCTTTTGCACCATGCGACTTACTTGCAGTTCCTGCACTGGCAAGCTTTCTGCGTTTTTAGGTATGTGGGCCATGCATTTAAAAACACAGTGCATTTGCATGACACAGTTAATGCAAATGCACTGTGTTTTTAAATGCATGGCCTACATACCTAAAAATACAGCAAACTTGCCAGTGAAGGAACTGCAGGTAAGTCGCATGGTGCATGATGCCACTGAAATTTTAAAATGCTGCATGCACCTTTTTTTTCTGCGGGAAAGCAGCTCATTCAAATGAATAGGATGCTGTGCCTTTGAAAATGTGGGCCCCCAACCTGCATACATGTGAATCAGGCCTAAAGTAGGCCCATCAAGCATTGTCTGGTCTGGTGGTGGCCCAGAGTCATGCAGCGTGCTCTCTAATAAATAAATCCTTCTGGACACAGCCTGGTGCTCAAAATTTTTGGGGGGGCACAAACAGAAAAATGTAATAGGCATTGCTTTGCGGCAAAAAACGCTATAAAAAAATTGCATGACTTTGAGGTCACAAAAGTGTGAAAGGGGCCTTCAGTAATTAAGGTATAGTGTGCCCCCTTTCAACGCAGAGAGACCAGCGTGCCCCCTTTCAATGCAGGGAGACCAACGTGCCCTTTTGATTCAGAGAGACCAACGTGCCCCCTTTCGATTCAGAGAGACCAGCATGTCCCCTTTCAATGCAGAATGACCAGCGTGCCCCCTTTCAATGCAGAATGACCAGCGTGCCCCCTTTCAATGCAGAATGACCAGCATGCCCCCTTTCAATGCAGAGTGACCAGCGTGCCCCCTTTCAATGCAGAGAGACCAACGTGTCCCCTTTCGATTCAGAGAGACCAGCATGCCCCCTTTCAATGCAGAATGACCAGCGTGCCCCCTGTCAATGCAGAATGACCACCGTGCCCCCTTTCAATGCAGAATGACCAGCGTGCCCCCTTTCAATGCAGAATGACCAGCGTGCCCCCTTTCAATGCATTGTGACCAGCGTGCCCCCTTTCAATGCATTGTGACCAGCGTGCCCCCTTTCAATGCAGAGAGACCAGCGTGCCCCCTTTCAATGCAGAATGACCAGCGTGCCCCCTTTCAATGCACTGTGACCAGCGTGCCCCCTTTCAATGCACTGTGACCAGCATGCCCCCTTTCAATGCACTGTGACCAGCGTGCCCCCTTTCAATGCAGAGACCAGCGTACCCCCTTTCAATGCAGAGACCAGCGTACCCCCTTCAATGCAGAGACCAGCGTACCCCCTTTCAACGCAGAGACCAGTGTACCCCCTTTCAATGCAGAGACCAGCGTACCCCCTTTCAATGCAGAGACCAGCATACCCCCTTTCAATGCAGAGACCAGCGTACCCCCTTTCAATGCAGAGACCAGCGTACCCCCTTTCAATGCAGAGACCAGCGCACCCCCTTTCAATGCAGAGACCAGTGTACCCCCTTTCAATGCAGAGACCTGCGTGCCCCTTCCAGGCTGCTGTCATGTGCATTACCCCCCCCCCACTCCACTCCCAGGGGGGGTGGGGGTAATGCACATGACAGCATTTAATCCAGTTAGTAAATCCTGACCATTCCAGGCTGCAGTGGCTGGATTAAATGCTGTCATGTGCATTACCTGCCCCCCTCTCCACTAGCGGTGGTGGTGAGGGGGGTGGCTGGGAGGGGGGCAGTGGAGAGCAGTATAGGGGGACAGTATGGGGGGGCAGCATGATGGGAGGGGGACAATGGAGGACAGTATGGGGGAGGGGGACAGTATGGGGCAGGGGGAGCAGAGTGACAGTCAGTTGGACACCTGGAACACTATACTTGCTGGGCAGTGTATTTCCTGATACTCTGCTGTGGCAGAGATTGTGTGTGTATCTAATTGAGCAGCCTCGGGGCAGGGAGCATTTCTCCTACCTGACCAGCGGCAGGGAAGAAGCGGGAGTTGAAGCCGGAGTCCGGGGGCGGAGGTAGGAGGCGGTCCTAGGAACAGATGACTACTTGTCAACATTGTGAATACAGCTAGTGCCAGGCTGGATAGGAGGTTCGGTGGGGCGGCATATGGTAGAAATAATCCCGCCCATGCAGCCACTGACAGCCCTGCAGGAGCTAGGAGGAGAATGGAGGAGATCGGTTCTCCTATATGTCGCCCCTCCTGCCTATACACCCTCGTGTTAGCTGTATCCAGTGTGGACAAGTGACAAGCAATAAACTTGTTAATAAACTTATCCATACTTAGGACCGCCCCCAGCTCCGCCAACAGCTCCGGATAAGGCAAGCTACGGTATGTCTAAACTTGACAGAGGACCTGTGCGGGCCCCCAGGCTGCTGTCATACACAAGGAGGGAGGGGAGGAGGGAGAAGAGGACTTTGACACTCCTACCCTCTGTCTCAGCTCACCGAGCACTGCACCGTCCCGCTCTTCTGTGCACCCGGCCACCCCCCTCGCCGCCCGGGATTGGTCCTGCTGCCGATTTGCGGCTTAAGGGGCAGCTCTGCTTTGGGCCCCTAAAGATTGACAGGGCCCTGGGCAGCTGCCCCTTTTGCCCTGCGGTAAAGACGGCCCTGACCATTGGTTATTTCTGAGTGAATAAAAATGTCCAGGTCTGAGTAAAGTATGATGGAACAATCTGTCTTTTAACAATTGTGACAGACATCCAGGGCCGCTAATAAGGCAGTAGAGCCAGTCCTCATTTACTGGGCCCAGGCAACATCAGTTCAAAAGAGGGGCCCAGCCAACTGCTGAGCAGGAGGGCCAGCAGTACTGTCTTATTGCAGCCGCATGCTCCCCTTCCATCTGCTGCCCCCCCCCCCCCCAATTGCCTCCTTCCCCAGCAGCACTTCCTCTTGTTTTCCGTCAGCAGCTACTGTGGGCACAAAGAAAGATGTTTCTGGATAGAGAGTGGGGAAAGGGGACTGCAGACCTATTGAAATTACCAGGCGACCCTGCACACTGAGTTAAAAAGGCTGTGTCCGTAAAGCAAGGCATTGTGGCCATTGCATGTGCAGAAGGGTCAGTGAAACCCCACAAATGCTGCACCACCGCATGCGTTACATGCGGTTGCATTTCCACCCCATTTACTTGAAAGGATCATGTTCGGTGGCATTACTGCCCACTGACTAATTTGGGAATGATTTTTTGCATGTAAACACCCCCATCCGCTATCTTTACAGCTTAAGGATGGGACAGTAAAAACACACGGTTGAGCCCCTTTTTCGCAAGTGTAAATATGCCCTTAAACGTAGATTTTACTTTTAATGAGTACTTTTAAATGCTTTTATCTGAATGTATACTGATGTTTCCTTAACCACTTGCCGACCCCCCCCCCCCCCCCCGTGTACATTTACTGCAGGGCGGCGGCATCTCTGCACAGAATCACATACAGGTACGTGATTCTGCACTATTGGGTCTGGGGTGCGCAAGTGCACCGCCGACAACCATGATTGGACACAGCAGGAGCCAATCAGCAGGTCCAGTGGACGCGATCCACAGGGACCTGCTGATCATTCGAGACAATGGCAGGACGACGATTTACCTACGTAAACAAGGCAGATTGCAAATTCTATGAGAAGGGAAGGCAGTGATTGTGTGTTTCTGCTAAGCAGAAACATGAATCTCTGCCTTTCCACAGTACAAGCAACCTACACACAGTTAGCAAGCACTCTCTAGGAACACATTTAATACTTTGATTGCCACTGATGTCATCCCTTTCCCAGCCAGTGTCATTAGTACAGTAACAGTGCTTATTTTTAGCACTGATTACTATATTATGGCACTTTTCCAATGCAAGTACCGGCTCGGCTCTACTTGGCCCTGCTTGGCCCGGTTTGCTTTTCCACTGCTGGTACCGCATGGTATGGTGTTGGAACGGTTCGGTACGGTACGGTATGGTTTGCTTTTCCACTAAAGTAGTACTAAAGTTAAGTGGGTGGGATAACAACGATTCTCTGATCAGTGGCTAGTAGTGACTGCATGCAAAGGATTGTGGGATATGGTACCGGGTATGGTACCTCTTGGAACCACAATTGAGGTGGTACTGTTTTTGAGAGCCGTACCATTCGGTTCCATGCAGTGGAAAAGCGCCTCCGTACCGTACCGTACTGAACCATTCCTACACAGTACCATGCGGTACCAGCAGTGGAAAAGCACAAAAGCGAGCCGAATCGTTCGGTTCCATGCAGTGGAAAAGCGCCATTAGTGTCACTGGTTCCAAAAAAGTGTCAAAAGGGTCAGTTAGTGTCCGATTTATCCGCCGCAATATCACAGTCCCGCTATAAGTCACTGATTGCCGCCATTACTAGTAGAGTTGGGCGAGCGGTTCGGCCCAGGCATGAGTTTGGCCAGAACATTGGCTGTTTGCCCATTCTCAAACACCCAAATTTCCTGGCCATTCCATATATATATCCCATCAATTGTAGACATGATAACTTTTGCACAAACCAATCAATATATGCTTATTGGGATTTTTGGAAAATAAGTGTTACCAGGTTAGTAGACAAAGGACTACCATGACCTGGAAAATGGACATTTAATTGTGCCTATATATGTTAACCAAAAAGCCATCAATTGATAAAGAAATAGCATTTATTATATTACAAACAGATACAGTATACACGTTTTTTTATTTTTATTATACAAATATACCAAGAATATAATAATATATCTAAAATCCATAAACACAATCTGCTGGTGGACCGACGCATTTCGCTGCATTAGCTTCCTCAAGATCCACGCAATATATATATAACAGACAGATCTGCAAATCATAAAATCTAAAATGAACAACAATACAAATCAATACACAATGCATATTATATTTGAAATAGACATAAATACTATGAAATATAAATATATCAATACATCGTAAAAAAAATAGGCAGGGAAAGAAAAAGCAAATAAGCAGATGATAAATAAATATAAATAAGTTGATAAATAAAATGAAATATGAATAAATAAAAAAATAAAAAAAATGTTTAATAAAAAAATTAAATAATATAAATTCACGCTTATTGGGAATTTTTTTTTTACCAAAGATATGTAACAGAATATACAGTAAATTTACCTAAATTGATGAAGAAATTAGAATTTTTACATTTTGTTATTGGATGTATTTTTTAGCAGAATCTAAAAAATATTGTTTTATTTTTTTTCAAAATTGTCTGTTTTTTTTTTTGTTTATAGTGCAAAAATAAAAATCTCAAGAGTGATCAAATACCACCAAAATAAAGCTCTATTTGTAAGAAAGAACATCAATTTTATTTGGGTACAAATTTGCACAACCGGACAATTGTACGTTAAAGTAACGCAGTACCGTATCCCAAAAAATGGCCTGGTCATTAAGGTGGAAAGTATGTGCTTAAAATATTAATGAGAAACAAACAATAATTCTATTATTCTGTTAACTTCTATATTTTTATTCATCAAAAGATGTACAATAACCGTAATATTACTGTAGCCCTTCTGCTGGGATTCCCAGGACTCAGCTACTCTAAAATAGTTGTCTTTTGTATTCTTCTGGTGGTCTACTCAGCCACAGTATGTGGGAATATCCTGATCATCATTCTGATATCCTACAGCAAGAACCTCCACACCCCAATGTACTTCTTCCTCACCCAAATAACAGTTTCCGACATCACATTGAGTACATGCATTACACCAAATGCCCTAAAAGTTATAATCAGTGATGGCGCCACAATTCCCTTCATTGGATGTCTTGCTCAGTTCTACTTATTTTTTGCCTTGGAAACTTTGGATTGTTATCTTCTTACAGTCATGGCTTATGATCGGTACCTGGCCATTGGTAATCCATTATATTATCATTCTATAATGACTTCTAGGTTATGTTTGATTTTAATCCTCCTATGTTGGTTTCTAGGGCTAATACCACCCACTTTTCTGACAGATAAAATATGGCAAGCTGATTTTTGTGGATTCAACATAATTGACCATTTTTTCTGTGACTTTGACCCTATAATAGAACTTATTTGTTCAGACACATCGCAGATTCAGATGGAAGCAAGGTTCTTTTCTGTGCCTGTGGTAATGTGTCCGTTTGTAGCCATCGTCATTTCCTATGGATACATTGTAGTCACCATTGTTAGGATTCCTTCTGTTAGCGGGAGACAGAAAGCTATATCCACATGCAGCTCTCACCTTTCTGTCGTGGTCATTTTTTATGGGACTCTTCTAGCTATGTATGAGTTTCCGAGTTCAGAGTCGAGCACCACCAGAAAAGTCATCTCCATGCTCTACACTGTGCTGGTTCCTTTACTTAACGCTGTTATATACACTCTCAGAAATAAAGACATCAAGATAGCTTATGAAAAATTAAGAAGTCACTTTTATGGAGCATGTACAAGGAGATTTTTCTAAGGACCGTATGCATCTACACAACGATATTACAATTGTTTGCCTAGCAAACTATCTTATTCTTTATGCAATTCATACACAAAAAGTGGCACAAATAAAAAAAAAAAAAAATTATTTCTATTAAGAAATAGTTTACCACTTTTGGACTGAAAGGATTTTCCCCCCTTAATGACCAGGCAATTTTTTGGGATACGGCAATGAGTTATTTTAACCACTTAAGCCCCGGAAGATTTTACCCCCTTCCTGACCAGGGCTTATTTTGCGATTCGGCACTGCGTGATTTTAATGGACAATTGCGCGGTCGTGCGATGATGTAACTAAACGAATTTGACATCCTTTTTTTCCCACAAAAAGAGCTTTCTTTTGGTGGTATTTGATCACCTGTGCGATTTTTTGATCAGGCGTTATAAACAAAAAAGCAACAATTTTGCAAAAACAGCAATATTTTTCACATTTTTTTATATGAAATTCACATTTTTACATTAGCCGCCTGCCTTTCTCCCGCTGTAACCGACGATCCCGAGTGACCGGCGGACATCGGGTCCGCCGGTCACTCGCGCGGGGGGGGTCCGTGACTGAGCGGGAGTGGGAGCGCGCCTCCAGCGGCACGCTCGCTCCCTAGAGCCTCACAGGCTAGCGACGTACACCTACATCGCTTTGCCTGTGAGGGGCTGACTGCTGACGTAAATCGTCGTTAGGCAGTCTGCAAGTGGTTAACTGACAATTGCGCGCTCGTGCGACGCTGTACCCAAAAAAAAAATGTATGTTCTTTTTTCCTCACAAATAGAGCTTTCTTTTGGTGGTATTTGATCACCTCTGGGATTTTTATTTTTTTTTTGCAAAAAAAAAAATAAAAACAGACAATTTTGAAAAACAAAAAAACAATATTTTTTACTGTCTGCTATAAAACATATGTAATCTAATCAAAATTCTTCATCAATTTAGGCCAATATGTATTCTGTTACATATCTTTGGCTAAAAAAATCCCAATAAGTGTATATTGATTGGTTTGTGCAAAAGTTATAGCATCTACAATCGATGGGATATATTTACGGAAAGCCCCGAATGGGCAAACAGCCAATGTTCTTGCCAAACTCATGCTTGGGCTGAACCGTTCACCCTAACCACTTAAGCCCCGGAAGATTTTACCCCCTTCCTGACCAGGGGGTTATTTGCGATTTTTTACTGCGTGAGTTTAACGGACAATTGCGCGGTCGTGCGATGCTGTACCTAAACGAATTTGACGTCCTTTTTTTCCCACAAACAGAGCTTTCTTTTGGTGGTATTTGATCACCTGTACAATTTTTACTTTTTGCGCTATAAACAAAAAAAGAGCGTAAATTTTGCAAAAACAACAATATTTTTCACATTTTTTTATATGAAATTCCCCCCCCCAAAAAATGTAAAAATCAAAATTTTTTAACATTTTTGGCCAATTTGTTTCCTGCTACATGTGTTTGGTAAAAAAAATCGCAAAAAGCGTATTTTGATTGGTTTGCGCAAAAGTTATTGCGTTTACTAACTAAGGGAAAGATTTCTGTCATTTTTGTTGGTTTTTTTTTAACGCGTAATGGCGGCGATCTACGATTTTTTTTGATCGGACCCTTGATCGGACCCTTGACTGGCATTTTTGACACTTTTGGGGGTACCAGTGACATTACTGCAGTAATCAGTGCTATACATATGCACTGTTACTGCAAAATGACACTGGTAGTGAAGGGGTTAACTTTATTTGAGAGGGAGGGGCTGTGTGTGTCCCTAGGGGGGTGATTCTTACTGTGATTGGCTGTGGCTTGAAGTGTAGGAACAATGATCAACAGTCCTACATAGTAGAACCGTATAATCACTGTTTCTACACAGGGGAGAATGACAGGCGGCTTGTTTACATCAGCCGCCTGCCTTTCTCCCTCTGCACCTACGATCGGCGAGTGCCCGGCGGACATCGGGTCCGCCGGTCACACGCACGGACTTCCTGGGGAACGAGCCGGGGCGGGAGCGCGCCTCCATGGGTGCGCGCTCGCCCGCTATTGGCTCCCAAGCAAGTGACAGGCTAGTGACGTATATATACGTCACTTTGCCTGGCCGGGGCTGACTGCCGATGTATATCGTCGTGTGGCGGTCGGCAACCGGCTAAACAAAAACAGAGCAACAATCCTGAAAAGAAAAACAACAATGTTTTTTTACTTTCTGCTATATAACATTCTCAATAATAATAAAAAAAAAAAATCTAATTTTTTCATCATTTTAGGCCAATTTGTATTCTGCTCCATCTTTTTGGTAAAATAAAATTCCAACAAGTGTATATTGATTGGTTTGCGCAAAAGTTATCACATCTACAAACTAGAGGAAAGGTTTATGTCATTTGTATTTATTTATTTATTTATTTTTACAAGTAAAGGTGGCGATCTGCGATTTTTAGCGGGACTGTGACATTGCGGCGGACAGATCAGATACCTAACTGACATTTTTGACACTTTTGGGGGGACCAGTGACATTACTACAGTAATCAGAGCTAAAAATATGCACTGTTACTGTACTGATGGCATTGGCAGGGAAGGGGTTACCACCAGGAGCGATCAAAGGGTTAAATGTGTCCCTAAGGGGTGCTTTCTAACTGTGTGGGGGGGATTGACTTGCTGCATGAACACAGAGACCTGTGTTCCTAAATAGGAGGAACACAGAACCCCTGTGTTCATCACTGACAGGCAGCGGTCTGCCGTGTTTACAACGGCAGACTGACGTTCTGTCTCCATGGGAGAGATCGCGGGTGCCGGCGGCAATCGCGGCCGCCGGACCCGAAAATGGGCTTCCCCTGTGGAAAATGGGCGTGTGCAGTCCCACAAAGCGATGTACAGGTATTGCTGGCCATACACTAGCCGAAAAATCATTCGAGAATCTGTCATTTGGTCCGTTCATTCGTTTTTCGTCCAGTTAATGGGCACACATAGAAAATCGTTTTTAACTTTTCAGAGCCGAAAAATCAAAGGAACAGTTTTGAAAATCTGCCGGCCGAACGATAAACGAACGATAAATTAAAAGGTTAATGTGTTTCTCGACCGACCTGTTTGCACTAGGCATATGTGAAAAAGTGAACGAAAAACGGATTCATTTATAACCATTGAACGATTTATTGTTCGAAATTCAGTCATTACATGATGGCACGATCGTCTGCTCTCACGGCCGATTTTTCGTTTTTCGATAATGAGTTCGCCTGATATTTCGGCTAGTGTATGGCCAGCATATGTTGTTTCGCGGGACAGAGCTGACCTGCTGCAGCATATGTATGGCGGCTAGTAGGCAAGTGGTTAAAAAGGTTACTGTACATAACATGTATATCTTACATGTACGAGGCAGCGGCCCAATAGACTGAAGGGTTGTAGCGAAATAATACTAAGAAACCCTGTCAAACCCTTCTTGACATCATGTGACAGGAATCAACCCTGTTTGCCCTGGAATGTCAACCAATGACGGCGATTCAAAGCCTTGATGGTGTAGTCCTGGGCCTCCATACCAAGAGCCAATTCCACCTGGTTGAGAGAAACAAGAGAAGGCAAGGACACCAAAAGCAGATTTGCCAAAATCTTGGCATAGAGCTCTATGTCCATGTCCAGGAAGTGATATTGGATGATAATTCGTAACTAGGGAGTCATCTTTTCCCTCTGTAGGGATCACCATAATATGCGCCTCAAGCAAGTGGTGGGGACGAGAAGAAGGGGTCACCAAAGATCAGAAAGCCACTAGAAATCTTGACTTCAAAGCATCCGCAAAGGTCCTGTAACACTGGAGGGTCAGATCATCTGGACCGGGACTTTTGCGCAGTTTCATCTCCTTGAGTGCGTTGTCTAACTCTTCCTCAGAGACAGGAGCTTCCATTTTAACCACTTGCCGACCGCCGCACGACTATTTAGGTCGGCGGTCAGCCCCTCACAGGCAAAGTGACGTAGGGCTACGTCGCTAGCCTGTGAGGGTCTAGGGAGCGAGCGCGTGCCGCCGGAGGCGCCCTCCTGCTCCTTTGTGGTCACGGACCCTCCCGCGCGTGTGCCCGGTGGACCCGATGTCCGCCGGTCACTCATGATCGTCCGAGCGGGAGAAAGGCAGGCGGCTAATGTAAACAAGCCGCCTGTCAGTTCTCCCTGTGTAGGAATGGTGATCATACGGTTCTACTATGTAGAGGTGTAGGACCGTTGATCACTGTTCCTACACCTCAAGCCACAGCCAATCACAGTTAGAATCGCGCCCCTAGGGACACACATAACCCCTCGCTCTCAAAAAAAGTTAACCCCGTCACTGCCAGTGTAATTTTACAGTAACAGTGCATATGTATAGCACTGATTACTGTAGAAATGTCACTGGTAACCCCAAAAATGTCAAAAATGTCAGTCAAGGGTCCGATTTGTCCGCTGCAATGTCGCAGTCCCGCAAAAAAATCACAGATCGCCGCAATTACGCGTTAAAAAAAAACAACAAAAATGACAAAAATCTTTCCCTTTGTTAGTAAACGCAATAACTTTTGCGCAAACCAATCAAAATACGCTTTTTGTGATTTTTTTTTTACCAAACATCTGGTAAAAAAAAAATTGGCCCAAAATGTTAAAAAATTTTGATTTTTACTTTTTTTTGGGGGGGAATTTCATATAAAAAAATGTGCAAAATATTGTTATTTTTGCAAAATTGACGCTGTTTTTTTGTTTATAGCGCAAAAAGTAAAAATCGCACAGGTGATCAAATACCACCAATAGAAAGCTCTGTTTGTGGGAAAAAAAGGACATAAAATTAGTTTAGGTACAGCGTCGCACGACCGCGCAATTGTCCGTTAAAGTCACGCAGTGCCGAATCACAAAATAGGCCCTGGTCAGGAAGGGGGTAAAATCTTCCGGGGCTTAAGTGGTTAATCACCTCTGTCTAGGAGCAGGATTGTAATGTTTCAGAAAGCCCGAGAAAAGCTTTGACCTAAAAAGTATACAACTTATTCTATAATTTGGCCTGTTTAAAACCACACTAACCGGAGTCATTTATAAAAGAAAGGCTATTTTTCAATTTGAATTTTTTTTTCTTGTTCAATATTTTTATTGATCGCAATTATAACAGGACAGGTGGAAAAAGATTGTACAGGATAACTATGTGAGATAGAAACAGGAATGTAAGTATTAACTTGTAAGCAATGACACACAATCGGGAAGGTACAATTCATAAGACTGGAATGTTGCTCCTCAAAATAGCTGCAAACCAGGGAGGTGCTGAGTAGGAGCCACAATAAGGAGCTACCATGGCTGGAATAGAGGTGGCATTGTGAGATTATCGTGTGGCATTATCAGGAGATATTATGGGAAGATGCTTTACCCCTTTGTGCCTAAGAGTAAAAAAATCGAAATGTCTAAGCCAAATTTTGTGACTTTGACATGTATTAGTAAAAATTTACATATCATCACAACTACTTTGTGCATCCGGGTTGATTATACCTTGTTTTTTTTTTTCAGGACAAATCGGGCTCTTATTTGGGGGTAAATGGAAATGTATATCTCCTGTTATTTTTTTTTATTTTTTTTTATCAAAGGAAAACTGGTCCAAAATAGTAAAACAAATTTTTTTTTTTTTTAGTTGGCTGTATATTAGTTGGTACTACCATGACCTACCATCAAAAAACAACCCAAAATAAATTTTCCTGCTCCTGACAATTGCAGCGATACCACATATGTATATTTTAGTTGTTATATGTACCTGTAGTACAGCCCAAAAACAATAGTGCGCATTTTGCTTTTTTTTTCATCCTACCTAAAACACACTCACATTAACTGACTAATACTAATTAAATACTAATACTAATTAAATTAGTTAAATTAGTTAAATTAATTAAATTAAATACTAATACTAATTTAAAAAAAAACAAAAAATTCTGTCTAAAATTCTGTCCAAAAAAAACCTCTGACTTTGACCCTGACCTTGACCCAAACACTAACCCTGGCATTAACCTTGATTTAGGTTTTTATTATTATTATTATTATTTAATTTTCTTTATTTTTTTTTATTTATTTTTTTTACACACTTTTTTTTCGTGTGCAAGGACAGAGAGTGATACAATGCATCTCTCTCCTCCATTCACTGAAAAAGAAAACATGGGGGCAGGCTCCACAGTGACTGATCACTCTGATAGCCAATCAGAAGCTATCACAGCGATCAGGTAAGCAGGAATCACGACTTCTAGCTCCCGATCGTTAGTACGGGACCCGGGGCTAACTGTGAGATCCTAGTCTCTTTGCTGGGAGCGTGCCATGCAGTGCTCTCCTAGCACAAAGAGAGATATAAGCAAATATGCGGCCCCGCAGCAAAAAGCCCAGTGCAGTGGGGCCACATACTTGTGTGCCATTGGTGTAAAGGGGTTAATCATGTATCTACTGGTCATTAGCACATTTGTTTAGAAGATGAATAGAAGGAAATAGAAGATTAGAAGGAAATGGGTTAAAAAAAGAGATTTATGGAAAAAAAAAGGAAAAAGAGGGAGAGAGAAAAGAGGGAAGGGGGGAGAGAGAGGGGGATTTGTTCCCAGGGGGTGGTGTGACACCTAGGACAGAGAATTTTAAAAAAATATAGCCTTAGGCCTTCATGGTAATAGCAAAGATTCATCAAAATTTGGAGCCAAGAAATGGGTTACCCAAGTGTGCCATATCATAGTTGCCAACATTTGTCACTTTGCAGCATAGCTATCAATTACCACACCCACTTCCCTGAAGCCCCGCCCATGCTGCATAATTAATCTCCACCTACTTATCATCAGATGTATAGGGTCTACTCAATAAAGAGAGAATTATAGGAAATTGAAAAGGAAATTTCAAACTTAAGGCCAAAGTAGCAGAGTTGGAATAATTCTCCCATTCAGCTGCACTACTTCTGCCTAAAGTTTAAAATTCTCATCACAATCCCCTGCAATTCTAAAGTGTGAAATGTGCTCAGGTGTGACCATACAAAAAATGTAATATGTAAGTATAAATAAAGTGCAAGGTGTAAATAAGTACGATAAAACCTAATTATACTATCTGATATAATTCGATTTTATTGTACTTATTTACACCTTGCACTTTATTTATACTTACATATTACATTTTTTTGTATGGTCACACCTGAGCACCTTTCACACTTTATTCACACGTCATGTTGCCAGAAAATTTTGAGAGGCGCTGCCGAGAACGAGTGCCTTTGATTTAAAAATGGCGCCGGGCGGCGCCATTACGTAACTGCGCATGCTCCCGGAACGGCGCATGCGCAGTTACAATGTCGGCCCCTAATCATTTTTTTTATGGGCACCAGCTGCCCGTAACGGGCATTTACGGGCAGCCCGATTAACGGGGCACTTGCCGGGACAATGTAAATTCCCCTGGACAGGCTCCTATTTGCAGGGAGTGTCCCGGCAAAAATGGGACAGTTGGCAAGTATTCCATATTTTCCCATATTTATGTAACTTTATCAAGTAAATGGCTTTGACTTTAGCGTTAATCCTGGCCTTGGTAACACTTTTCTTTGTTTCAGTTACATGGAGGTTAGGAGATTTCCAAGCCATTGGTAGAGATTGTTTTGCAGCTGTGGCGGTCTGTAATAGCAGTTTTGAAGGTCAGATGCGGGGGGGGGGGGGCAGGAAATGCGCAAACAGTAACAAACAAAACAGAAAAAAAGGTTTGTAAATAATAGGTGGAAAAATAGATATAAAAAAAAAATCATTAGGAAAATTAATTAAGACTGATCAGGATAAACTAGAGGGTAAATAAAAATGCATTTTAATTTAACCACTTGCCGACCAGCCGGCGTACATATACTGCGGCAGGCTGGCTCTGTCCCACGAAACTACGTACCTGTACATCACTTCACGGGACCGCTCCCGGCACCCATTCACCACAGGGGAAGCCAATTTGCGGGCCTGGCGGTTGAGCACCTGCAATCGCTCCCCGTGGAGACAGAATGGCGCTGTGCCGTTGTAAACACTGCAGACCGCTGTTCTGTCAGTGATGAACACAGGGATCCTCCTGTGTTCCTCTTATTTAGGAACACAGGTCTCTGCATTCATTCAGTAAATACACCCCCCCCCCACAGTTAGAAAGCACCCCTTAGGGACACATTTAACCCTTTGATCGCCACCCTTGTGTGATAACCCCTTCCCTGTCAGTGTCATTAGTACAATAACAGTGCATAATTTTAGCACTGATTACTGTAGTAATGTCACTGGTCCCCCCAAAAGTGTCAAAAATGTCAGTTAGGGGTCTGACCTGTCCGCCGCAATGTCGCATTCCTGCTAAAAATCGCTGATCGCCGCCATTACTAGTAAAAAATAAATAAATAAAAATGACATAAATCTTTCCCCTAGTTTGTAGATGTGATAACTTTTGCGCAAACCAATCAATATACACTTATTGGGATTTTTTTTTTTTTAAATCAAATATATGTAGCAGAATACAAATTGGCCTAAAAGGATAAAACTATTTTTTTTTTTTTTTTGGGGGCGGGAAGGATGATATTTAGCAGAAAGTGAAAAAAAAAAAAAAAAAAATATATATATATATATATATATATATATATATATATATATACATACACTTTTTTTTCTAGCATTTTTATGTTTATAGCACAAAAAATAAAAATTGCACAGGTGATCAAATACCACCAAAAGAAAGCTCTGTTTGTGGGGAAAAAAGGACATAAATTTAATTTTGGTACAGTGTTGCACGACCGCGCAATTTTCCATCAAAATAACGCAGTGCTGAATCGCAAAAAATGGCCTGATCATTAAGGGGGCAAATCCTTCCGGTCCAGAACTGGTTAAAGCGTCATACAAATATATATTTGAAATCAAAGCTGGGGAGCTGCTGGAGTCAACTTTTCACATTAAACAGTAGGTGATTGGCTGACAGGTGATCCTAGCCACAATCACCAGCTTGGTAATGTGAAAAGTTAATTCCGGCAGCTCCATCTCCCACCTCCATCCAGTACTGTGATACTGGCCGATCTCTTCCCTGCTGTACACCTGTGTAAGTAAGTAGGGTTATATCTACACACTCATGTGTGTTTTTGTGTGTGTGTGTGGGGGGGGGGGGGTGGCACAGGACAGATGTCACTACTATAAGGGAAGTGGAACAGAGGATACTGCTATAGTGGTGCAGAGGACAGTACAATGGGAGGGAGGGGGGTAGGTGATGTGAAGGGTGGACAGAGGAATATCAGCACTAGTGATGAGCCGAACACCCCCCCTGTTCGGTTCGCACCAGAACATCTCGAACAAGGGAAATGTTCTAGCGAACATGCAAACTCCATTAAAGTCTATGGGACATGAACATGAACAATCAAAAGTCCTAATTTTAACCACTTAAGCCCCCTGGAAGATTTTACCCCTATTCCGACCAGGGTTTTTTTTGCGATTCGGCACTGCGTGATTTTAACAGACAATTGCGTGTTTGTGCGACGCCGCACCTAAACAAATTTGACGTCCTTTTTTTCCCACAAACAGAGCTTTCTTTTGGTGGTATTTGATCACCTGTGTGATTTTTACTTTTTGCGCTATAAACAAAAAAAGAGCGTCAATTTTGCAAAAATAACAATATTTTTCACATTTTTTTATATGAAATTCCCCCCAAAAAAATGTAAAAATCAAATTTTTTTAACATTTTAGGCCAATTTGTTTTATGCTACATATGTTTGGTATAAAAAATCGCAAAAAGCGTATTTTGATTGGTTTGCGCAAAAGTTATTGCGTTTACTAACTAAGGGAAAGATTTCTGTCATTTTTGGTGTTTTTTTTTTAACGCGTAATGGCGGCGATCTGCGATTTTTTTTTGCGGTACTGCGACATTGCGGCGGACAGATCGGACCCTTGACTGACATTTTTGACACTTTTGGGGTTACCAGTGACATTACTGCAGTAATCAGTGCTATACATATGCACTGTTACTGCAAAATGACACTGGCAGGGAAGGGGTTAACTTTATTGGGGAAGGAGGGGTTAAGTGGGGGGCATGCTTCTAACTGTGATTGGCTTTGGCTACTGGTGTAGGAACAGAGATCAACGGTCCTACATAGTAGAACCGTATGATCACCATTCCTACACAGGGGAGAATGACAAACGGCTTGTTTACCTCAGCCGCCTGCCTTTCTCCCTCTCTACCGACGATCGCAGAGTGACCGACGGACATCGGGTCCGCCGGTCACACGCACGGACTTCCTAGGGAACGAGCTGGGGCGGGCGCGCACCTCAGCGGGCGCGCGCCCGACGGCCCGCTATTGGCTCACAAGGAAGTGACAGGCAAGTGACGTACCCATACGTCACTTTGCCTGGCCGGGGCTGACCGCCGCAGTATATGTACTTGCAGGGGTCGGCAACCGGTTAAAGGCTTAAATGCAAGTTATTGGCCCAAAAAAGTGTATGGGGACCTGGGTACTGCCCTGGGGGACATAAATTAATGCAATTTTTTTTTATAAACAATCGTTTTTACAGGAGCAGTGATTTTAATAATGCTTAAAGTGAAATATTAAAAATGAAAAATTCCTTTAAATGTTGTGTGCCGGGGTCCCCTTAACCACTTGCCGACGCTGCATTCCGTATTTATGTCGGCAGTGTGGCCAAATCAACTGAATAGACATCATCTGCCTGGGAGGCCACTAGGGGGCGGGTGTGCACCGCCGCCGGTGCGCTCCCGCCCCCACTCGTCCCCAGGGAAGCCAGTGCATGTGTCAGGGGCTCCAATTGCCACCTGACACCCCCGATCCCCCCCCCCCGCTGACAGAAAAGGACAGACGGCTGATGTAAACACAGGCGTCCGTCCTTCTCCCGGACATGATCACAGAGACCATGTGATCCTGCTATATAGGATCACATGTCTCTGTGATCATTTCAAAAGCCCAACCCCCCTACAGTTAGAATCTTTCCCCTAGGCTTACATTTAACCCCTTGATCACCAATAGTATTAACCCCTTCCCTGCCAATGGCATTATTACAGTAACAGTACATATTTTTGGCACTGATTACTGTAGTGATGTCACTGGTTCCCCCAAAAGTGTCAAAGATGTCAGTTAGGGGTCCAATCTGTCTGCCGCAATGTCACAGTCCCATAAAAAATCGCAGATCGCAGCCATTACTAGAAAAAAAAAACAATAAAAATGACAGAAATCTTTCCCGTAGTTAGTAAACACAATAACTTTTGCGCAAACCAATCAAAATACGCTTATTGCGATTTTTTTACCAAAAATATGTAGCAGAAAACAAATTGGCCTAACATGAGCACAGTCAGTCGCAGAGCACAGTAATAGGTACTCACAGACACTCGGGTAGTAGTAATAGGTACTCACAGATACACAGGTAGTAATAGGTACTCACAGACACTCAGGTAGTAGTAATAGGTACTTACAGATACACAGGTAGTAATAGGTACTCACAGACACTCAGGTAGTAGTAATAGGTACTTACAGATACACAGGTAGTAATAGGTACTCACAGACACTCAGATAGTAATAGGTACTCACAGACACTCAGGTAGTAGTAATAGGTACTCACAGACACTCAGATAATAATAGGTACTCACAGACACTCAGGTAGCAGTAATAGGTACTCACAGATACACAGGTATTAATAGGTACTCACAGATACTCAGGTACTACTCTTCACCCACAGTTATAGTCAGTCAGTTACAGTCACAGTATAGTTACAGTCAGTTACAGTACAGTTATAGTCACAAACTATTCCCTCTGACTTCCCCCCAGCGGCCGATCAGCTGATCGGTCACCTACTCACATCCTGGTCCTCCTTCAGTCCCTCAGGGTCCTCCGCCACTGCCGCCGCCGCTCAGATGATGCTCCCCTTCAGTCCCCGGTCACCTAGGTTCCTCCGGTCACCTCGGTTCCCCCGAGATCTCCCGCACCTGCACCAGCTCCCCCCGAAGCTCCTTCTCCTCCTCCTTCTCCTCTCCCAGCACTCACTGCACGCTGCCTGCCCGCACACATACACACAAAGTTCCTGCTTCCGGTTCCGGTTTCCTTCTCCTCGCAGCGCCTCCTCGCAGCGAGCGCAGGCCTGGGAATACAACCAATGTGGAGGCAGCAACTATACATATCTATTAAAAGCAGTCCATAGTGCGAAACATTTCCCAGATATTACCTCGCACTTCTATTTCACTGTGCTGGCAGGGAAATCAATGTGCCGGGACCACATATAGGGACACACACACACATGCATGCGTGTTTGAGCTTTGGGGTACGTACCTTAATGCAATAAACTCCCACCTATGGGAGTGCGATCTATAAATGTTACTTTAGAATACACACACAAGTGGACACACCCGGGGTTCCTTCTTTCCTTTCTTCTTTTTTCTCTTCTCTTTCTTAATATATTTTATTATTTTCCATTCTATTCAAATTAGAATTTATTCTAATGTTATATTGTTATACTCTTTCAATTATATTATATTATATTATATTATGTTATATTATATTATATCATATTATATTATATTGTTTATTCTATTGTATTCTGTTCTGCTCTATTCTACTCTATTATTTAATTTTCTATTCTGTTCTATTCTATTCTTACATACTTTTTCTGCTCTGGTCTGGTCTCCAGTGGCAGAAGCTCTGCAGATGAGACAGCCGGGTGGGAAATGAATGGCAAGTGACGTCAGCCAAAGAGTTACTATGGGGCTTCCGTTGTAGATTGCCTTCTCCGCACCCCCCTCCACAGAGAAGCTCCTGCTGACAGCTTGGTATTCCACCTGACCGGACAGCTTCTGAAAAGTTGAGTATAGCGATTTCTTCTTGACTGGGTTAGATAGGTTAGTCTTAGATTGTTGATGCCAGTAGATTTTAGCATTAGGGTGAACTTCTACTTTAAATTCTGATCACATTTTTTGGCACTTTTCATTTTGGATGAACACAAATTGGCACTTTTCATTTTGGATAAGGGGAAACGAGGGACTCTTCATGGATATGGATGTCTCACTGTGCTATATTTGACCCTGACTGGGCTTAATTGGTTTTCTATCTGAAGTCTTATCCAGTTGGGGGGACTGAATTGGCTCTGTTTTTTTTATCCCTATTTTAGTGTCGATATCCCTACTCAGATTCTCAACATCCAGATTCAACACCACATTTAATATCTACACCTAAGGTCTCTCTGCCATTTTCAAGACTTATGATAATAAGATGTTTCTTGCCTTTATGGTTTGTGGTTGGTTTGGGGAAGCTTACACGAAATAGAAGTCGGATCCTGAAGAAGCCCGTATTGTTGGCGAAACCCATCGATCGGTACCTCTTTCGGGGTTCATCCAATATATTAACACGTGTACTGTATTCTTATATGCATATATGTAGGAATTTTAATGTATCATGTTTCTGTGTGATATTTTAATTGTATTACCAATTAAAATGTATGGTTTTTAGCCATTGTCAGTTTTTTGTCTTGGGCACATTCAACTCCCCAATCTCCAGTGTATCTTTCTTTCTTTGAGACCTAGAATATTCCCTGTATTTATTAGAGAAAGCCTCAATGCCATTTTGGTTTATTGACTATATTTGTGATGGCTTTTGAAATGTCTTTGTTCCTCAAGCTATAAATGATGGGATTAAGAGACGGTGTAACAACAGCATAGATCATGGTTAGAGTTTTGTTCATAGTCAGTGAGTGCAGGGAGGCTGGAAATATGTATGCCACCATCACTGTGCCATAATAAAGGCAGACAGCAGTCAGGTGGGAGCTGCAGGTGAAGAAGGCCTTTTGTCTTCCTGAAAGTGATGAAATATTCAAAATTGTCTTAGCAATATAGGCATATGATATGACAATGACCAGGAATGGGCATACCACTGCTGGGACAGTCAACAACTTGGTTTCCATTTGAATAAAAAATACATCTGAACAAGAAAGATCCAATATAGGAGCAAGGTCACAGAAGAAATGGTCAATGATATTTGGTCCACAGAAATTTAACCCGCTTATACTTACAGATAAAACAAGAGAATAAATAAAACTCGGTGTCCAAGCCATTATGGACAGTTTCTGACAGAGCCCACCTCCCATTATTGAAGCATACTGCAGTGGGTTACAGATGGCCAAATATCGGTCATAAGACATCACTGTCAGAAGAAGACACTCTGAGCCTTCTGAAATTACAAAGAAAATAAATTGAATGATACATCCTGCTAAAGACATGGTTCCCCCTTCATTGAGGACAACATGAAGTGTGCTTGGAACACTGTCAATGCTCAGTAAGATGTCACATAGTGAAAGCTGTGAGAGAAACGAGTACATGGGAGATTTGAGGGTCGTGCTGCAAGCCACCAGAATGATAATTAGGACATTTCCACATAACGAGACGCAAAAAGCCAAAAGCAACAGACAGAAGAGTAAAAACTTGTAATTATGGAGATTCTGGAATCCAAGAATAAGGACTGTGGTGACATTGTTCTTTATCTCCATTAGCACGAGAGTCAAGTTAAAAGAATGCTGAAATCAGAAGGTTTAAAGTCATGTTAAAAGGGATAAAATTATTTGTTTAAATTATCATTCCTTCCACTTTGATTCTGAAACATGAAAATCAGGATAATGTGGGTAGATCCCAACTGACTCATTCATCTAGCAGAGGTAGGCAACCTTTTGGAGGTTGAGATCTACCTTATCAACATGGGAGAAGTCAAAGATCACCAGACACATTGTCACCTCCCCACACCTGATTTAAACCTCTAATTGCCATACTACCATGTCACAATTTTGTGCATTGCACGGCAATAATGGCTTTAAATCAGGCGGTGAGGAGGCAACATATCACCTCCTTGCCACCTGTTAAACACACTTGGATCACTCTTTAGAGGTGCCTGCTGCACTTATGAATGAGCCCTTAGTTCTATTTGGCAGTAGCACCCTTAGGGCTCGTTTAGACAGAAAATTGTGGGGTGGTAAAACCCTGTGGTTGAATTGCAGTAATTCCTGCCGCAGCAGGAATTAAGCCCCCTGTTGCAACCCCATGTTGCTTTGGTGGGTTCTACCATCTGCCAAACGCAACCCTTTAAAGTAAATTGGGCCACTTTGCAAGCTCCCTGCAACTGCAGGCTTCTGCGGGGTCCAGGGGGTTAAAGCAGGTGATGAGAAAGCAACTCAATGATGCCTGCTTTAACCACTTGTCTGCTGTACTACACAAGGTTGCAGGGCACTCACAGAGTGGCCTAATTAACTTGACTAGGTCATGCTTGGCAGGAGCTACACCCACCAAGCATGACAGGAGGCAAAACTCCTGCTGCGTCTGTGACACGTGTACACCTCCGCTTAAGATCAAGTGTAGTGTCTGTTCTTATCTGTTGTTAGGGAAATAACCCTGACTCCCTTTCGCCAATTGGGGAGTCAGTTAGTATTTCCTTGATGTAAATAGGTGGGAACAGTGGGGGAGGTGGGAGGGCCTTTTCCTTCTGGGTTGAATCTGGCCTTGTGCACAAGGCTTGTCCCCAGTTGTAGGCAAGGCTCTCCCTAAGCTCACTAAGTTCTGATGCTTTCCTGGTAGGGATGGATATGCACTGGTCTGGCAAAAGGCTGGGCTGTGAAGAAAGCTCATGGTGTATGTGCTCCCGGGGTGGCAGTCCAGGGGTGCCTGTATACCAGGCACTTTGATTTTATTGGCTATCAGGCAACTGCGGCATCTCACACTTTTTTCACACCTGCCTCTAGGACTGGGCCTTTTGGCTGGGACCAGAAGAAGTTTTTTTTTTTTCCTGGCTGGAAGGCCTGCCATGGTATTTTACTATGGCTCTACTAAGCACTTCTCCATCTCCCTTTCCCCACTTTATTTGTGTGTGTTTCTCACTTGCACTGTGAACTTTACTCACTCCAATTAGTAGAGTGTTGATCTTCAGGCCTTCCCTGAAAGTCTTGGGAGGGGGTGGAAATGGCCTTCTGGTCTGGTTCGCCCTCGCTCAAGGGGTCTAACTTTGGGTGGGGGGGAGCCCCACCTAGTACTTGGGGTTGGTCTGTTTTGGCAGACCTCCCATTGAATGGAGTTTGCCTGGTCTTGGCTAGGTGGGCAATTGAGTTCCTTCAGTCCCTGTCAGATGCCTTGCACCCTGGGGAATCAGGGTGAGTGTCCTTTCTATTTGGAGGCGGTACATGTGTACACCCAGTGCACTTTTTTGTGTCTTTACTTTTGTGTTTGCAATATTCTTTGCATCAGGTGTCAGTTTAAGTGTGTTTCACACACCACGGTCTTTAAGAAAGAAATGTGTACAGCCTTGGCCAGTGCAGTTCAAGGGGATACAGTTGGGGCAGGGGTGGTTAAAAACACATATTAAATATGGGTTTTACCACCTCTCAAACTGTAAATGTAAAGGAACCCATATTGTACTGAGACCCATATAAGGTTGCCTTCATTGGGGGTAGCTACACTTTACCATAGACTTCTATTAAATTCTGAAGGTTTGGTGCACTTTCTAAAAGTGAACCGAACCCACAGGAAATAATAGAAGTCTCTGGCTAAGCACAGTTAACCCAGGAAGGCTGCCAGTACACTGCACTGCACCCACGATGTGGGTAAACTTCAGTTCGTCATCAGTGTGAAAGCAGCCCTATACTATTGTGGCCAGATACTTATATGTATATATACACCTACATATATATATATATAGGTGTGAAAGTAGCAGAAATCTATGCTTGCGCTAATTAAATAATTAACACCCATATGGCTCTGCTCCTATCACGCCTATATATATGTAGGTGTATATATACATATAAGTATGTGTGTATATATACCCCTACACAAAAGTTCAGATGTTATGCCTGCCTCCAAAGATGCCAAAAAAGAAAATGCCCAAAAAAACGCTAGTGCCAAAAAAAAAAACGCCCAGGTGTGTTGTTGCAGGCATTTTTTTGGGGTCTTTGGAGGCAGGTATAACATCTGAACTTGTGTATAGGGGTATATATACACACATACTTATATGTATTTATACACTTACACATATATAGGTGTGATAGAAGCGAAGCCATATGGGTGTTAATTTTTTCATTAGCGCAAGCATAGATTTCTGCTCCTTTCATACCTATATATATGTAGGTGTAAATATACATATCAGTATGTGTGTATATATATACCCCTACACAGAGGTTCTGATGTTATGCCTGCCTCCAAAGACACCAAAAGAAATGCCCAAAAAAACGCTAGCGCCAAAAAAAAAAAAAAAAAACGTCCAGGTGTGTTGTTGCAGGCATTTTTTGGGGTCTTTGGAGGCAGGCATAACATCTGAACTTGTGTATAGGGGTATATATACACACACATGCTTATATGTATATATACACTTACACATATATAGGTGTGATAGGAGCGAAGCCATATGGGTGTTAATTTTTTAAAATTAGCGCAAGCATAGATTTCTGCTACTTTCACACCTATATATGTGTATATATACATACATGTGTGTGTGTGTATATACCCCTACACAGAAGTTCTGATGTTATGCCTGCCTCCAAAGAACCACAAAAAATGCCCAAAAAAATGCCTGCTGCAAACCGGCAAGGTGTGAAAATAGCAGAGCCATATCCCTGTTCTATATTAATTCTAATACAAACAAACTTTTTTTTCTGGTTCTGGACATGCTACAGAGCTGAAACTTCACAGGTACACTTTTTAGACCACCCAGACACTAAATCCAAAGAAATCTCTTTTTTTTTTTTTCAATAATTGGCTCTCTTTTAAAAATGACAATTTTTAAGAACTTTTTTTTTGTGATTAATAGTCTCTGGGGCATGACCCAGAACCCTAGGCACTTTTTAGGGGCATTTATTGGGTTTTAGGGCTTCAAAATTGTGTTTTTTGATTACCAAAGTTTGGGTCCCATTGATTTCAATGGGGTTCTGAAATCCGGGCAGAACTTTCGGGAAGTTCGGGTGTACTGGTCGAACCAAACTTTTCAAAAGTTCGATCATCCCTACTCCCAAGTGGGCACATGGAGCACAATGAAAGACTATTGGGGATTCTAAACCTTCCACATCCTATCCAAAATAAAAGAGAAAGTTTGGCCTTTGGGTACACTTTAACATTTTCTTTACTCTCTGTTTATCATCACTAGTTTTATTTCCTCCATATTAATGTGAAGTTTGGTGTTTCTCAAGCTTGTCCTCAAGTCCCAGTAATAGTTTCTACTTGTGGAAATTAACACAAACTTTAAAACAGCATTTCTGAGACATGAGTTTGTCTACTTGTATTTGCCTTAGAAACATGCAATGCTGGTGGGGCTTGAGAACAGGTTTTTAAAGTGGAATTACATTTTTAAATGTATTGCTGAGCATGTTTAAAAATAAAAAAAACAGTTTTTGTGGCAATACTCACCTTCAATCCAGTGCTGCCATTCAGATGCCACCGGCCTTCCAAGTTGGATAATGGACAGAAATATTTAACCTACTTCCTCTGAACCTAGGCTGTCCTCATTACTAAGGATCACAGTATTCAGTACTCCTGATGTCACTCAATACAGAAGGAAGGAGTGCCAACCACCATCAAGAATGAAGAAGGACATGTGACCTCACTGGATCAGCCTGTTGTTCAAAAGGTATATATATATATATATATACAGTGGGTACGGAAAGTATTCAGACCCCCTTAAATTTTTCACTCTTTGTTATATTGCAGCCATTTGCTAAAATCATTTAAGTTCATTCTTCTTCCTCATGAATGTACACATAGCACCCCATACTGACAGAAAAACACAGAATTGTTGACATTGTTGCAGATTTATTAAAAAAGAAAAACTTAAATATCACATGGTCCTAAGTATTCAGACCCTTTGCTGTGACACTCATATATTTAACTCAGGTGCTTTCCATTTCTTCTGATCATCCTTGAGATGGTTCTACACCTTCATTTGAGTCCAGCTGTGTTTGATTATACTGATTGGACTTGATTAGGAAAGCCACACACCTGTCTATATAAGACCTTCCAGATCACAATGCATGTCAGAGCAAATGAGAATCATGAGGTCAAAGGAACTGCCTGAAGAGCTTAGAGACAGAATTGTGGCAAGGCACAGATCTGGTCAAGGTTACAAAAAGAATTCTGCTGCACTTAAGGTTCCTAAGAGCACAGTGGCCTCCATAATCCTCAAATGGAAGACGTTTGGGACGACCAGAACCCTTCCTAGAGCTGGCCGTCCGGCCAAACTGAGCTATCGGGGGAGAAGAGCCTTGGTGAGAGAGGTAAAGAATAACCCAAAGATCACTGTGGCTGAGCTCCAGAGATGCAGTCAGGAGATGGGAGAAAGTTGTAGAAAGTCAACCATCACTGCAGCCCTCCACCAGTCGGGGCTTTATGGCAGAGTGGCCCGACGGAAGCCTCTCCTCAGTGTAAGACACATGAAAGCCCGCATGGAGTTTGCTAAAAAACACCTGAAGGACTCCAAGATGGTGAGAAATAAGATTCTCTGGTCTGATGAGACCAAAATATAACTTTTTGGCCTTAATTCTAAGCGGTATGTGTGGAGAAAACCAGGCACTGCTCATCACCTGTCCAATACAGTCCCAACAGTGAAGCATGGTGGTGGCAGCATCATGCTGTGGGGGTGTTTTTCAGCTGCAGGGACAGGACGCTTGGTTGCAATCGAGGGAAAGATGAATGCGGCCAAGCACAGGGATATCCTGGACAAAAACCTTCTCCAGAGTGCTCTGGACCTCAGACTGGGCCGAAGGTTTACCTTCCAACAAGACAATGACCCTAAGCACACAGCTAAAATAACGAAGGAGTGGCTTCACAACAACTCCGTGACTGTTCTTGAATGGCCCAGCCAGAGCCCTGACTTAAACCCAATTGAGAATCTCTAGAGAGACCTAAAAATGGCTGTCCACCAACGTTTACCATCCAACCTGACAGAACTGGAGAGGATCTGCAAGGAGGAATGGCAGAGGATCCCCAAATCCAGGTGTGAAAGACTTGTTGCATCTTTCCCAAAAAGACTCCTGGCTGTATTAGATCAAAAGGGGGCTTCTACTAAATACTGAGCAAAGGGTCTGAATACTTAGGACCATGTGATATTTAAGTTTTTCTTTTTTAATAAATCTGCAACAATGTCAACAATTCTGTGTTTTTCTGTCAGTATGGGGTGCTATGTGTACATTCATGAGGAAGAAGAATGAACTTAAATGATTTTTAGCAAATGGCTGCAATATAACAAAGAGTGAAAAATTTAAGGGGGTCTGAATACTTTCCGTAGTCACTGTATATATAAAAAAGCAACAGTGTTTTATTGTCAACATTTGAATGGAGCTCAGTCCATCTCTCTAAAAACTTTGAGAAAGATGAACTGAGCTCCATCCAAACGTTGACAATAAAACTCTGTTGTTTTGAGTTATTTCCACTGCAATCCCTCCAATACCTCTATACCTGTTTTGGTTTTGTATGGATTTTTTGTGGGGGAGCACCAGGGCATTTACACTATATTGTCAAAAGTATTGTCACACGTGCCTTTACATACACATGAACTTTAATGGCATCCCAGTCTTAGTCCATAGGGTTCAATATTGCTTCAACCCTTTACAGCTATAACAGTTTCAACTCCTCTGGGAAGGCTGTCCACAAGGTTTAGGAGTGTGTCTATTGGAATTTTTGACCATTCTTCCAAAAGCGCATTTGTGAGGTCAGGTACTGATGTTGAATGAGAAGGCCTGGCTTACAGTCTCTGCTACAATTCATCCCAAAGGTGTTCTATTGTGTTGAGGTCAGGACTCTATGCAGACCAGTCAAGTTACTCCACCCCAAACTCACTCAACCATGGACTTTGCTTTAATTACAAAATTCTAAATATGCTCTGCTTGCCTTGTGATATGTGTTGTCAATTTATTTGCCCTAACATATTTTACCTGGAGCAGTTTTTCATCAAATACTTCCCTGTAAAGCTGGTATGTTTGGCATCTGTGAGCAAGTAATGGTTGAAGGAAAGAGAGCTTAGTCTAGGTTCACATCTATGCTGCTGCACTTGACACGTTTTTCTGGTGCTTTTTGCGATGCATTTTGAGTTTTTAAAACCTAATTTTTGCTGCACTTCTGAATGTATTTTTCATGCATTTTGAGTTGTTTTCTCTTTAAACACACTGTATAGCTGGTTGCTAAGGAGCGGGCCGAGAAGCCGGTAAAAAAAATTTGGTAAGGTCTGGTGTGGATTTGCAGGAGAACCCCACACCAAAATTTAAAAAAAAAATGTTGTGGGGTCCCCCCCCATAACCTTAACCAGACCCTTATCTGATCATGCAGCCCAGGAGGTTAGGAAAGAGAGGGAACAAGCAGACAACCCCCACCCCAAAGCACCATGTCTCCATGTAGATGGGGACAAGGGCCTTTTCCCCATAACCCTGGGTGGTTGTTGTGGGGGACTGCAGTCAGGGGACTTATCAGAATCTGGCAGCCCCCTTTAACAAGGGGACCCCCAGATCCTGCCCTCCCCCTATTTGAATGAGTATGGGGTAAATAGTATCCCTACCTATTCACCAAAAAAGTGTAAAAGTGAATAAAGACAGTACAAGTTTTTGACAAGTCCTTTATTAAAAAATGAAAAAAAATGTCAGCCAATGCAGAGCCATCATTAATCACGACGCCCACCATGCTACAGGACCCACCAAAACAAGCTTTCACGACGAATGCTTCCATGGTCTACCTGCTCAGCCCTCTGACAGTTCTCTAATAGCTAAGGGGCAGGGCCACCCAGTGATGTTGCCTAGTGGCACTGCCCGTTGTGAAGTTGGTGGCCCAGCATGCATCGGCCGATGACATCACAGGTGGATAGTGCCACCAGGTGACATCACCGGGTGGCCCCGCCCCTTAGCTATTTAAGAAATGACATATGGTGGAGCTTTCGTCAAAAGTGGAGCTTTTTTTTTTATTTTTTTTGTCCAGCGTTGGGCCAGGCATCGTGATTGATTCAGGATGGGAGCACTCGCTCGTCCCCTCCCGTTCCTGACCTGCTGGGCTGTATGCTCGGATAAGGGTTTTGTATAGATTTTTGAGGGGACTCCACACCATTTTTTTAAAATATTGGCATGGGGTTTCCCTCCAGATTTATACCAGACCCCAAAGGCCTGGTGTGGATTGGGGGGACCCCACGTTGTTTTTTTCCCGATTTTTTCTTTTTTTGCCGACAACTCTTTTTTTCTATTTCAATAGTTTTTATTGAGTATTGAGAAAGAATATAAACAGAAAAAGAGAATGTGCTTACTGTTAAATCAAACAAAGACACAAATCTACAGGTAGTTTATACATTTGCAGTGTCAGGAGAACAAGGTCATACCAAACTTTGAATATTGGGCATGCCATCGATACTGAGCCTGCTAAGTATGCACCCCCCACCATGCCCAAGCACCCCATCAGGGATCAAACTGTGCAATAGGGCAGAGGAAAAAGCATCCAGGCTTTTACTCCAATAAAACCGTAAGAATAATGATTCATCAACATGTAGCTATAACAAATTGTACAATAGTTACATATATAGGTAGGAAAAAATAAGAGAGAAACTGTCACAACAAACAAAAGAACTTGATAGTAGTCTACCGAGCCATGTTGTTTTTTGAGTACCAGAGAGTCCAAGAAAGCCATTGTTCCTTGCTTTTTTCAAATCTACCTTGTGAATATGCAAAGCTGACCTCATAACTATAGTGAAGTTGTACTAGATTGCTAATCTCATTAACCAAAGGTATCCTTTGTGTTTTCCACAATCTAGTAATGTATAGTCTAGTGGCGAGGAGGACATGGGTGACGACTGTCCTGGATGCTGGGGGTATGTCTTCTATACCAATGTTCAAAATCGCCAGACTGGCCAAATGTTTCACCTTAATGCCAGTAATTTTTGGGATCATTTCAAAGACTGATGGCCATAGTTTGGAAAGTTTGCTGCAGGACCAGAAGATGTGGTAAAGGCTGCCATTCTGTCCGCATTGACTTCAACAATGAGGAGAGACATCAGGGTGGAATTTGGAAATACAATAAGGTCGCCATGCTGGCTGTGTTATCCCCGGCTCCCCCCCTTCCCCCCCCGCCTTCTGCTGTGAGTAGTGACAGGCCCGGAGGAGGAGTGCTGGCTCTGTGTGGGCTCATTCCTCTGCCCCCCCACCCCCTCTGCTGGGATCTGTGTGAACAGCAGGCTGTGTATGCAGCAGCCACCTCTCCCTCTGAGCTTTTCTGTAGTACAGCTTCAGAGCAGCTCTGTGTGTGATCCCCTGTTCGCTCTCCCTCCCACTTGGCAAGCAGCAGGGGGACCAATGAGGAAAGGCTGAAGGAGGATCATGGGATATATAGTCCCAATGGTAGTGCTGCCCAATGAAAGTAATAGGATGTGAACTAACCCACCAAACCCTGCAGAAGAAGGAGGAGGACTTTTTCCTGGGCAGTTTACTGGGGAGAGCAGCACTCTGTACCTACATTTGAGGAGAATCAAGAGGGACCTGTGTGCCGAGGGACCAAGCTACTGCCAGGCTACAGTTTGTGCTGTGCTGAGGAATGAAGTTGCCCCAGGTTACCCAGAAGTGAGTGGAAATCTGCCCAGAGGGGCGACTGCTGCTGTGTCGCTGGGTCTTATGAGAGGTCCTTGCAGCCATAACCTGTTGCTACTAGAGAGACTGAGCCTTTTATTTTGCGAACTTACTACACAGAAGCCTGACAACCATATTGTAATAATACAACTGGGCCCCAAGGCTAGCCAGCTGAGGAGTTTAGGACTAAAGACTGCCCCTTTACAATTTCTACGCAGAGACCCTTGCCCATTGCTCAGTTTTGGAGTTAAGTCTCAGAGGATATTGCCCAGGACTCTAGCCATTCTTTTAGAGAGCACTCTAAACCAGTTACAGTATCCCTATCCACACTGCAGTTAAGGTTTATATGCACTGATTATAGCTGTTTTTGCTGGTTCATGACCTGATTCCAGCCTAGAGGTACAGAACTCTATTGGAAGTTACATTGGCATAGAGATTACATTGGCAAACGTCTATCTTCTGCGTGTTCATTTATTCTCATACCACTTTACCCCACTGTTTACCCCACCAATCTGTTGAGTTAATTTACAACTAAACGGTATTAGCTCACAGCCAAGCCAAGCCAAGCCAAGCCAAGAAGGTATTCATGCTTGTGTTTTTGAAAGTGCTTGCAGTGGTTTCCATTTACCCAGGTGTGTCAGAGAGGCTGAGGTACTTGGAGTTGAAGCGCAGACCACAGGGCCAAAATTACCAATTGGCTCTTTTGGGGGTAGAGTTTCATACAGGTGTTTGGATAAACAGCCAGTCAACTGTACATCTGAATGTGAAATGTCTAGGAAAGGTATTTTTCCGAAAAAAAAAACTAATATGATAGTGGCTCCGGTTGAGAACTAGCAATTTTAAAATGGGGCAGGGAAGGACCGTAATGGTAGGTAGGATAAAAGAAAGAAAAATAGGAACAGAAAGGTTATTTCCCAAGGAAGCGCAGCCTCCACTAGTTTTCGGCCTTTTATTAGGAATTTAAAAAAAAAAAAAACAGTTCCCAGTAAAACCATTTCTTGTGTTTCCTCTGTATAAGTAAAGGGTTGTTGATTTATTAATAATGAAAATGGTTAGCAACAATTTTTATGAGCATTTATATAAGTTTACTTGTACTTGTTTAAGGTAGTGACCAATCAAAAGTCAAAAACATGCAAACAATGCAACATATATTTGACCCACAAAGAAAATACATTAACAATTACCTTTAAAGTACTTGTGATTTCCAAAATTGCTCATTATCACCTTGGCGTTTTAGAAAATCTCAGTGATAGTTTTTCTATTTTTCATTGAAATTGTCAGTACCAGGATTTGGGCTGAGAAAAACTCACCTGAGACAGCTCTTACCTGGGAAGCCATGGTGATTGGCAAGCTCATCACTGTTCACCTTTTCTTTTTTTTATTGAATTTAGAAAGGGGTAAAATGTACAAAAGCAAGCCTATTGTGCATACCCAGGCTTGATAAAAAAAAAAGACAACAGGCAACAATAAAACAAAACACATAAAACGTAAAAGTTGGTAACTAAGGCATAAGGTAACCTCACTCGAATCTGCTGGAAGGCACCGAGCAGGGATCAGGAGAAAAAAAAAATCCCACAGTGTACAGAACTAAGCAAAATCAAGTAATTAGAAACAAAGCAGTGCAGATTTTTGGGGTATTACCAATGATACAATAGTGTCCCCTAGATCTGTATGTGAATTTATAAAATTGTATAATGGGGTTTTCTTAACAATGGACTTTCAATAGTCTAAAGAAGGGGCCTGCGAATATTTCCATCCAAAGTTTAACTAAAGGCGAAACATTTCTTTTAGTTTTGGAGTGGGGAGGGATTAGAACACCTGTCAGGTTTTTATTGCTGTCTGTGCTTCCGATAAGTAGATTCACCCTCTCTGTTTGTCCTATTTACCATTATCATTGAAAGTGAAAGTAAAAGAAAACCCCAATTTTTTGGTTGACCCCAGAAAAGTAATAGAGGGGAAATCTTTTAATGGAGCCACTGGTTTTGGTGACCTGGGGGCCCCCAAGAAATTCCCTTAATTTGCAGGAATTTCCTCTCACTTCCTGTTTGGCTATTGGACAGGAAGTGAAAGGAAAATCTCTGCAATGGGACACAGATGGCGGAAAAAAAATTCTGACAGGGGATATAACCCTCCCTTGCTTTATCCAAAATGAAAATAAAAGTTTTATCTATAGTGCTACTTTAAGGAGTATAAACTTGCATGAATAAAACAATAACAGGCCTATCAAAGTTCTCATAACCCTAGAGGTAGTCAGTAAATGAACTAGACCCAATATACAAACAACAATAGATAATGGTATCGAAATGGTAGTAACCCAACAAATGCACTGAGAAATTTTGGAACTGAGTAGTCTTATACTGGGACAATCCCAAAACACATGTAAAAACATGGCTGATGCCAATTGGATGCGGGTTTCCCTGCATCCAATTTGCATAACAGAAGAGTGTGACCGTCTCTCTACAGAGCCAGTTCACACACCTCCAGGGCGGCCATGGTCCGAATTGCAGAAGGGTCCTGTACGTCTTCTGGTCCATTTCAGGTGCAAATCCAGCCAATTATTCAGACCTGATTTGCACCTGAAACGGTGAACAGGGACACACCGGACCTTCTGCTGTGAACGGCAGCTAGTGTAAACCCAACCCAAGGAATAAATCTTATGTACGGCAACCTTTGCCGTACTTTGCGATGACGAAACGTTGGCGACTCCAGACGCAAAGTCCACACGCCCCCTTACGGAGCCGGCTGCTTTACATTGCTTGATGCTGTTTTGGACAATTGCGGGACGCCGCACTGTTCTACAGTATGTACCTGTTTTTTACCTTCTCATTGTGAGTAGTATTCTTTTAATAAATTGGATTTTATATGTTACGGAATTACGCTATGGGCTTTTATTCTTTTTATATACTCATGCATATATGATGGAGTGATTATGAAGCATTGGAGCTTGACAACCGCTGGTGACATTGGTATAACATCTTGCTGGGAGAGGCTGTCTCATTAAATTGAGTAGCCAAGGAGTTCTGGTAAGCTGCTTGTGATACTTGTGCACAGAGGTGTCCCCATCCTTCACCTTTCTCTGGGTGTCACTGAAAAGGATTGTTCTCCTCAACACCTTGCATGCGGATTCATTTTCATTTATATGATATGACTATTTTTAGAATCATCGCCATTTTGCACTTTTTTATGCACATTTGTATTTGTTTAAATGGCGCAGCACTGTTTTGATATTATACCTGTGTTGCCATATTGTACCACTGGTGAAACCCGCTGTAAAAACATAATATGTATTATGTAGGGTGCTAAGAAAAATGATAGGCAATTCCCTTAATAGTCTTGTATTGTCTTTTGAAAGATCCCAAAATGGCCATATTGTTATGGCTGATTGATCCCCTAATGACCACAAAATTTAAATTACTAAATGAATGCAATGCTTATCTTTAACTTCTTGCTGACTAAGCCTTTTCTGGCACTTTTTGCTTACAAGTTTAAATCAGTATTTTTTGTTAGAAAATTACTTCAAACCCTAAAAAGTATCTATCTATCTATCTATCTATCTATCTATCTATCTATCTATCTATCTATCTATCTATCTATCTATCTATCTATCTATCTATCTATCTATCTATCTATCTATATATATATATATATATATATATATATATATATATATATATATATATATATGTTTTAGCAGAGACCCTAGAGAATAGAATGTCACATGGTATTTGCATATTTCAAACTTTTTTTATGGAAACAAAAAAAAAAACAATACATAACCCAATTGTTTTGTAAAATATAAAAGATAATGTTACACTGAGTAAATAGATACCTAACATGTCACACTTTAAAACTGTGCACGCACATGGAATAGTGAGAAACTCAATACTTAGAAATTTCCATAGCCGAAGCTTTAAAACATTTTTTACGGGTTTTTAGGAGGTCTAGCGCTAAAATTATTGCTCTCGCTCTAATGTTTGTGGTGATACCTCACATGTGGGGTGTGAACATTGTTTACATATGTGGTGCAGGACTTACATGTACATTAGCTTCTGCATGCAAGCACGGAGAGAAGGGGGCTCTTTATTTATTTTTTCTTATTTATTTATTTATTTTTACACTATCCCTTTAATTTGTTTTTTCAACACTTTTATTCCTATTAAACATCCCTTGTAATAGAAATAAGGGATGACAGGTCCACTTTATGGAGAGATATGGGTTTAATAAGACCCCAAATCTCTCCTCTATCTTAAAAAGCAAAAGATCAAAAATTGTTTTGATCTTTTGCTTTAAGAAAAAAAAAAATGTTTACTCTTGCCCTAGAACGGAAGGGACATCATGATGTCGCTCCGGTCCTCCAAGACCATAGAGGTGATCAGAGATGATCTGGTCTCTTAAACCTCTATGGCCAGCCTCATGACCTGTCAGATTGTTTCTTGGGCACGTCGGTAAAAACAGTAAACCAAAGAAACCCCGGTGAAGGTCAGGGGGGGGGGGGTCCACTCTCGCTGCATCTGAAAGTGATCCAGCAGTTAATTAGCCACTCAAAATGCTTTCAAGAGAAAGCCAGCCGCAACCTGGAAAAAAAAAAAAACTGGGGTCAAGGCTGATAGCTTCCGCCATAACCCCGGAAAACCACTTGCAAACTGCAACATATGTACGTATTGGGGTAGGCAAGTGGATACACAATTGGGTCTAAGCAAGCTGGTACTATGTAGATGAACAACCAAAAAAATACAATTAAACATGGATCCCACCAACCCTTACATTAGTATAAGTCTTAACTGTTAAAGCGGTAATAAACCCAAAGGCAAACATTTATTATATTGCAGCTTACCTGTCCTTAGATGTGATGGCTGCATTCGTTTTTTTTTCAAAAGCACAAGTTCTCCATCAGTTTACAGGGACGAGACAAACCACTTAACACTGGCTGGGGTGATTAAAATGATCAGCTTTTATTTATTTATGTAAAACCTTTATACTAAAAGGAAAAAAAAAAAACTGTTTGCTGAAACTGATTATAAAATGTGAGCTTGAGTTTGGCTTCAACATGTTACTGTATTTAAATCTGCTAGTACAAGTACACACTCCCCTCAGAATGCTCCATGTGCTCATTCCTCCAGAGTTTTGTCTAACTAATACTAGAGATGTGTTACTGGCCTGATCACCAGGTGAAAACAGAGTAGGAAAAGCCAAAGAAAAGAAAACTGATGCAGCCACCACATCTAATGATTGTTAAGCTGCAATATAATACATTTTTGATTTTAGGTTTAATACCGCTTTATAAAGGCATACTTCAAAACCCCAATTTTTCTGTGTATTTAATGCCTGTCCCCTAAAATAAAAAAAATAAATACATTTCTTACCTTTGCTAAGTGGTGCCTATTTAATACATTTGAGGGGAGACTGATTTTTTTTCTAACAACCGAAAGCAAAAAGCAAAAAAGAAAGCAACCAACAACATATAATTAAATAAAAAAAATCAAATATTAGCTTATATAATAGATAAAAAAAAAAAAAAGCATGAACAATGTCTGATTGTCTGTTAGGAAAGGCATCCTTATATTATAGAGACAACACCCTGTTGACGTGATGCTGAGTACAAAATTAGCACAATGATAAATGTCCCAGAGGACATACAGTAGATAATTTCCACAAAGTTTTGTTGGTTATTATACATAAAGAACATTAAAACTTTACTTTATTGACTTGTTAATTCAAAATAGTATTACTTTCAAGAAAGGAATAAAGATACATTGCCTGGCCAACAAAACAGTTGCCACCAAAAACAAGGTCACACACTCTAATATTTCGCTGGCTTTGATTACGGCACGCATTCGCTGTGGCAATGTTTCGATAATCTTCTGCAATGTCACAAAATATATTTCCCTCCAGTGTAGCATTAATTTTTTACCAAGATCTTGTATTGATGATGGGAGAGTTGGACCACTGAGCAAAGCCTTCTCCAGCACATCCCAAAGATTCTCAATGGGGTTAAGTTCTGGACTCTGTGGTGGCCAATCCATGTGTGAAAATGATGTCTCATGCCCCCTGAACCACTCTTTTCACAATTTGAGCCCCGATGAACCCTGGCATTGTCATCTTGGAATATGGCAGTGCCATCAGGGAAGAAAAATTCCATTGATGGAATAACCTGTTCATTCAGTATATTCAGGTAGTCAGCTGACCTCATTCTTTGGGCACATGCAGTAACTATCCAATAGGAGAGTCACTGCATGCTTAGTTTAGTTAGTTGCTTAGTTAATTCCTGGTGGCAACTTTTGTTTTTTTTTTGTACTTGAACAAGAAATCAGACAAGAATGCGCTTCTAAATGACAGTATTTTATAAGCATAAGCATTTAATTCCAGGTGGCGACTTTTTTTTTGGCCAGGCAGTGTATATATTCATCATTACATTTTTTTACAAGTTTCGCAAAGAGTTATTCATTGTTTATTGCTCACTTTACCTGTAAAAAATACCTAGTGCTTCTCCCTTTTATTCACAGTACAGTAAACCCCCCTCCATTGCGGGGGTTACGTTCCGGACCCAGCCGGGAAAAGTGAAATTCCGTGAAATAGAAAAACCCTATTAAAATGCAATGTAGGCATGTTTTTTTACTGTCACTGTACGTGTAAAAGCATTTTAAAGTGGAGTTCCACCCTAATTTTATACTTACCTCCATCTTCTCGCTCCGGGTCACCTGAAAAAGAAATGGATAATCGCATTTTTTATTTTTTTTTACTTACCTCGTAGCGAAGAAAATATACTTACCTTACTTCCTTCTTCCTCCTTCCTCGGCCGCGGCCCGTCGTCACTTCCTGGCTCTGCAATGATTCCTGGGAGCTGAACGTCATCGCTCCCAGGAATCATTGCGCCTGCACCGGCCCCGACGTCAGTTCCGGGGCGAGCGCGTCATCCCCTTCTAAACATGCCCTTGAGATCTGAAGAAGGAGGCTACGCCTCCGAAACGTTGTCCTTAGCAACCCCATGCAAGTCATGCTCTGAGTCCCGATCGGGGAGTCTCCCTCTGCTTAACCGCATTGTCATTTTCTCTGAGCGGCTACAGCATCCGGCTCCTGGAGGGTGTGTGGCGGCGGCTGGACCGCGCGCAGACGCACCACATCGAGTCTCCTTGAGTAATCTGAGGCGGTTGGCTTAGCCGTACGATACTCACTGATCAGTGCAGGACGAACAGCTGAGCCACCGAGGCTAGGAGGAGAGAGCCCTGTAAACATCATCGGGGGATATTTATTTCCATGCATGACTTCCTATCTGTTTGTGAGTACCTGTTTTTATGGCTTCTATTAACTTCAAATAAATGTTGTTACACTAGGGCGGTGTGCGCTCTGTTCCTTTATTTTTTGTACAGCTTCTTTGCCTCATATCCCATGGAGGGTTAGTAGAGCTGCCACGCTTCATTCATGTGTTTCACCACAGGCCATATTACAAGATTCCCCAGCTTGAGAATCAATCTCCAGGATCTGCGCAGGGACTGGTAATGTGTGTTTTCACTGGCTCAAAGGAACAGTCTAGGATGTTTTTTTTTTTAGGGTTTTATTGGAACATAGAATTTGGATGGGGTGAATTGAAGTGAACTGAACACTTTTAGGATTCTTCTCCAGCTTGCTGAGCTACGCAAAAAATGTCTCACAGAGGCTTCAATGCTGACAGGTAACAAGGACTTTTCCCAAAGGACCAGAAAGGACCAGAAACAGTCACTAACTTCCAGTAGGGGTTGGTTACTCACACCGCCACAGGATCATCATTTGTCTCCTTCCAATAATCAATGGACACTTCCCAGTGAAGGAGAAACAAACTCACACTACTATAGGACAGCTGGACACCTACCCCCAACTTTATCCTGGCACTCTCCAGTGATCTTCTCAAACCCCAAGGAACAGTCTAGGTGTGTCTTTATAGCATTTTATTGGAACTTAGAAAGTGGGTGGTGTGAAGGGAGCATGGGATACCCCAGTACTGAAGAACTGAACACTTTGAGGACTCTTCTCTAGCTTGCTGAGCTTCGCTAAAAATGTCTCACCGAGGCTTTGATGCTGACAGGTGACTAGGAGTTTTTCCAAAGGACCAGAAACTGCCGACAGTTATAAACTTCCAGTAGGGGTTGGTTACTCACACCGCCACAGGATCATTATTTGCCTCCTTCTGATATCCACTGGACACTTCCCAGTGAAGAAGAAACAAACTCACACTACTATAGGACAGCTGGACACCTTTCCCCCATATTTCTACTGGAACTCTCCAGTGAGCTTCTCAAAACTCAAGGAACAGTCTATGGGTGTCTTTATAGCATTTTATTGGAACATAGAACTTGGATGGGGTGAAGGGAGCATGGGGACCCTAGAACTGAGGAACTGAACACTTTGAGGACTCTTCTCTAGCTTGCTGAGCTACACTAAAAATGTCTCACAGAGGCTTCAATGCTGACAGGTGACTAGGACTTTTCCTAAAGGACCAGAAACTGCCCACAGTCACTAACTTTCAGTAGGGATTGGTTACTCACACTGCCACAGGATCATTATTTGCCTCCTTATGATATCCACTGGATACTTCCCAGTGAAGGAGAAACATACTCACACTATTATAGGACAGCTGGACACACCTTTCCCCCAACTTTCTCCTGGCACTCTCCAGTGAGCATCTCAAAACCAAAGGAACAGTCTAGGGGTGTCTTTTTAGGGTTTAATTGGAACATAGAACTTAGATGGGGTGACAGGAGCATGGGATACCCCAGGCTTGAAGAGCTGAACACTTTAAGGACTCTTCTCTAGCTTGCTGAGCTACACTAAAAATGTCTCAGAGAGGCTTCAATGCTGACAGGTGACTAGGACTTTTCCCAAAAGTCCAGAAACTGCAAACAATGATTAACTTCCAGTACGGGTCAATTACTCATATGGCCACAGGATCATTAGTTGCCTCCTTTTGGTATACACCAGACACTCTCCAGTGAAGAAGAAACTAACTCACACTACCATAGGACAGCTGAACACCTTTCCCGCAACGTCCTCCTGGTACTTTCCAGTGAGCTTCTCCAGACCCAAGTGAACTCCAGGACTAAACATTTGTAAATAGGCCCCTCCAGCTGAAGCCTCAGCTGAGACTTAAATGTCTTCTAAATGGCAACTTAAAATCCTGCCCCACAGCGGTCACCTCCAGCAGGACTGGACCCAGGGACACTGGACCCAGGGAGCTCTTCCAATACCTTCTGGCCACACATCCCCAGGTATTGACTGGAGTCCCATAAATATTCAGGCTGCTTGCTCTATTTCCCCTGAGACTATACTTCTAAAATCCTCTAGAACACAGGGGGAAGTAATTACAGCAGCAGCCTGTGATACACTGAGCATGCCTAAGCAATCAACCTCTGCACCCCTGGTTACAGAGGAGCAAACTTAATTTACCAAAAAGCCTACACTAATCTAGAAGGGTGCTACATTTACATCTCCTATCAACATAATTTACTTATATTCCAATATTCAAAAGTATTTGTATTTGCAAATGTAAAACAATAACATAACATTACATGCTTGTAGAACACCATTTCGCACAACCAAACCACTGTATGGAAGACAGAAATGTTTTGGTTTCTAAAGGGAACTTTAAGAGCCGGTTCACACTGCCGCGACCTCTAAGTCGCCTCATAAGGGGCAACTTGTTAGCGCGACTTTTAGCGCGACTTTGCGCATATTCAGCGCAACTTGTATGATAGACGACTTTGTACGACTTTGTATTTGGCCAATCAGAATAAGATGGTTCTGGGTCATGCTCAATCACACAAAAAAAAGTTCTTAAAAATTGTCGTTTTTAATAGAGAGCCAATTATTGAAAAAATTATTTAAAAAAAAAAAAGAGATTTCTTTGGATTTAGTGTCTGGGGGGTCTAAAAAGTGTACCTGTGAAGTTTCAGCTCTGTAGCATGTCCAGAACCAGAAAAAAATATCATTTTTCTTAGAATGTTTAGTAGCACAGGCATAGGGCTCCGCTCCACCTGGGCGTTTTTGTTACAGGCATTTATCGGTCATTTTTGGAGGCAGGCATGACTTTTTTTGGATTTAGTGTCTGGGGGGTCTAAAAAGTGTACCTGTGAAGTTGCAGCTCTTTAGCATGTCCAGAACCAGAAAAAAAGATAATTTTTCTTAGAAAGTTTAGTAGCACAGGCATAGGGCTCCTCTCCACCTGGGCGTTTTTGTTGCAGGCATTTATCTGGCATTTTTTGGGCATCTTTGGAGGCATGCCTGCCAGGGGGAGAGGAGCCCTATGCCTGTGCTACTAAAATTTCTAAGAAACATTATCTTTTTTTCTGGTTCTGGACATGCTACAGAGCTGAAACTTCACAGGTACACTTTTTAGACCCCCCCAGACACTAAAGCCAAAAAAAGTCATGCCTGCCTCCAAAAATTACCGATAAATGCCTGCAACAAAAACGCCCAGGTGGAGAGCAGCCCTATGCCTGTGCTACTAAAAATTCTAAGAAAAATGATCTTTTTTTCTGGTTCAGGACCATTTTAATGGAAAGTCGGATCACAAGTCGCTTCAAATAAGATAAGGAGGCGACTCCCATTAAAGTCTATGGGACAAGTCGGATACAAGTCGCCTCAAAGTAGTACAGGACCCTTTTCAGAAGTCGGAGCGACTTCAGTAGTGCCAATTAAGACGGCACTCATTGATTAACATTGCTTTTGTTATGTCAAGCGACTTGGGGCGACTTGAGGGCACACAAGTCGCCTCACAAGTCGCGGCAGTGTGAATGGACTCTAAATGGTAACTCCACTTTCATGGAAAAAAATTACAAATACAAAAAAAAAATATTATATATAGAATTTTAATATGGAGAGCCAAGGATCCCTGGCCAGTCATTTGTAAAAGTAAAACAGTCTTTTTTGGTTCCAAAAAATTCAAGCAAAAACAGCTTTTTTTCAGCCAGACAGGAAGCAAAATAATCCAAACTCCTGGAATAAATATCAATTTGACTCACCACCACCTGTAAAACCTGGCCTTTAACAGGATTACATCCTTGGCTGCTTCAGGGGTTCAAGAACCAGGTCACCAGCCACTTAGCCATAGCAGTCAACCACTATGTCTTCTAAATATGTCCTAACTCACAGACATCCGCTGGCTGTTTCCTTTTCCTTTTTAAGCCTCTCTGACAGGTGTGTTAACCCTTGAGTACTCCAAAACTGCATGCAAATCATCCCTCTTAGCGGGACCACAATCAAAATAATGGGGAAATATGCCTGCCTTCCAGGACCCATCCCTGGCATCATGTACATATTCCTGCCACTGCCTCAATGCGGAAGTGTCAGAGGCAATGCTGGGCACCCTACAGTGTACCATATAGAACTTATTATCATTCTGATGTTGCTTTCTTGGCCTGTGTTCCAGGTCAGTGGGGCATGGTCCAACACCAGACAAAACTTTATTTTAAGGGAAAAATTAGTGTAGCGAGTCCAGAGCCCAATTAATTGCCAGGCACTCTTGCTCTAACGTGATGTCAGTGGCTGTCAACTTTATTCTGAGAAAGACTAAAGGGTGTTCCTCCCCATTGACCTCTTGGGACAGAACAGCCCCTAAGCCTTTGCTGGAGATATCTGTTTGGACAATAAACTCTTAAAAAAATCTGAAGCAACCAGCATTAATTATTGGTAGAAGACTGTTTTAAGCTCCAGGAAATCCTCCTCAGACTTGACATTTCACTTGATCATGACTGACTCATTACCCTTTGTCAAATCAGTCAGTGGTGCAATAATAGTGGCAAAGCTGTAGACAAACGGACAATAGTACCCAACTTTACCCAAAAAGGCTTGGACCTTTTTCTTGATAATGGGCCAGGGCCAGGCCTGAAAAACTTGTACGGGGTTTCACAAATCCCCTACCTACAATCTCCCCGAGGTTCTTGGTCTCTTCCATTTCAATGACACACTTTTCCAGAATAATGGTGAGCCCTTATTTCCATAAAGAGTTCAAGACAGCCTGCACTGGGACTCCCAGTCTGTATTAAAGTTGATTATTTGATTGATTTCAATTTACCAACATGTTTTATCCATCATCCTCTGAAAAAAAATCCAGAGCAGAATATAATGTAAATGGCATTCTTTTATATTGGAAGTGACCTTCTAGAGTGGAAAGTGCAGTATTTTCTCTGGCTTCCCTAGGTTAAAGTTATCTACCAGTACCTAGTAATATACCAGGCTGGTCCCAAATTCTCTATCAGTTAACTCCCTTAGCGGTAACCCCGAGCGTGACTCAGGGTGTTTTTTTCATGCTGGGATCGGTATCCACGAGTCACGCTAGGGGTAGATGTGCAGAGCCTGCAGCGGGGTTCCTTACCTTCTCCTGGCGATCCAGCGATGATCTCCCATTGCTGTGATCACCGCCGAGATCCCCGCCGCTCGTCCGTCGCTCTGATGACTTCCTGGTTCCGTTCCCTGCAGCAGCAATGGTGCATGGGAGCGGAACTGGGAGGGAAATTCAAAAGTTGCACCAACACAAACACATAAAAAGGAGGTGATACAGTGTAATCTGAGAGGATTACACTGTATCACCTTAGTATCAGAAAAATATCAAATTTTATAAATTGTAAATGATAAATTATATTATTAATATATATTATATATAGTGTGTATATATATATATATATATATATATATATATATATATATATATATATATATATATATATATATATATATATATATATATATATATATATATATATATATATTATATATATATATATTATAATATTTATATTTTATAACATATTTTATATTTTATAATATATTTATATTTTATAATATATATATATATATATATATATATATATATATATATATATATATATATATATATATATATATATAATATATATATATTTTTTTTTTTACATATATATATATTATAAATTATAAATATCAAAAAATTGTACCGCTTTTGGTACATAATTCCTGATATAATAATCCCGCCAGGGAGGTAAATTACTCATAGCATTTGATGTGCATGGAACTTTAAAAATCAGTTGAACTTTCTGAAATCATTAAAAAACTGCAGGGTTCCATTAGGCTTCAGTTCCAACACAATCGGGCTTAACCACTCACTCTGCGATTCTTCATTGGTATCAAGTTCAAATGTATTCCAAATTTCCTGCAATGTAAAAGTTAAACCTATGCGCTACCAAACGAGAGAAGGAACAGGGAAAAAATAAGGGGAAAAGATGAAGATATGTGAACACCTGAGGTCCGCATCCAGTCCTGTAGTGTCACCACATACGATAAAATGCAAATATAAAAATGAAAACCAGCGCAGAAAACCCCTTACAACAGGTGAACCATCAGATAATAAATAGCAATATTCACAGGAATATTAAATGCATAAAACGTATGACAAAAGAAGTAAAACAATGAAATGTAATAAAATCTTCAAATGTAAAAGGTAAAATGTTTCAGTGACCCCATGTGCATAATAGCAAATAAAGAAGAAAGTGATGTAGTGTTCAAGTGATCTAAGGTGGTCCAAACTGGGTAAGTATATAAGGTGACCAGTGCTGGAAGAAATCTCCAAAAAAAACAAAAGAATGTGCAGAGAAGAGCAATTGCACAAGTTCTACTGATCGAGAACTGATCAAAGGCTCCAACTGAAGCAATTAATGAAAAAAAAATAAAAAATAAAAAAGTGATCTGAAAAGTGAACCACTGTCAGCTTTTCAAAGTGTGATGAATCCACACAAAATGTGCAAAGAAGAGCAATTGCACAAGTTCTATAGATAAAGAACTGATCAAAGGCTCCAAATAATGATAAATAAAGGTTCCAAATAATGAAAAATGGAGATGTGCCCTATAAAGGGTGAACCGCTAGAATGCTGTTTCAAAGTGTGGTGAATCAATAAATTATTCAATAAAAATCAAGGTGATATCCATATAAGATAAATGTGAATAAGAACACAGTGAGAAAAAAATAAATATAATGGTAAAAATCACGAAGCAATGCCCTATAAAGAGCGAACCACAGTCGGTTCTTCAAAGATGTGTAAGAGATATATACAAATAGATATCCCAACGGTGTTCAATAAAATCCGATAAAGTTCAATTATAAAACTATCTAGAAGACTAAAGATGAAGTTCATATAAGGTGAAGATAGAAAACAATATGTGGGGATCCCAGTGCGAGTTTCAGTGAGCTAGGATTCCTCAAAATAAGTGTAATGGCCGCTCACCTCCATTAACACTCATATGAGCGTTTCAGGTGTCTTCTGTCAACCTGTGGACCTTTTTAAGAGGGTATTTCCCAGGAGAGGGTCTTCAAGGTGTAGATATAATGTGCAGATCAGGGTCCAGGTCTTCTATATTGGTCTCAAGTAAAACACTTTTATTCGGGCACAAATCACAGGCAATATCAGTAAAGCTGCCGCCGATGCGGTTACGGGCCTTGAAAAAGTAACGTGATTTGTTACGCAACGCGTCGGGACGCCGTGGTGACGTCACTTCCGGGTCTATGGCCGAGACCGGAAGCAGCTGGAGAATAGCGCTGTAACCGCATCGGCGGCAGCTTTACTGATATTGCCTGTGATTTTTGTCTTAAATGTGAGTGTAACCTTTACTTTGCTCAAATAAAACATCTTTGTTGAAAATACTACACCATGAGATCCTCTCTCAATCTTCTTCCCTGATAAACGAGTGCCCGAATAAAAGCGTTTTACTTGAGACCAATATAGAAGACCTGGACCCTGATCTGCACATTATATCTACACCTTGAAGACCCTCTCCTGGGAAATACCCTCTTAAAAAGGTCCACAGGTTGACAGGAGACACCTGAAACGCTCATATGAGTGTTAATGGAGGTGAGCGGCCATTATACTTATTTTGAGGAATCCTAGCTCACTGAAACTCGCACTGGGATCCCCGCATATTGTTTTCTATCTTCACCTTATATGAACTTCATCTTTAGTCTTCTAGATAGTTTTATAATTGAACTTTATCGGATTTTATTGAACACCGTTGGGATATCTATTTGTATATATCTCTTACACATCTTTGAAGAACCGACTGTGGTTCGCCCTTTATAGGGCATTGCTTCGTGATTTTTACCATTATATTTATTTTTTTCTCACTGTGTTCTTATTCACATTTATCTTATATGGATATCACCTTGATTTTTATTGAATAATTTATTGATTCACCACACTTTGAAACAGCATTCTAGCGGTTCACTCTTTATAGGGCACATCTCTATTTTTTCATTATTTGGAACCTTTATTTATCATTATTTGGAGCCTTTGATCAGTTCTTTATCTATAGAACTTGTGCAATTGCTCTTCTTTGCACATTTTTTGTGGATTCATCACACTTTGAAAAGCTGACAGTGGTTCACTTTTCAGATCACTTTTTTATTTTTTATTTTTTTTTCATTAATTGCTTCAGTTGGAGCCTTTGATCAGTTCTCGATCAGTAGAACTTGTGCAATTGCTCTTCTCTGCACATTCTTTTGTTTTTTTTGGAGATTTCTTCCAGCACTGGTCACCTTATATACTTACCCAGTTTGGACCACCTTAGATCACTTGAACACTACATCACTTTCTTCTTTATTTGCTATTATGCACATGGGGTCACTGAAACATTTTACCTTTTACATTTGAAGATTTTATTACATTTCATTGTTTTACTTCTTTTGTCATACGTTTTATGCATTTAATATTCCTGTGAATATTGCTATTTATTATCTGATGGTTCACCTGTTGTAAGGGGTTTCTGCGCTGGTTTTCATTTTTATATTTAAATTTCCTGCAATACCGCTTTCCTATGTGCCTTGGGAATGTAATAGGTTTTCACTCAGACCTTTACATTGGGTTCTGTGACAATGTCATACTCAATTAATCTAGTAAGGCCTGGCAACCTTGACAAAGATTCTCTATTCCTCTGTAAGAACTATTTTGCTGAGTTTGTGGCTTGGATAGGGTGGTGCTCACTGGAACTAGGTTCACCCCTACAGGGGACACTTATTTTAATTCAGCCAAGGCACCAACATGTTCTCAGTCTTTGCAGAGATTTAACAGGTTTCTGTGATAGATTTTATAAGGCTTTTGCTTCTCAGGTTGGTGTATTTTATAATTTACTTCACCAGCCTTTTCTACTACCTCAAATGGCCCCTGCCACCTAGCCAGAAACTTACTCTCCACTGTGGGCATACTCTCCCAGTCCCCAATCTGAAACTGTCTAAGCTTGGCAGACCAGTTGTACATCCTTCTGTGTTTGTTGGGCCTTCTGTAAATGCCCTTTTACCAGAGGCATCACCTTAGCAATTCTCTCTCTTTCACTTTCACTTTCCCAGGTTTCTTTAACAGCTTGCCGACTACTCACAGTATATTTACTGCGGCAGTCAGCCCCTCACAGGCAGAGTGATGTAGGTCTACGTCGCTCGCCTGTGAGGGTCTGGGGAGCGAGCGCGCGCCCGCGGAGGCGCGCTCCCGCGCGGTCACGGACCCTTCCGCGCGCGTGACCAGCGGACCTGATGTCCTCCGGTCACTCGACGATCGGCGGGGGAGAGGGAGAATGTCAGGCAGCTTGTGTAAACAAGCCACCTGTCATTCTCCTCGCTGTAAAGACACTGATCACACGGATCTAGTATGTAGATCCGTTGATCAGGGTCCTTACAGCTCAAGCCACAGCCAATCACAGTAGAAACCACGCCCCTAGGGACACACACAGCCCCTCCCTCCCAAATAAAGTTAACCCCTTCACTACCAGTGTATTTTTACAGTAACAGTGCATATGTATAGCACTGATTACTGTAGAAATGTCACTGGTAACCCCAAAAGTGTCAAAAATGTCAGTCAAGGGTCCGATCTGTCCGCCGCAATGTCGCAGTACCTCAAAAAAAATCGCAGATCGCCGCCATTACACGTTAAAAAAAAAACAACAAAAATGACAAAAATCTTTCCCTTTGTTAGTAAACGCGATAACTTTTGCGCAAACCAATCAAAATACGCTTTTTGCGATTTTTTTTACCAAACATAGGTAGCATAAAACAAATTGGCCGAAAATGTTAAAAAATTTTGATTTTTACATTTTTTTTGGGGGGAATTTCATATAAAAAAATGTGAAAAATATTGTTATTTTTGCAAAATGTACGCTCTTTTTTTGTTTATAGCGCAAAAAGTAAAAATCGCACGGGTGATCAAATACCACCAAAAGAAAGCTCTGTTTGTGGGAAAAAAAGGACGTCAAATTCGTTTAGGTACAGCATCGCACGACTGCGCAATTGTCCGTTAAAGTCACGCAGTGCCGAATCGCAAAATACCCCCTGGTCGTTTAGCAGGAAAATCCTCCGGGGCTTAAGTGGTTAACTAGGTAAAGCCACCCACAAGATCTTTGCCCATACACAAACTGAAACGGGGAAATCCAGGTGGATGCTTGAGGTACCTCTTTGATGGCATACTTAAATGCTGGGAGTAAGCAGTCCTACTATATTTTCAAACTTTTTAAACTTTTGGCCCAAACAATCTGTCTTAGTGTGGTAGATCGACATGTGTAATTGTTTATTCTGGAACAACTTGCATAGTTGTGCCATCACCTTGGACATGAATGGTGTGCCTTGGTCCATAAATGTCTCTTTAGGGAACTCAGTCCTTTGGAACATGTTAAAAAACTCTCAAACAGTCACTTTGAAGGAGGTTTTTTCTTAGAGCGATCACCTCTGGATACCCTGCCTAATCATGTACCACCAGGACATATTGGTGTCCACCACCAACAAGACACTCACCAGGTCCATCACAATATGCTCAAAAGGTATGTTGATCAAAGGCAGGGGCACCAAGAAGTTCCTGTACATAATGTGACACTGGTGCAGTTAGTTAGAAAAGTGGGGCATGAACCACAATACCTTTTCAACTCAGAAGAAATACCTATCCAGTATAACCAGTCTGTTATCCATGCCTCTGTTTTCTTGGGCCCCAGGTGACCTCCCAATGTTTGATTGTGAGCATTTTGAGCCAAGTCGAATACTATATGTCTGAAAGGCTGTGGGGCCAATAACTGGTTGACCACCACACTCAAGACTTTGGTGACGTCAGCCTGGGGCAAAATCATCACAACATATGTTTCAAGGTTTCCATCTGACCACAACCTTTCCAGCACAGGTTGTCACCAGCCTTGGAAAATTTAACAATGTTATATGGGATCAGATACCAACATAGGTGGATTTTGTGGGGTGTTTCCCAGTGGCTGATACATCTGGAGCAAGAGTAATTATAACGAATGGCTTTCTGCCATTGTTCATTGGTTAAAGAAATTTTCAGGTCTTCCTCCCATTTAAGAAGAGGGAACGTTTTAGTGAAGATCATTTTGGATTGCAGGGTGTTGTAAAGGAGAGTAATCCTTTTTTTCTTAGGTGGATTTGCTGTCCAAGACAACCATGTGGATTCATGTAGCGTTATTTCAGACTTAGAATTTGACAGGCCTGAAGTATAGCATTCATATTTTTGAATGCAAAATGTAGTAGTTAAGTCAGTAAACTACATAAACTTCCCCCTCTCCAATGGATCAGGAGAGAGGATGAAGCTTCCTGCTGAGGATATTATTTAGAGGTGCCATACCTGTGCATCCGGTCAGTGGAAGATGCAAGGGTGCTAGAGGAGAAAAGATTCCATGCAAAAGAGGACACAAGTGCCTTTCATAATATGAGGGTCATATTATTAGGGTGAGAGCAGATCTGGCCTTTTTCCTGGATCCTATGGGCATCTCATGGTGGTGGGACCTTTAGTGGTGACCCTGGCTGGTGAGGTGGCACTGGGCTTTCTGATGAACAACCTGCATAATGATTCTTGTGTTAAAATTATATATGTAATGTCTTTGTGTTTTAATATACTGTAGTATCTCTATGACCATCTCTGCTGCAGCTATACGCCCCTGAGGAAGCATCGGTGAAACATGTTGGGCTCTGTTATGTGGATAGAAACCGGTGCTATATCTGGTCTAGTCATTTAGAGCTACCTATGACATAAAATATATCACTGATCTTTTGAATGTTGTTATCCAGCAATTCTATATGTTCTGTTTTTTCTTTAATAATTCGTTGTTGATTTTATTTTCAATAAAATCTGAATATTTTTATAGTTGATTGATCATCATTGACAACAAGTGGTACCCTTAAAGTCCCCCCCCCCTTCCTTTTCCAGCCCTCCAATTTTTGACCACTATGGTGGCTGCTCGGGAGAGCCTGAGCAATATTTTCTACTAGTATGGGATGTTGGTACCAAACTATATTGTATAGATAATGCCCTATATCAGGGGTCTTCAAACTATGGCCCTCCAGTTGTTCAGGAACTACAATTCCCATCATGCCTAGCATTATCTGTGAATGTCAGAGTTTTACAATGCCTCATGGGAGGTGTAGTTCCGCAACAGCTGGAGGGCCGTAGTTTGAGGATCCCTGCCCTATATCATTTAAGACACACCTCAAATTTTATAGTGTAGTATTTATTAAAAGACAACTAAAAACAAGAAAAAGCCAAACATAAACACAAAGGTCCAATCTTCAGAACATCACTTACATGAAAAGTCACCAGAACCCACAATAGCACTGGTGGCTAGGACCTCTGGCATGTAATACTGCTCTACAGCCGTTTCGTGACACTATTCCACTTCATCATATATTTGGTATTTTCTTTGTATTCAGAGTATCCCCCAGCCTTGAGTGCCTAGTCAATCATTTCTAGAAATGTATCACATGGTCTTTATCTCTCCTTTTTTTTTATACTTTTTTTTCTTTTGTCAATTTGTTCATAATTACATAGTTTGTGAGGTTGAAAAAAGACATCAGTCCATCCAGTTCAACCTATGATATGTGTGTGTGTGTTTGCCGTTAACCATACATTGTATACCCCTGTATGTTGTGGTCTTTAAGGTGCCCATCTAATAGTTTTTTTAAACTATCGATGCTCCCTGCTGATACAACTGCTTGTGCAAGCGAATCCCACATCCTTACTGCTCTGACAGTGAAGAATCCCTTACGTATTTTAAGGTTAAACCATTTTTCCTCTAGTCTTAGTGAGTGGCCATGTGTCTTATTGTATTCCCTTTCTCCGAAAAGTTTGTTCCTTATGCTAGGGTCACCAGTAGGGATAATCAAACTTTCGAAAAGTTTGGTTCGACCAGAACACCCGAATTTCCCAAACGTTTGGTTCGGATTCCCGAACCCCATTGAAATCAATGGGACCCGAACTTTGGAAATCAAAAAATGCCATTGTGAAGCCCTTAAACCTAATAAATGCCCCTAAAAAGTGCCTAGGGTTCTGGGTCATGCCCCAGGGACTACGAATCAGGCAAAAAAAAGTTCTTAAAAATTGTCATATTTGATAGAGAGTTAATTATTGAAAAAAATATTGAAAAAGAAAAAAAAAGACTTTTGAAGGACTCTGTTCTTGCTTAGTTGGATGTTTTAGATTATTTATGCAATTTATGCACTTTATTTATTTGCACTTTATGAAAGGAGGGTAACACCATCCCTGTGCTACTGAAATTCTAAGAAAAATAATCATTTTTTTTTGTGATGAATTTTATTTATGTATAGTTGTCACTGAGGCTTTATCAACTGTGCGATGTGAAAATCACCTGCAAGACACACACTGCTATGCGACCCAAAGTTGTCGCTAAATACACTAAAGATGTGTGTATCGCTGAAATTTATTTTGCACAATAGCAGACTAGCAAGCACGTATACCTGCTGTAGATATATCAGCAGTGCAACGTGCTCACTAGACGGAAACCCTGACACTTAAAACTATCCCTACAAAAACTAGATTATTGAATCTAACTATAGTGGTATATAGTACCCTAACTACACTGTATATCCCTTTCCTCACACTAAAAGAACAGCTCCATACAGCAGAAGATAATTTCTAACTGACACTGTCCCTTTAATTTTTATTTTTTTTTCTAACTACACTGACAATCTTTCTGTAAGCGGACTGCTCTTCTGCTGATATGGAGCTTAACAAGCAATCAACTATGCAGCAACGTTGTTTAACAATGCAGGAGTAACGCAAATGCTTCCACTCTCTTCCAAAGCCTCTGTATTACAGTGTTAGAGGTTAGGCGGGGCTATGTTATATATTGGGGGGCGTATTCACTCCTGATTGGCCTCTGGTCCCCGTAGTCACTCCAATCACGTTCCTAGCAGACTCCTGCCCCCTCATTGGTATTTACTGATGTTTCTGGGTCAATCACGGGCTTTTAAAGCCCACTTCCTGTCCCATTGCATTTTGGGCGGTTCTGGTAACAGAATTCCGGACTTTTACCGCAAAAAGTTCAGAATTCGGCCGAATTTCGAACACCCAATGTTCGGGTCGAACCGATGGTCGACCCGAACTGTTCGATCATCCCTAGTCACCAGTACAGTATTTGTACATTGATATCATATCCCCTCTCAAGCGTCTCTTCTCCAGAGAGAATAAGTTCAGTGCTTGTAGTCTTTCTTCATAGCTGATGCCCTCCATTCTCATAATTATTTTTGTTGCCCTTCTCTGGACTCTCCCAGTTCCAGCACATCCTTCCTGAGGACCGGTGCCCATAACTGGACAGCATACTCCAGATGTGGCCAGACCAGAGTCTTGTAGAGTGGGAGAATAATCTCTTTATTTCTGGAGTGAATCCCTTTTTTTCCTGTTTCCAATACTAAGGCCTTTCAGCATTTTGCTCTTCCTGACTGTATTCATCTTTTATTATTGATCTTATGCTATCTGTATTCTAATATAATTTTGCTTATGTATTTTTTCACTTATTTCTTTTCAATAAAAATATAAAAAATTATATATTAATAATTACAGAGCTGCATTAATTTGTGTACTTATAATTTTATAACTGTTCACATTTGAATGAGGTTTCTTTGAAATAATAATAAAATATAATAAAATAAATGCTTAACCCATTGTATGAAGCCTTTTCTTTTCCTTATATATGTGTGTATACAATGCTCAAAAAATATAAAGTAACACTTTTTAATCAGGGTATAGCATCAAGTCAATTCAACTCCTGGGATATTGATCTAGTCAGTTAAGAAGCAGAGGGGGTTGTTAATCAGTTTCAGCTGTTTTGGTGTTAAGGAAAATAACAACAGGTGCACTAGATGGGCAACAATGAGAAAACCTCCAAAAACAGGGATGGTTTTACAGGTGGAGGCCACTGAGATTTTTTCCCTACTCATCTTTTCTGACTGTTTATACCTAGACCCTATAGAGGTTGCAAAGGCAGTCCAACTCCTCCAGGATGGCACATCACTATTTATGCAATTTCCAGGAGGTTTGCTGTGACTCCCAGCACAGTCTCAAAAGCATGGAGGAGATTCCAGGAGACAGGCAGTTACTCTTGGAGAGCTGGTCAGGGCCGTAGATGGTCCTTAACATATCAGAAGGACCGGTATCTGCTCCTTTGTGCAAGGAGGAACAGGATGAGCACTGCCAGAGCCCTACAATATGACCTTCAGCAGGCCACTGGTGTGAATGTCTCTGACCAAACAATCAGAAACAGACTTCATGAGGGTGGCCTGATTGCCCGACCTCCTTTAGCGGGCCCTGTGCTCACTACCCATCACCATGGTGCTTGATTGGCATTTGCCATTGAACACCAGAATTGGCAGGTCCGCCACTGGCACCCTGTGCTTTTCACAGATAACAGAAGGTTCACCCTCAGCACATGTGATAGATGTGAAAGGGTATGGAGAAGCCAAGGAGAATGTTATACTGCCTGTAATATCGTTCAGCATGACCAGTTTGGTGGTGGGTCAGTCATGGTCTGGAGAGGCATATCCATGGAGGGACACACAGACCTCTACAGGCTAGACCATGGCGTCCTGACCTCCATTAGCTATCGGGATGAAATCCTTGGACTCATTGTCTGACCCTACGCTGGTGCAATGGGTCCTGGGTTCCTCCTGGTGCACGACAATGCTCGGCCTCATGTGACGAGAGTATGCAGCCAGTTCCTGGAGGATGAAGGAATTAATACTATTGAATGGCCACCACACACGCCTGACCTAAATCCAATAGAACACCTCTGGGACTTTATATTTTGGTCCATCTGACACCACCAGTTGCACCTCAGTCTGTTCAGGAGCTAAGTATTGCCCTGGTCCAGATCTGGGAGAAAATACCCCAGGACACCATCCCTCATCTTATTAGGAACATGCCCCGGTGTTGTCAGGCATACATACAAGCATATGGGGGCCACACAATCTACTGAGTACCATTTTGGGTTGCTGAAATTAAATTTCAGCAAAATGGACTAGCCTGCTGCATTATCTTTTTACTTTGATTTTTGGGGTGTCTTGAAATTCAGCCCTCTGTAGGGTGGTTATTTTCATTTCCATCAAACAATGTGCCATCCTTTCATTCCTAACACATTACCCAGTCCATATCACTATAGATATCCAGCATGATATTTTTCCCTATTGAGATCTGATGTGTTTTCAAAGTGTTCCTTTATTTATTTAGTGTATATATACACAGGTGCATCTAAAAAAATTAGAATATCAGTAATTCAATTCAAAAAGTGAAACTAATATTTTATATAGATCCGTTATACACAGAGCGATATATTTCAAGCATTTTTTTTCTTTTAATTTTGATGATTATGGCTTACAGCTAGTGACACCCCAAAATTCAGTATCTCAGTGATGATTTTTGTGAGCCATGTCACCTGCTGGTGTTGGTCCTCTGTGTTTTATCAAGTCCAAAGTCAGAGTCCAAGGTCAGTCCAAGTCCAAATCTGTAGACCACCCTTTGCTTATAAAACAGCATTAATTCTTCTAGGTACACTTGCACACAGTTTTTGAAGGAACTTGGCAGGTAGGTTGTTCCAAACAGAACTGGAGAACTAAGCACAGAACTTCTGTGAATGTTGGCTGCCTCAAATCCTTCTGTCTCTTCATGGAATCCCAGGCAGACCCCATGATGTTGAGATCAGGGCTCTTTGGCGGCAACACCATCACTTCCAGGACTCCTTGTTCTTCTTTACACTGAAGATAGTTCTTAATGACAATGGCTGCATGTTTGGGGTGGTTGTCCTGCAGCAGAATACAATTGAGGCCAATCACACACCTCTCTGATGGTACAGCACGATTGATAAGTATCTGTCTGTATTGCTTAGCATTGAGGACACTATTGATCCTGACCAAATCTCCAACTCCATTTGGTGAAATGTGGCCTCAAACTTGCAAGGAACCTCCACCATGCTTTACAGTTGCCTGCAGAGCAAACACTCATTATTTAACTGCTCTCCACTCCTTCCCGAGCAAACTGCCTCCTGCTACAGCCAAATTTTTCAAATTTTGACTCAATAGTCAAGAGCACCTGCTGACATTTTTCTACTCCCCTGTTCCTATGTGTTGGCTTTTGGCCATAATTCTTCCATGGCCAGACTTCTCCAGACAGTAGATGGGGGTACCTGGGTCCCACTGTTTTCCACCAGTTTTGTGCTGATGGCACTGCAGGACATCTTCTGATGTTGAAGGCAAATAAGCATGATGTATCTTTCATCTGCTGCATTACGTTTCCTTGGCCAACCACTGTATCTGTAGTTCTCAATGTTACCCATTTCTTTGTGCCTCTTCAAAAGAGCTTGAACAGCACATCTTGAACCCCCAGTCTACTTTGGAATATTTGCCTGGGCAATACTCTGCTAATGCAGTATAACTACCTTGTGTCTTGTTGCTGTGCTCAATCTTGCCATGGTGTATGACATGTGACATGAAAACCACAACCTCAGCTTAGTAGCAGAGTTTGGCTGTTCCTCACCCAGTTTTAAGCCTTCTACACAGCTGTTTCTTTTTCAGTTAATGACTGTGTTTCAACCTATAGCACATATGAAACTGATGATCATTAGCCCCTGTTTGGTATATTTGGTTAATCATACTCCTGGCTCTAATCCTACAAAATCCCTGACTTTGTGTAAGCATACAAAGTGTGCAAGTATAAGAACTGATGCTGGTTTCAAGCCAAAGGGTAGTCACACCAATCATTGATTAATGAAAAAATAGGAACACATAGTGTTCAAAAAATGTGGGACTTTGCATGAGGTGTAACCAGTATAGACATAATGATAACAATATCACATATACATCTGCTGGTAAGCATATAGAAGCATAGGGTTGATCATTACGTGTTTATTAACCGCTTGCCGACCGCCGCACGACTATTTACGTCGGCAGTCAGCCCCTCACAGGCAAAACGACTTAGGGCTATGTTGCTAGCCTGTGAGGGTCTAGGGAGCGAGCGCGCGCCGCCGGAGGCGCGCTCCCGTGTGGTCACGGACCCCCCCGTGCATGTGCCCGGCGGACCCAATGTCTGCCGGTCACTCACGATTGTCCGTTAGAGAGGGAGAAAGGCAGGCGGCTCATGTAAACAAGCCGCTTGTCATTCTCCCCTGTGTATGAATAGTGATCATACAGTTCTACTATGTAGGACCTTTGATCACTGTTCCTACACCTCAAGCCACAGCCAATCACAGTTAGAATCACGCCCCTAGGGACACACATAACCCCTCCCTCTCAAAACAAGTTAACCCCTTCACTGCCAGTGTCATTTTTACAGTAACAGTGCATGTATAGCACTGATTACTGTATGTCACTGGTACCCCCAAAAGTGTCAAAAATGTCAGTCGTCCGATCTGTCCGCCGCAATGTCGCAGTACCGCAAAAAAAATCACAGATCGCCGCCATTACGCGTTAAAAAAAAAAACAACAAAAATGACAAAAATCTTTCCCGTATATTAGAAATAAAACCATAGATATATCATTAGAATCATTAAGCCCAAGACCAAGGTGAGAAGGAAAAAAAAAATAAAAACGATCTTCAGTCTCATTAACAACCAATACTCTATTGTAAGTCATATAATTTTTATCATTTTTCATTTTTTCCAAAATATTCTTCCCTGGATGAATTATTATTCCCATCATACATATATATTATTACATTTTTTAGAAACTAGAAATGCGCCTTCTCCTGATGAAGTGAAACTATATTCACGAAATGCTTTGAGCCATGGAGGCCATTCCAATTTTTCTGCCATACTCAACATGCATCCTATTACCAATATTCATTGATATTCTATAATTTCTGGTTTATCTTGTCATTATTCTGTAACATTCTTATGGTTTTATCATGTTATTCATATGTACTCTATTTTTGTCCCCTTTTACTTGTCTTGTATCTATTGTACTTCATGTTATCTGCCATGTACATGTTAATAAACACGTAATGATCAACCCTATGCTTCTATATGCTTACCAGCAGATGTATATGTGATATTGTTATCATTATGTCTATACTGGTTAGACCTCATGCAAAGTCCCACATTTTTTGAACACTATGTGTTCCTATTTTTTCATTATAATTAGGGATGGAGACTCAAAGGCACGAGTTTCATTTAAAGTCCCACTTTTCCTTTTCTTTCCCTTAATTATACATCCCCTTCCCTCCCCCCTTTTTCCTTTTGTCCTCCTTATTACAATTATTGATTAAGTTTACATTTTTCTTCTGTTCGCAAGTATTATTTAAAAAAGTAAAAAAGAACAAACCTCATAAAATAACAAACAAATAGGATATAGGAATACATAAAATATTACAGCATTTATGTTCTACCACATTTTATTGTGATACACTTCCAAATGTGGCTTATAATAATAGAAAAATACCACTGTTTCACCATACTAGTATCTAAATCAGGAATATATATATATGGAATTTTGGATTGTCGGCTCCTTTTTGTTTAGTTCATGCCAGGTTTTAACCACTTGCCGACCACAGCACGACTATTTACGTCGGCGGTCAGCCCCTCACAGGCAGCCTGTGAGGGTCTAGGGAGCAAACGCACGCCGCCGGAGGCGCGCTCCCGCGTGGTCACGAACCCCCCCCCCCGCGCGGGTGCCTGGTGGACCCGATGTCCGCCGGTCACTCGCGATCATCGGGTGGAGAGGGAGAAAGGCAGGCAGCTAATGTAAACAAGCCGCCTGTCATTCTCCCCTGTGTAGGAATGGTGATCATACGGTTCTACTATGTAGGACCGTTGATCACTGTTCCTACACCTCAAGCCACAGCCAATCACAGTTAGAATCACCGCTCAACTTTTCAGCAGGGGGACCACTAGATCTAATATAAATGTGTGTAGAAAAGACGTGCCTTAAAAGAATATTGAATGGTGATCAAATTAATGAATGTGTCAATAAAAGTGTGTTCAAAAATGCTGAATCTATAGAGTGATGATAGAATAAATAAATGTAAAATAAACATCCAATCATAGATGCAATGCTGAGTGACTGTTCATGTAAACCAAAATCATGTGCGACTCTATACGATCAAATAAACACAACTCATAAAAGTGTTGAACATGAGTGACAGTGACAAAAATAAAAACAACTAAATATAGCAATATTATGCTAAAAACGTGCTTCAATAGTCCATAAAGTGCGTATATTAATTTAAAAAATATACATAATAACAGTCCCAAATGAAGTGCAGTGTGCCAAAACAAATCTTTCTATATGTGGTGATCTTTCCAATCAACTCAAAAAAGTGAAAAGTGCTCTTCAAACACAGCAAGGTGAGTGTATCCCGGTGAGCATACAATCCAGACACCGAGTGCAGTGGCCGCTCACCTCCACAACACTCAGATTGAGCGTTATATATAACAATCCTGGCAACCCTTTTCAACTTGTTCGCTAGCAACTCAGCGTGCTCCAGCAGCAATGGATACAAAAATGGAGATATCGCAGCATAGGAAGCTCAGAACTGCCTTAATTCCTGTGTTGGTAACTTAAAAAGAGAGGCTCTCATGGTGCAGAAACGTAGGGTAGTGTTTATTAACAAACAATAGTAGTGCAGGCTACTCACATTACAGTCGATAAAACAAAGCAGATAGTGTCACAAACCGCCGATGCGGTGCGATCCGAAGCTTCCGGTCACGGCCGAAGACCGGAAGTGACGTCGGTACGGCTTACCCTGACGCGTTGCGCTACGAACACCCGTAGCTTTCTCAAAGGGGGAAGCCGTCATTGGATCGTCAACGGAATATATCAGGAATGGTAGCCATAGCAACCACCTAGGACGCGGCCAATGCCTTAACCCTTTGCAGTAAATAACGGTGGAAAGAACAAACTGATGGATGTACCAATTACACTTACAAATAAAACCAGGCTGGATAAAATATAATCTAATAGACCGCCCATAAATTTGAATGATACAATGAAGTTAAAAACTATTCTGCTATGTAAATAGCAGAATCTATTAAAACTGAAGGGGTTAAAACAAGGACAGTGTGCTAAGTCCCAAAATACTCTCCATTGGGAGAGTACACATTTAAATATAAAAATGAGCAATACAATAATATAATAAAAATACATAGCAGCATATTAAAATATCAGGGAGCTGAGAAGAAAGGAGAAGGAGCCATGGAGTGCTCAATAGAGACAGCTGGGAGAATGTCAAGGTGGTCATCAAAAATGTCAGTGTGGGGATGAGGCGGTATATCAATGTGTGTATGTTGAAAAAGAAAACTACACAGCCCCACCACCACACCACAAGTGTGGGAGGGATGGGGGGGAAGATATAATTCCTAATAAAAAAATCTAAAAAATACCCCATAAAATCCTAAATGGAACAGAGTTGTGAACTAATCAACTAATAATTGGAAATAAAACAGTTCAGGTCGAATTCAATGTTCAGACCTGACGGCGTGAGAGTCTGAAGTTCAAATATCCATCGTGATTCGGCTTGGCTCAATGTTTTCACTTTATTACTTCCTCTCCAATGAGGTGTATATTTCTCAATGCCTATAAATTGGAGAGACGAGGGGTCTTTATGATGAACTTCAGCAAAATGTCTCAATAGACTATGCTTCGGATACCCCTTTTGAATGTTTTGAACATGCTCTCGTAATCTTTTCCACAGTGGTCTTTTCGTGCGTCCCACATATTGGATGTGGCAGGAACACTCTAAAACATATACAGCCCCCTCTGTGTCGCAAGTTATAAATTCATTTAATCTATAACTTTTTCCCGTTTTGGTGGAATAAAAAACCTCCTTTTTCTTTTTGTTAAAATTGGTTCGTTTACATGAATAGCAGCGTTTACACGGATAAAATCCTTTTAACTGGAAATAATTTACCTCATTCTTTTTGGGTGGATCAATAATATTCTTTGCAATAATATTCCTTAAAATTGGTGCTCTTCTTATGTAAAACTGGGAAAAGGTGGTAAAAAATCAGCTAAAACTTTATCTGCTAACAGGATTTTCCAATGTTTTTTAATAATCGTTTCTATTTTTTTATGTTGAACATTGAAATTTAGAATGAGCCCTAGATTTGAATAGGCCGCATTTTGTTTTTTTACCTTTTCCTTCAGCAGTAAGTCACGATCCATTGCTCCAACTTCATCAATTTTTTTCTCAATGAACAAATTCTCGTAACCTTTTTCTACGAACCGGTTTTTTAAAATCGTTGCTTGCTCTTGGTAATCTGATACTTCTGTACAATTACGTCTAATTCTTGTTAACTGGCCCTTAGGGATATTAATTAGCCAAGGCTTATAATGGCAGCTATTTGTAGGCAAATAGCTATTTCTGTCAACAGGCTTGAAGAAAGTTTTTGTTTTTAAAATATCACCATCTCTCCAAATTTCTAGATCTAAAAAAGTGATGGATTTTTCACTAAAACTCCATGATAATACAATATTTTTTTCATTTTGCGCTAAGGTGTCAGTAAATTCAAGTAGCGAGTCTTTGTCCCCGGCCCATATAATTATGATGTCATCGATAAAACGTTGGTACATGAGTAATTGTTGGGGTCTATTTTTGTAAATGCTATCTTCTTCCCATTTGGCCATATATAAGTTAGCCACACTGGGCGCAAATTTCGCGCCCATAGCTACACCTTGTAGCTGTTTATAGTAGTCAGAATTAAACCAGAAATAATTATGTTCCAAGCCATATCTGAGGCACTTAAGGATATATCTCCTTTGTTTAGATTTTACAGTCCCTCCGGTTCGTAAAGCCCATTTTGTGGCTGTAATGGCTTCTTCATGGTCAATAATAGTATATAAACTGGCTACATCAGCTGTAGCCAATATTAATTCCTCTGAATCAATTTTTATTTCTTTGATTTTCCCCAGTAAATCTTTTGTGTCTTTAAGGTAGGCTTTAGTATTTTGTACTGTTGGCTGCAAAAACCAGTCTATATACTCTCCTAATCTTGCACTGATAGAATTAATGCTGTTCACTATAGGTCTACCTGGTGGATTACTGCCATCTTTATGAATCTTTGGAAGAGTATATAGAACTGGTATTACACATGTATCTGGAATTAGGTACGTAGCTTCTTTTTTATTTAATAGGTCTTTCTTCTTTCCTTCTGATATTAATGCTTCCAGTTCTTCCTTGTAGACATTAGTTGGATTTGACCTCAGTTTTAAATACGTTGACGAGTCCGATAATTGCCTTAAAATTTCCTTATTGTATGCTTCCTTAGTTTGAATTACTATTGATCCACCCTTATCTGCGGGCCTTATAACTATATTCTTTCTTTCTTCTAATTGTTTAATTCCATTTCTTATATCTGCTGTATCCCAGGACTTTTTTACTTTAAGATTTTGTATATCTTGGGTGACAAGTTTTTTGAAAACCTCACTGTGGTCTATATTAATCCCAGATGGATTAAATAATGACTTGTTCTTTAAATCCGTGTGTACGATGCTCGAGCTGTTATATGTGAGTGTTGAGGAGGCTGGTGGTTTTGATACCATATATTTTTTAATATTTATTTTCCGAGTGAATTTACACACATCAATGTATGTATCGAACTTATTGAGGTTCTTTTTAGGGGCAAATTTCAGACCTTTGTCTAAAACTATTTTTTCTTGTAGAGTCAGGTCTACCCCACTCAAATTAAAAATGCCGTCTCCTAATACTCTCTTTTTCGTTTGTTTTCTCTTCCCTGCTCTACATCCTCTTTTTTGTCGCTGCTTTTTCTGTTTCCTCTCTCTGGGGCAGGGAAGAGAAAACAAACGAAAAAGAGAGTATTAGGAGACGGCATTTTTAATTTGAGTGGGGTAGACCTGACTCTACAAGAAAAAATAGTTTTAGACAAAGGTCTGAAATTTGCCCCTAAAAAGAACCTCAATAAGTTCGATACATACATTGATGTGTGTAAATTCACTCAGAAAATAAATATTAAAAAATATATGGTATCAAAACCACCAGCCTCCTCAACACTCACATATAACAGCTCGAGCATCGTACACACGGATTTAAAGAACAAGTCATTATTTAATCCATCTGGGATTAATAAAGACCACAGTGAGGTTTTCAAAAAACTTGTCACCCAAGATATACAAAATCTTAAAGTAAAAAAGTCCTGGGATACAGCAGATATAAGAAATGGAATTAAACAATTAGAAGAAAGAAAGAATATAGTTATAAGGCCTGCAGATAAGGGTGGATCAATAGTAATTCAAACTAAGGAAGCATACAATAAGGAAATTTTAAGGCAATTATCGGACTCGTCAACGTATTTAAAACTGAGGTCAAATCCAACTAATGTCTACAAGGAAGAACTGGAAGCATTAATATCAGAAGGAAAGAAGAAAGACCTATTAAATAAAAAAGAAGCTACGTACCTAATTCCAGATACATGTGTAATACCAGTTCTATATACTCTTCCAAAGATTCACAAAGATGGCAGTAATCCACCAGGTAGACCTATAGGGAACAGCATTAATTCTATCAGTGCAAGATTAGGAGAGTATATAGACTGGTTTTTGCAGCCAACAGTACAAAATACTAAAGCCTACCTTAAAGACACAAAAGATTTACTGGGGAAAATCAAAGAAATAAAAATTGATTCAGAGGAATTAATATTGGCTACAGCTGATGTAGCCAGTTTATATACTATTATTGACCATGAAGAAGCCATTACAGCCACAAAATGGGCTTTACGAACCGGAGGGACTGTAAAATCTAAACAAAGGAGATATATCCTTAAGTGCCTCAGATATGGCTTGGAACATAATTATTTCTGGTTTAATTCTGACTACTATAAACAGCTACAAGGTGTAGCTATGGGCGCGAAATTTGCGCCCAGTGTGGCTAACTTATATATGGCCAAATGGGAAGAAGATAGCATTTACAAAAATAGACCCCAACAATTACTCATGTACCAACGTTTTATCGATGACATCATAATTATATGGGCCGGGGACAAAGACTCGCTACTTGAATTTACTGACACCTTAGCGCAAAATGAAAAAAATATTGTATTATCATGGAGTTTTAGTGAAAAATCCATCACTTTTTTAGATCTAGAAATTTGGAGAGATGGTGATATTTTAAAAACAAAAACTTTCTTCAAGCCTGTTGACAGAAATAGCTATTTGCCTACAAATAGCTGCCATTATAAGCCTTGGCTAATTAATATCCCTAAGGGCCAGTTAACAAGAATTAGACGTAATTGTACAGAAGTATCAGATTACCAAGAGCAAGCAACGATTTTAAAAAACCGGTTCGTAGAAAAAGGTTACGAGAATTTGTTCATTGAGAAAAAAATTGATGAAGTTGGAGCAATGGATCGTGACTTACTGCTGAAGGAAAAGGTAAAAAAACAAAATGCGGCCTATTCAAATCTAGGGCTCATTCTAAATTTCAATGTTCAACATAAAAAAATAGAAACGATTATTAAAAAACATTGGAAAATCCTGTTAGCAGATAAAGTTTTAGCTGATTTTTTACCACCTTTTCCCAGTTTTACATACAGAAGAGCACCAATTTTAAGGAATATTATTGCAAAGAATATTATTGATCCACCCAAAAAGAATGAGGTAAATTATTTCCAGTTAAAAGGATTTTATCCGTGTAAACGCTGCTATTCATGTAAACGAACCAATTTTAACAAAAAGAAAAAGGAGGTTTTTTATTCCACCAAAACGGGAAAAAGTTATAGATTAAATGAATTTATAACTTGCGACACAGAGGGGGCTGTATATGTTTTAGAGTGTTCCTGCCACATCCAATATGTGGGACGCACGAAAAGACCACTGTGGAAAAGATTACGAGAGCATGTTCAAAACATTCAAAAGGGGTATCCGAAGCATAGTCTATCGAGACATTTTGCTGAAGTTCATCATAAAGACCCCTCGTCTCTCCAATTTATAGGCATTGAGAAATATACACCTCATTGGAGAGGAAGTAATAAAGTGAAAACATTGAGCCAAGCCGAATCACGATGGATATTTGAACTTCAGACTCTCACGCCGTCAGGTCTGAACATTGAATTCGACCTGAACTGTTTTATTTCCAATTATTAGTTGATTAGTTCACAACTCTGTTCCATTTAGGATTTTATGGGGTATTTTTTAGATTTTTTTATTAGGAATTATATCTTCCCCCCATCCCTCCCACACTTGTGGTGTGGTGGTGGGGCTGTGTAGTTTTCTTTTTCAACATACACACATTGATATACCGCCTCATCCCCACACTGACATTTTTGATGACCACCTTGACATTCTCCCAGCTGTCTCTATTGAGCACTCCATGGCTCCTTCTCCTTTCTTCTCAGCTCCCTGATATTTTAATATGCTGCTATGTATTTTTATTATATTATTGTATTGCTCATTTTTATATTTAAATGTGTACTCTCCCAATGGAGAGTATTTTGGGACTTAGCACACTGTCCTTGTTTTAACCCCTTCAGTTTTAATAGATTCTGCTATTTACATAGCAGAATAGTTTTTAACTTCATTGTATCATTCAAATTTATGGGCGGTCTATTAGATTATATTTTATCCAGCCTGGTTTTATTTGTAAGTGTAATTGGTACATCCATCAGTTTGTTCTTTCCACCGTTATTTACTGCAAAGGGTTAAGGCATTGGCCGCGTCCTAGGTGGTTGCTATGGCTACCATTCCTGATATATTCCGTTGACGATCCAATGACGGCTTCCCCCTTTGAGAAAGCTACGGGTGTTTGTAGCGCAACGCGTCAGGGTAAGCCGTGCCGACGTCACTTCCGGTCTTCGGCCGTGACCGGAAGCTTCGGATCGCACCGCATCGGCGGTTTGTGACACTATCTGCTTTGTTTTATCGACTGTAATGTGAGTAGCCTGCACTACTATTGTTTGTTAATAAACACTACCCTACGTTTCTGCACCATGAGAGCCTCTCTTTTTAAGTTACCAACACAGGAATTAAGGCAGTTCTGAGCTTCCTATGCTGCGATATCTCCATTTTTGTATCCATTGCTGCTGGAGCACGCTGGGTTGCTAGCGAACAAGTTGAAAAGGGTTGCCAGGATTGTTATATATAACGCTCAATCTGAGTGTTGTGGAGGTGAGCGGCCACTGCACTCGGTATCTGGATTGTATGCTCACCGGGATACACTCACCTTGCTGTGTTTGAAGAGCCCTTTTCACTTTTTTGAGTTGATTGGAAAGATCACCACATATAGAAAGATTTGTTTTGGCACACTGCACTTCATTTGGGACTGTTATTATGTATATTTTTTAAATTAATATACGCACTTTATGGACTATTGAAGCACGTTTTTAGCATAATATTGCTATATTTAGTTGTTTTTATTTTTGTCACTGTCACTCATGTTCAACACTTTTATGAGTTGTGTTTATTTGATCGTATAGAGTCGCACATGATTTTGGTTTACATGAACAGTCACTCAGCATTGCATCTATGATTGGATGTTTATTTTACATTTATTTATTCTATCATCACTCTATAGATTCAGCATTTTTGAACACACTTTTATTGACACATTCATTAATTTGATCACCATTCAATATTCTTTTAAGGCACGTCTTTTCTACACACATTTATATTAGATCTAGTGGTCCCCCTGCTGAAAAGTTGAGCGCTGATCTTTATATTTTTTAATTACGTTGTGATCAGTGGTGACACTATCAGAATCAGCTGCTTGCTTGGAGGAGTTCCACATCTATTTTTTAGATTGGGAAGATCCATCTGATCGCTTACCTCAAAATCGCGTATAAGTTTATTATTTCTGTTTTCACAGTTAGAATCACGCCCCTAGGGACACACATAACCCCTCCCTCTCAAAAAAAGTTAACCCCTTCACTGCCAGTGTAATTTTACAGTAACAGTGCATATGTATAGCACTGATTACTGTAGAAATGTCACTGGTAACCCCAAAAGTGTCAAAAATGTCAGTCAAGGGTCCGATATGTCTGCCGCAATGTTGCAGTCCCGCAAAAAAAAAAATCGCAGATCGCCGCCATTACTCGTTAAAAAAAAAAAACAACAAAAATGACAAAAATCTTTCCCTTTGTTAGTAAACGCAATAACTTTTGCGCAAACCAATCAAAATACGCTTTTTGCGATTTTTTTTACCAAACATATGGTAAAAAAAAAAATTGGCCCAAAATGTTAAAACATTTTGATTTTTACTTTTTTTGGGGGGGGAATTTCATATAAAAAAATGTGAAAAATATTGTTATTTTTGCAAAATTGACGCTGTTTTATTGTTTATAGCGCAAAAAGTAAAAATCACACAGGTGATCAAATACCAGCAAAAGAAAGCTCTGTCTGTGGGAAAAAAAGGACGTCAAATTTGTTTAGGTACAGCTTTGCATGACCGTGAAATTGTCCGTTAAATTCACGCAGTGCCGAATCGCAAAATAGGCCCTGGTCAGGAAGGGGGTAAAATCTTCCGGGGCTTAAGTGGTTAAAAACGTTTTTAGATGTGGCCCCTTGAAGAGCAGGTCAGTTGGTGGGTAAGACTTGTCAATGCCTTCAGGATTTCTTTGTTCCTCAGGCTATAGATGATTGGGTTAAGTGATGGTGTCACAATGGCATAGATCATAGTAAAAATTTTATTAAATAACAGAGACCGTAATGACGCTGGGAACACGTACACAGCCATCAATGTCCCATAAAAAATGCACACAACACTCAGGTGGGAGGTGCAGGTGAAAAAAGCCTTTTGTCTTCCAAAAGATGATGAAATGTTCAAAACTGCCTTGACAATGTAGATATAGGATACCATAATAATCAGAAATGGAATTACCGCTGCAGGAAATATCAACACTTTGGCTTCTATTTGAATAAAAAATACATCTGAACAAGAAAGCTCTAAAAGAGGAGCGAGATCACAGAAGAAATGGTCAATAATATTTGGTCCACAGAAGTTTAGGCTGCTAATGCTTGTATAGAAAATGAGAAAATAAATAAAACTCAACGTCCAAGAGACTATTGACAATTTCCAACAAAGCTTATCTTCCATTATTGAAGTATAATGTAACGGTTTACAAATGGCCAAATAGCGGTCATAGGACATCATCGTCAAAATAAGACACTCTGAAGCTTCTGAGATAACAAAGAATGTGTACTGAAGGATACATCCAACCAAAGAAATGGTTCCTCCTTCCTTTACAACAACATCAAGAGTGACTGGTACACTGTCAATGCTCAGCAAGATGTCACATATGGAGAGCTGAGCAAGGAAGAAGTACATGGGAGATTTCAGGTTCTTGCTGTAGGACACTAGCAAAATAATTAGAGCATTCCCACATAATGACACACAAAATGTCAAGACTAACAGGCTGAAGAGTAAATATCTGTACACGTGGAGATTCTGAAATCCAACAATGAAGACTGTGCTAATATTGTTGTTTCTTTCCATTAACTTAATTAACAGAATAAATGTATGTCTAGGCATAAAAAAATAAATAAAAAAAAATAATTGCATCTCTACAATACATGCACATTTACACTATATTGTCAAAAGTATTGGGACGCACACATCAACTTTAATGGCATCCCAGTCTTAAGGCCTGTACACACGATAAGAAAATCTGAAGGGAAAATTCATCCCACGACCGATCTGCCGATTTTCAGATTGTTAGTATGGTGCTTTCGACAGCCAAATCTGACTTTTTGGCTGACAAAATCCTGATGTGCAGGCTATAAAATTTTTGTTGTCCGTAAAACAACGTCCGATTTTAGTCTCATTAGTACAGATTTAGACGGAAAAAAATCTTAAGAGCAAGACTAGGCATGCTCAGAGACGAAAGAACACATACAAAGCAATCCAACACATGACATCACTTCTGAAGTAGAATTCTGTTGTACGGGAAAATTCGTATGAAAATAACCTCTTCACTTTCCACGTCAGACTAGCATGCCACAAAAAACGGACGACAGATTGTTCGATAATCTTATTGTGTGTGCAGGGCTTTAGTCCGTAGGGTTCAATTCTGAGTTAGCCCACCCTTTGCAGCTATAACAGCTTCAAATCTTCTGGGAAGGCTGTCCACAAGGTTTAGGAGTGTGTCTATGGAAACGTTTGACCATTCTTCCAAAAGCACATTTGTGAGGTCAGGCACTGACGTTGGGCAAGAAGGCCTGGCTCGCAGTCTCCATTCAAATTCACAGAGACAGAAAACATGGGGGCGGCTTAACAGTGACTGATCATTGTGATAGCCAATCAGAGGCTATCACAATGATCAGGTGACCCGAATCCGTCAGTCATTAGAATGGGACCCTGGTCTCTGTGCTGCAAACTTCTGCTGCCACTGCCACAACATGTAAACAAAGGGCTGAAAGTGTTGTGCTTAGTGGGCAGGTGCAGCTGAGATGTGGGCACCTAGGGGACTGACATAGATGAAGACCAGAACCCCCCCAAAAAAGTTATTTAGTGGCAGCACAACACACTTTTTAAATCAATAATGTTAAAGCAGTGGGAGATTGGTCATATAGAAGCTACATTTTTAACTGCCTGAAGGTCCACTTTAAGTAAATAACATATAGGTACACTATATTGTCAAAAGTATTGGGAAGCCTGCCTTTACAGATACATTAACTTTAATGGCATCCCAGTTTTAGTCCATAGGGTTCAATATTGAGTTGGCCCACCCTTTGCAGCTATAACAGCTTCAACTCCTCTGGGAAGGCTGTCCACAAGGTTTAGGAGTGTGTCTATGGAAATGTTTGACCATTCTTCCAGAAGCTCATTTGTGAGGTCAGGCACTGATGTTGTTTGAGAAGGCCTGACTCGCAGTCTCAACTCTAATTCATCCCAAAGGTGTTCTATCTGGTTGAGGTCAGGACAGTCAAGTTTCTCTACTCCAAACTCGCTCATCCATGCCTTTGTGGACCTTGCTGTGTGAACTGGTGCACAGTCATGTTGGAACAGGAAGGGGCCATCCCCAAACTGTTCCCACAAAGTTGGGAACATGAAATTGTCCAAAATGTCTTGGTATGCTGATGCCTTAAGAGCTCCCTTCACTGGAACTATAGAGCCAAGCTCCACCTCTGAAAAACAACCCCACACCATAATCCCCCTTCCACTAAATGGTTTGGACCAGGGCTCTGTGTTGGTCAGTCAAGTTCTTCCACTCCAAACTCGCTCATCCATGTCTTTATGGACTTTTATTTGTGCACTGGTCCAAACCATTTAGTGGAAGGGGGATTATGGTGTGGGGTTGTTTTTCAGAGGTGGAGCTTGGCTCTTTAGTTCCAGTGAAGGGATCTCTTAAGGCATCATCATACCAAGACATTTTGGACAATTTCATGTTCCCAACTTTGTGGGAACAGTTTGGGGATGGCCCCTTCCTGTTCCAACATGACTGCGCACCAGTGCACAAAGCGAGGTCCACAAAGGCATGGATGAGCGAGTTTGGAGTGGAGAAACTTGACTGTCCTGACCTCAACCAGATAGAACACATTTGGGATGAATTAGAGTTGAAACTGTGAGTCAGGCCTTCTCAAACAACATCAGTGCCTGACCTCACAAATATGCTTCTCTAAGAATGGTCAAACTTTCCCATAGACACACTCCAAAACTTTGTGGACAGCCTTCCCAGAAGAACTGAAGCTGTTATAGCTGCAAAGGGTTGGCCAACTCAATATTGAACCCTACGGACTAAAACTGGGATGCCATTAAAGTTAATGTGTCTGTAAAGGCAGGCGTCCCAATACTTTTGACAAAATAGTGTAGCTATATGTTATTTACTTAAAGTGGACCTTCAAGCAGTTAAAAAATCAGCTTCTATATGACCAATATCCCCCTCCTTTAACATTATTGATTTAAAAAGTGTCTTGTGCTGCCACTAAATAACTTTTTTTGGGGGGTTCTGGTCTTCATCTATGTCAGTCCCCTAGGTGCCCACATCTCAGCCGCACCTGCCCACTAAGCACAACACTTTCAGCCCTTTGTTTACATGTTGTGGCAGTGGCAGCAGAAGTTCGCAGCACAGAGACCAGGGTCCCATTCTAATGACTGACGGTTTCGGGTCACCTGATCATTGTGATAGCCTCTGATTGGCTATCACAATGATCAGTCACTGTTAAGTCGCCCCCGTGTTTTCTGTCTCTGTGAATCGACAAGGGAGATACATTGTATCACTCTGTCATTGTAGAGATAGGAAAAAAATGTGTAAAATGTGTAAAGAAAAAAAAAGAAATAATAATATTAATAATAAAATAAAAAATAAAATAATAATAATAATAAAAATAAAAAAAATACCCAGATCAAGGTTTTATCTAGTTCAGTGTCAGAGTTAGTGTTTGGGTCAGTATTTTTTGGACAGGATTTTTTTTTTTTAATTAGTAAGTGTCTGTTAGTGTCAGTGTGTTTTAGGTAGGATTTAGAAAAAGCAAAATGCACATTGTTTCTGGACTGTACTACGGGTAAAAACAACAAATAACATACAAACATGTGGTATCACTACAGGAGCATATATTTCCATTTGTTCCCTGGTGGTAGGTTATGATAGTAGCAAGAAGTATACAGTTAAATTAATGATTTTTTAAATATTTTTTTAAAATTATTTTGGGCCAGTTTTCCTTTAATAATAATAAGAAAAATAATCAGAAAATATCCATTACCATTTACCAGCAAATAAAAGCCCAATTTGTGATGATATGTATAGTTTTAATAACCTATCAAAATTACAATATTGGGCATTAGATTTGTTTTGCCCTTAGGCGTAAAGTGGTTAAACAAATTAACCAAATATCTTTTAACCCAGTCCCAAAAATCCACAAAAAAATTCTCAATCTTTGTTTTCAAAATAGTAGAAGAAATAGTATTTCCTTTTTTTTTTTTTTGTGAAACATTGAGACAAACACTTCTTTTGTGTTAAAAAAAAAAAAAAAAAAAACACGTACAGTATGTCCAATCAGCGAGTGAATCTTAGCATGGGTGATCAATCACCAGCCGATAATCACCACCACAATAGGTTCCAAATAACTCACCAGATGGAATAGCCAACCAGCCCTTACACTTTTCTGTGGGGAAAAAAAATAAGAAATAAAGAAAAAATAATATAGCATATACAATTGTGACACGAATCATATTGTAATTGAATGTTATTAAAATTAAAATTAAAAATTAAAATAAAATTAAAATTACCTTTCCTTTTCAATCTGCAGCCACTGTAATTTTCTGAAAATGCAATGCAATATGTGTACTGACAACACCCCAGACACATAATTTCCTGCTTGTGTGATTGGCTCACCAATTTTCCCAGAAGTCTGCCTAAGATACAAGTCAGATTTCTGGCATCCCCTGCAACAAAAATGTCATTCTTGGTGAGATACTTCCAATACGTCTAAGGAACAAGTCTAAGGCTAGTTTGCAGTTGGTCCATTTTCTATATCCGTTTTGCGGTGTGTGTTGCATTTTTGTCCCTACGTTTTTCATGCGTTTTGCGTTTTTGTGTTGACCAATACAATAATTTTGCAGGGCAGCATGGGAAGTATTTTTTCAGTGGGAGGTGTTTGCAGTGAAGCATGGTCAAAAACGAAGGCCGCAAAAAGCAGCAGAAACAGCGGGCAAAAACGCGGGCAAAACTCACTATGCTGGAGAGGATGGGGGTCCTAAGGAGCTATATTACATATTCTGTGGTCATGCAATGCCCCCCTTCGAAAAAATGTTTTCAAACTCATCCAAAAAGTAACAAAAATTTTATTACGTGTCTCCCCAGAGCTTGATATCTTCAACTTGGGAATTAGGAAAGTCCCACCCCCCCCCCCACCACACACACACACACACACACACTCAGATGTGTCATAATCCACATCTTACCAGCAGCTAGATTGACCATTACTCACAATTGGCTCTCCAAGACAAGCCCCACATGCCTGAAGGTTATAAATCTTACGCAATTACACAGTTCCTACGAATGGGGCTGACCCAGCTGTCATGGTACACGTGGGTACCAATGACATAGGCAGAGGAAGACGGAGAGTCCTAAATGATTTCAGGGACTTAGGCGCTAAGTTGAGGACTAGGACCTCCAAGGTAGTATTTTCCGAAATACTACCTGTACCTCGAGCCACACCAGAGAGGCAGCGGGAGATTAGGGAAGTTAACGAGTGGCTGAGGAGCTGGTGTAGTAAGGAGGGTTTCGGGTTCCTGGAGAACTGGGCTGACTTCTCAGTCGGTCACCGGCTCTTTGGTAGGGACGGATTGCACCTAAATGGGGTGGGTGCAGCCGTACTGGGTGCAAGGATGGCCAAAAAGTTAGAGGGGCTTTTAAACTAGGGAATGGGGGGGAGGGTACAGATGTAGAGTTAGCCAGTGGAAAGCAAGTTTCAGAGGGCAGAAATGGGGGCATTAGCGGTAGGGTGTTCGGAGCTCCTATACCCAGGGTGGGTATGGGGAAAAATCAAGAGAGCAGCCTAAAAACATCAAATGAAGATAAATGTAACCGATCAAAATTAAGAGGGTTGTATACCAATGCCAGAAGCCTGGCCAACAAGATGGGAGAGCTGGAGCTGCTGATGTTTGAGGAGGACTTAGATTTTGTGGGGATAACTGAGACTTGGTTTGACAGCTCTCATGATTGGATGGCGACCATTCAGGGGTATTCCCTTTATCGCAGAGATAGAGAAGGTAAAAAAGGGGGAGGGGTATGTCTGTATATTAAGAACAGTGTACAGGTAAATATGAGGGATGATATTAATAATGGAGCTAAGGACGAGGCAGAATCCCTATGGGTAGAGCTTCAAAGGGAAGGCACGGTGGGGAAGGTAATATTGGGCGTATGCTATAGGCCCCCCAACCAGAGGGAGGAGGGTGAGGCGGACCTCCTTTTACAGATAGGATTGGCAGCAAGGATGGGAAATGTCATTATAATGGGGGACTTTAATTATCCAGATATAGACTGGGCAGAAGGAACCGCGCACTCAGCCAAGGCTAGGCAGTTCCTAAATGTTTTGCAGGACAATTTTATGGGTCAGATGGTGAATGCACCAACAAGAAACAATGCGGTACTTGACCTACTGATTACCAACAATACAGACCTGCTCACGGATATAGAAATACGGGACAACTTAGGAAACAGTGACCATAGGTCAATAAGTTTCAGTATTAATTACAGTAATAGGAAGCAGAGGGGTAATATAAGAACACTGAATTTCAAAAGAGCCAATTTCCCTAAACTGCGCTTGCTGCTAGAAAATATCAATTGGGATAGAACCCTGGGAACAAAGAACACGGAGGAAAAATGGGAGCGCTTCAAGAGCATACTAAACAGGGGGATTGGCCAGTGCATTCCAAAGGGAAATAAATTTAAAAGAGCAAAAATAAACCCTGGATGGCTAAACTCCAAAATAAAAATGTATATTAGTGCTAAAGAAAAGGCCTTCAAAAAATACAAGACTGAGGGGTCATTGGCAGCATTTAAGCATTACAAGGAGTGTAATAAGAAATGTAAAGATGAAATCAGGGCGGCTAAAATAGAACACGAGAGACATATAGCGGAGGAGAGTAAAAAGAACCCCAAGAAGTTCTTTAAGTATATAAACAGTAGGAAAGCGAGACCAGAACACATTGGCCCCATAAAAGATGACAAAGGAAATATGGCCACTGAGGACAAAGAAAAGGCAGAAGTGTTAAATAATTTCTTCTCTTCAGTCTTCACAAAAGAATCGGGGGGCTACACAAACCCAGCTTGTAAGGCCGAACTAAATAATACACCTCAGGAAGTGCCGCCATGGCTAACAGAGGATAGACTTAGAGCTAAACTAGAGAAACTTAACATAAATAAATCCCCGGGACCGGATGGCTTGCACCCGAGGGTTCTTAATGAGCTCAGCCAGGTGATTGCCAGACCATTATTCTTGATCTTTAAGGATAGTTTACAGACGGGTATGGTGCCAGCTGATTGGAAAAAAGCCAACGTGGTAACAATATTTAAGAAGGGGCCGAGATATATCCCGGGTAACTATAGGCCGGTCAGCCTAACATCTGTAGTCTTCAAAATTTTGGAGGGGATGTTAAGGGACCACATACAAGACTTTAGTAATGAAAACGGTATTATAAGTAGTAATCAGCATGGATTTATGAAAAATCGTTCCTGCCAAACCAATCTATTAACCTTCTACGATGAAGTGAGCAGCCACCTAGATAAAGGTAAGCCTGTGGATGTGGTGTATCTGGACTTTGCAAAGGCCTTTGACACCGTTCCCCACAAACGATTACTGTACAAACTAAGGAAGGTAGGTATGGATCATAAGGTGAGTACCTGGATAGAGAACTGGCTCCAGGGGAGAGTACAGAGGGTGGTGATTAATGGGGAGTACTCGGATTGGGCGGGTGTGGAAAGTGGGGTCCCCCAGGGTTCTGTCCTGGGACCAATCCTGTTTAATTTGTTCATAAATGATCTAGAGGAGGGGATATCTAGTACAATCTCAGTATTTGCAGATGATACTAAACTAGGCATGCCAATATCTTCTATGCAGGATGTGGAAACCTTGCAAGCAGACCTGAACAAAATAACGGGGTGGGCAACTACATGGCAGATGAGGTTTAATGTTGATAAATGTAAAGTAATGCACTTGGGGGCCAGAAACCAGAAAGCAAGCTACTCACTAGGGGGGGAACCTCTGGGTGAGTCTAGGATGGAAAAGGACTTGGGGGTACTGGTAGACAACAAGCTTGGCAGTGGCATGCAATGCCAAGCCGCCGCAAGCAAAGCCAACAGAATACTGGGATGTATAAAAAAGGGGATTCACTCCAGAAATAAAGAGATTATTCTCTCACTCTACAAGACTCTGGTCTGGCCACATCTGGAGTATGCTGTCCAGTTCTGGGCACCGGTCCTCAGGAAGGATGTGCTTGAATTGGAGAAAGTCCAGAGAAGGGCAACAAAAATAATTAGGGGAATGGAGGACATCAGCTATGAGGAAAGACTACAAGCACTGAACCTTTTCTCTCTGGAGAAAAGACGATTGAGGGGGGATATGATATCAATGTACAAATACTGTACTGGTGACCCGAGCATAAGGAACAAACTATTCAGAGAAAGGAGATACAATAAGACACGTGGCCACTCACTAAAACTTGAGGAAAGGCGGTTTAACCTTAAAGTGCGTAAGGGGTTCTTCACTGTAAGAACGGTAAGGATGTGGAATTCTCTTCCACAAGCAGTCGTATCAGCAGGGAGCATTGATAGTTTCAAAAAACTATTAGATGGACACCTTAAAGACCACAACATACAGGGGTATACAATGTACGGTTAAAGCAAACACACACACACGCATCATAGGTTGAACTGGATGGACTGATGTCTTTTTTCAACCTCACTAACTATGTAACTATGTAATGCATGTATGCTTCCAGTAAAAGCCATCTTCGATCAGCCCAAGCAGAATGGACCATGTGGTACAATGAAGAGATGTCTAAAGCCACGTACACACGCGTCGAAAATTGGCAGGGAATTTTCGTCCAACGTCCGATCTGCCGATTTTCGGCTTGTTAGTATGATGCTTCCGACAACCAACTCTGACTTTTCGGCCGAAAAAAATCTGGTGTGCAGGCTATAAAATTTTTGTTGGCCGTCAAAACACGTCCGATTTTCGTGCAGTCAGTCCAGATTTCGACAGGGAAAAATCTTATGAGCAAGACTGGGCATGCTCAGTGAAGAAAGAAAACCAACACATGACATCACTTCTGAAGCAGATTTATGTTGGGCGAGAAAATTTGTGTGCAGTCTAGGCACATTCCAACCAACAAAACACCTCTGGACAAAAGACGGACGATCGGTCGGCCGATAAACATTGCGTGTGTACGGGGCTTAAGAGAAACTGACTTAGTCAATGCTTAGAAACAGCTTTTGTGACCTGGAGCCCATGACCTTTTGTGACCCGGAGCCCAAGTCCCATGACCTTTTATTTTTTTTTTTTTTTGTAGTCAATGCTTAGGTTTATAATTGTGAAAAATAAAGAAAAACACTGAGCTATCGATAAGGTGGAAATCAAGAAGAATAAAAGTTCAGCGCTTAATTAATATGTAGTCAAAGAATTGTGCATTAAAAGTGAAAATGAACTAGTACATTTATGTCCTAATGGTGAATCCAAAGTTCATAACATGATGTGAAAAAAATACTGGAAAACCAAACGTGAAGTTGTAGTGTTCAGACATCCAAAGTTGTCAGTAAGAAGGGACCTAACACCAACACAAAAAGGCCTATGCACTCACCAGAATATATGGACCCAAGTACCTTTAGCACCCTCCTAGACAGGAGTTAGGTAAAAGCGTTTGCTTTGCTTCATTTGCTTATCAGGGGAGCCTGATCTTTAGTTGGGCCTGTTCATTGTGCTCAGTGTGTATTCATCTGGTATGAGGGAGTGTCCCCACTGAATCCAATGGGGAGGCCTGTTGGACAGTGAAGGAAACATGGCCAATGATGCACAGGCTTTTGTAACCATGGTGTTGGCACCTGGAGAGGTGCATCATGGGATTGGAAATAAAAGCCAAGAGCACATGAGGCAGGGGTCTTTGGCGGGAAGCAGAGTCCCAGGAGGAGGGTAACGGCTGCCTCTCCTCCTGTCAGGAAAGGAAAGAGGTCACAGGCAGTTGGCCTTGTGAGCCAGGTGTGAGGCTGAGCCAAAGAAGTCCAGAGGAAACTGACAGTGGAGCTGAAGGCAGAGATACCTGCAAAAAACAGTGTCTGTGATTACCAGGGAGCTTGCCAGGGGTTTGCCCAGGAAGGGGACCACTTCAGTGGGGTCATTGGACAGAAGGTCAGCGCACACAGTCAGCAAGAAAGGGGGTGCCAAGTTAGACCCTGAAGAGTAATAGTTCACCTTTCAAAACTTCACTTCAGTGGCAGGGTGAAGCAGCGGCCTTGCCACATTCAATACAGATAGAAGTACTCAAGATCATGCATAATTTTCAAGTTGGAGTATCCCACTCATCCCTTCTCCTATCCAAGTTCCTAAATAAAATACAAAAAAACATCATCCCCTGGACTGTTCATTGACTGAGCCAAGTGTCAAAGTGCCAAGATTTAACAGATTGTTGCTATGGGTAACCCAGGGGAATACAATTTAAGCAGCTCCCATGGGGGCAGTGCTACATACCTTGTAGCAAATGGATCAATCAATCCAAGTAAATCTCATGGGATGAAGTGGTCCTCTTGTGAGGGATGGTCGATCAAAGTATGTCAATATGTTCCTGAACTGAGATGGCTTTGTCTCCCGGCAGCACACCGAAATGTGGAAATAAGCCAAAGTGCACATACATAGTGTAAAACTGCAAAAATGAGGTTTATTTAAGAAGGTCAAAAACACTTACAGACATCCATAGGTAACCAGCATGTAGAAAACAGAATGAATGCCATGGCAAAACCCTATGAATACATCATATATGACGAAACGCATCAGAACCACATTTTCCACCTGTAATCACTCTGCATGCTGGTTACCTATGGATGTCTGTAAGTGTTTGTGACCTTCTTAAATAAACCTAATTTTAGCAATTTTACACTATGTATGTGCACTTTGGCTTATTTCCACATATCGGTGTGCTGCCGGGAGACAAAGCCCAGGAATATATTGACATACTTTGATCAACCATCCTTCACAAGTGGAGTACTCCATCCCATAAGGATTATTTTGCTTGATTGACCCATTTGCTATAAGGTACTCGGGTCCATATTTTCTGGTGAGCGCATGTGCCTTTTTGTCTTGGTGTTGGGTCCCTTCTCACCGACAACTTTGGATGTCTGAACACTACAGCTTCACATTTGGTTTTCCAGTATTTTTTTGACATCATGTTATGAACTTTGGACTTACCATTAGGACATGAATGTATTAGGTTTTATATTTCCCTGTCGCATAACACACATACGCACCTAGTTTTGACCAAGATCATATTTATGTACAGCATCCAATCTATGTACTCATTAACACACTTGTCTTCCTCAACACACAGGTGATAGCACCATTAACTGAACTAATTCTCAATTGGCATTAGTTCGAAATAGGTTGTTTCTTCGTAGAATATCTTAGACATATACCTTCTGCCTTGTACATTACTTAATGTAACACCAATTGTGTGACAACCTTGGACCGGGCATCGTGCTCCTCTCCGGACACAGTGATTTCCCTGAAGGGGTGTCAGAGGGAGAAGGGCAGCGTGCCTTGTTCTATATTAGCCTCCATAGTTTCATCTCGCACACCCCCATTGTTTGTTTATCTGTATCCCTGTCTTTGACTAAATTAGTGATCGACCGATCTTGGTTTTTCGTTGCCGATACTGATATTTTGGTCAATGCATATCGGTATCGGCCGATATGGGCTGATACTTCCGTACATTTAAAAAACATTTTTTTTTTCTTTGACAGGTACTCCAGTGGAGGGATCTGGGGGTCTAAAAGACCCCAAACCCCTCCTCTGCGATTAAAAGCATTCAAAACGCCAAGTTTGGCTGTTTTGAATGCTGTAATTTTTTTTTATCTGGCGCTCAGTACCCGGAAGTGATGTCATGATGACATCACTTCCGGGTTTTTGCATGGAAACCTGATCAGAGCCAAATGCGGCTTTGATCGGTTCTTCGGCGGCTGTGCAGGCTGGTTGCCCGGGTCTCCAGGTGAGACGGGAGACCAGGGCGAGCTGTGGAAGGTGGCGGGCGCTCCTTGTAATGACAGCCGAGCAGCTTCTCAGCCGCATCAGTTGTCATTACAAGACAGCCGACAATCGGCTATGGAAGTTGTTACCAGGGTGATGCCTCTAGCTGCAGACATCACTCCGGTACAAGCACTTTCCCAAAATATCGGCAATATCGGCCACCGATATATTGGGGAAAGTGCAGATCAGCCCTGGATATATCGGCTTTGCCGATAATCGGTCGATCTCTAGACTCAATTATCTGTATCCAATCAAACTATCCACCTCAAAAAACCTCTGCGCAATGAACACTGTTCAAATGTTCCTTTGTTCCATTGTTTTCTTATAATAAAAACATAAAATAAAAACGATTGAAAAGACAAAATGTGGGCAAAACGTAGGACACACGGAGCACTCATGTTTGGGATGGGGGCCCATTGCAGTCTATTGGAGCAACAATGCAAAATCCTTTCTAAAAAACACGCCGGCAGGAACCGCATAGAAAGGTACCCATAGGAAATCATAGTAAAAGACTTTCACTGCAAAATTCAAGCCGCACTAAAAAACACAATAGTGTAAACCTAGCCTAAATGGATGCAGGCCCAGCAGCTTTCCTCATTAGAGCCCTTCAGGTGCTGCAGCTGATTGATAAATATGAAACTACGCCCATTAAACTCACTTTCCCACATGAACACAGACAAACACACAGGGATTTCTTCAGAATAACAAAAGGTAGTAATCTGCAACAAAGTGTGTTAAAATCCTTGTAATGTACAGAGATCACCCAGAGGGGAATGTTTTTTTCTTAACAATATGAAGTTACACTTTAAGGAAAAGATCTTGTATCAATCTTCAAGAAGTCTCCACATTATGACACCTCCACAGTGTATTACAAACTAACCCAGCTCCTCTCATGGCTACCAAGGAACCATCACATTAAAAAAATGTGGATGTGATGTCTACCAGGACCCGCTGATCATTCGAGGGCCGAGGCACAGGCAGAATGGCGATCTGTGACAAGGGAAGGTAGTGATCTTATGTTTCTGCTAAGCAGGAACACTGATCTCTGTCTTCCCCTAGCACAAGTACCTCTCACACAGTTAGCAAGCACTCCCTAGGAACACATATAAACCCTTTGATCACCCCTGATGTTAACCCCTTCCCTGCCAGTGTCATTAGTACAGTGACAGTGCTTATTTTTTTAGCACTGATCACTGTATTAGTGTCACTGGTCCCCAAAAAGTGGAAAAAGTGGCAGTTAGGTGTCCGATTTGTCTGCCACAATATTGCAGTCCCGCTATAAGTCTCTGATCGCTGACATTAAAGTAGTAAAAATAAATAAATAAATAAAAATTCCAAAAATATATCCTATAGTTTGTAGACGCTACAACGTTTGCGGAAACCGATCAATATACGCTTATTGGGATTTTTTTTTTTTTACCAAAAATATGTAGAAGAATATATATTGGCCTAAATTGATGAAGAAATATTTTTTTTTTACATTTTTTTTTTAATTGGACATGTTTTATAGCAGAAAGTAAAAAATATTGTTTTTTTTTTTGTTTTTCAAAATTGTTGGTCTTATTTTTTTGTTTATAGCGCAAAAAAATAAAAATTTGCAGAAATACCACCAAAAGAAAGCTCTATTTGTGGGGAAAAAAAAGGACATAAATTGTATTTGGGTACAGTGTCGCACGACCGCGAAATTGTCAGTTAATTTGACGCAGGGCCGTATAGCAAAAAATGGCCTAGTGAAGGAGGGGGGGTAAATCTTCTGGAGCTGAAGTGGTTAAAAATATCTGTATTACAGAACAGCACATACTGAAAACATTTGCGGAATGGTTTGGGAAGCTCCTGGGGGGGGGGGGGGGGGGGCCTGTCGAATCAAATGAAGTTGCATAAAGAAAAGAGAGTCACTTTCTTTACACGTTCTACCAAATAAAGGTGCTTGTGTGTTATTTATCATTAATCTAATTATGCCAAATTATGGCTAAAAATAGGCAAACTTTTGGAGATATGGCAATTGTTATTGGACTCACGTGATTCCAGGACCTTTAGCAATCTTTCTTACAGGAGGACTATTTTTCCTGCCCAGAGAACCTCACTCACATGTAGCAAATTGATTATTCCCTTACCAAAGAAAAGAAAATTACAAATGGCCACGGAGATATTCCAGCCTTTTATAAATAAATTAGTCTCTATAAATGTAGTCTACAAATAATCCCATGTAATATTGGATAATACACTGATAATAAACAACCCAACCATGCTTTTATAAAGAAGGAAATTACTCTCAGTAGACCTTGCTGAGCACTAGACAATACTCAATGTTCTTTTGAGTCAATGATTAAAAATAAATCCCTAGAAGTATCACATAAATAAACTCGGTGTGCTTTGCAAATACAGTAAAACCTTGGATTGCAAGAATAATTCATTTCGGAAACATGCTTGTAATGCAAAGCACTCTTATATCAAAGTGAAGTTCTCCATAAGAAAAAATGGAAACTCAGATGATTCGTTCCACAACCATTTATTCATGAGTCTTTCAATTTATAGTCCATGTAAAAAGATTATAGCAATGTGATAGGTTGTGTAACCATAAAATGTCCATAGGCAAATGGCGCCTCCACAAGGGGATTAGAAGCAAAATCCAGCAGGAGCTACAGAGTATAGAAGAGAAGAGAGGCACCACTAAGTGTAGCAATATGGTTACATTTAACCACTTAAGCCCCGGAAGATTTTACCCCCTTCCTGACCAGGCCCTATTTTGCGATTCGGCACTGCGTAAATTTAATGGACAATTGCGCAGTCGTGCCACGCTGTACCCAAATGAAATTGACGTCCTTTTTTTCCCCACAAACAGAGCTTTCTTTTGGTGGTATTTGATTGCGATTTTTACTTTTTGCACTATAAACAAAAAAAGAGCGACAATTTTGAAAAAATAACAATATTTTTCACATTTTTTTATATGAAATTCCCCCCAAAAAATGTAAAAATCTAAATTTTTTTAACAGTTTTGGCCCATTTGTTTTCTGCTACATATGTTTGGTAAAAAAAATCGCAATAAGCGTATTTTGATTGGTTTGCGCAAAAGTTATTGTGTTTACTAACTAAGGGAAAGATTTCTGTCATTTTTGGTGTTTTTTTTTAACGAGTAATGGCGGCGATCTGCGATTTTTTTTTGCGGGACTGCGACATTGCGGCGGACAGATCGGACCCTTGACTGACATTTTTGACACTTTTGGGGGTACCAGTGACATTACTACAGTAATCAGTGTTATACATATGCACTGTTACTGTAAAAATGACACTGGCAGGAAAGGGGTTAACTTTATTGGTGATGCAGGGGTTAAGTGTGTCCCTAGGGGCGTGATTCTAACTGTAAAGAGGTGTAGCTAGTGATGTAACCACAGAGACATACGATCCTACATAGCAGGATTGTATGATCTCTGCAGTTAGATCAGGGAGAATGACAGGTGGCTTTGTTTACATTAGCCGCCTGTCTTTCTCCCTCTCCACGGGGAGGTCACGAGTGACCGGCGGACATCGGGACTGCCGGTGACACGCATGGACTTGTTAGGGAACGAACGGGGGTGGGAGCGCGCCTCCGGCGGTGCACGCTCGCCCCCTAGAGGCTCACAGGCTAGTGATGTAGTCCTACGTCACTTTGCCTGTACGGGGCTGTTCGCCGCAGTAAATAGTCGTGCGGCAGTCGGCAAGCGGTTAATGAAGGTTCAACATTTAGCAACTCACATGGTTGATGATTAAAAGAGGCACATCTAAGTATGCAGGCATCCAGGGTAAAGCTGTCCACATAGACCATCCTCCACACCTCCAACTCTCACCGTTGTCAGTCTGCAATCATGACCGGGTAAAGGTGGGGAGAAAGATCAGCGACATCTGAGTGTAGTAAAAACCATTTATTGGGACACATAGTATATGTGACTCACAGAATGTCAGTAGTGCACCGCTCTGTGGACGTGGAGTGGAGTGTGGATGTACACCCTTTGGCCCCCGGCTGTGTCACTGGTTTCCAGCACTTCCTGGATCTTCGTAGGCCCCAAAAATTAGCTCACATGGGTTTAACTGACAGCAAAGAACGTAGTATTTGATGGCTGGAAGTACATTAGGCATTCATATGATAAATTTTTTGGGGCCTATACAGGCCGACACTTACTTCTGTATATACCCATAAACCCATGTGAGCTAATTTTTGGGGCCTATACAGGCCGACACATACTTCTGTATACTGTGAATGCCTAATGTACCTCTAGCCATCAAATACACTACGTTCTTTGCTGTCAGTTAAACCCATGTGGGCTAATTTTTGGGGCCTATACTGGCCGACGCTTACTTCTGTATCATGTGAATGCCTAATGTAATTTTTGGGGCCAATAAGTGTCGGCCTGTATAGGCCCCAAAAATGAGCCCACATGGGTTTACCTGACAGCTAAAAACTTAGTATTCTGTGTCTGAAGGTACATTAAGCATTCACAGGATACAGAAGAAAGTTTCTGCCAGTATTGGCCCCAAAAATTAGCCCACATGGGTTTACCAGACAGCTAAGAACGTTGTATTCTGTGGCTGAAGGTACATTAGGCATTCACATGATATAGAAGTAAGTGTCGGCCTGTATAGGCCCCAAAAATTAGCCCACATGGGTTTAACTGACAGCTAAGAACATAGTATTTGGTGGCTGGAGGCAGTGGTGTATTTAGGTTTTGTGCTGCCCTAGGCCTTACTAAACTTGTGCACCCCCTAATTTAAATATGACCCACCCCTTCCTGTAAATGCCACACCCTCTCTTTCTCTCTCTCTCTCTTTCTCTCTCTTTCTCTCTTTCTCTCTTTCTATCTTTCTCTCTTTCTCTCTTTCTCTCTCTCTCTCTCTCTCTCTCTCTCTCTCTCCTTTAACCTATTGATCCCCCCTGATTTTAACCCCTTTTAATTGGATATGTTTGATAGCATAAAGTAAAAAATATTGTTTTTTTTTGGTTATTTTTTAAACTGTCGGTCTTTTTTTTATTATAGCACAAAAAATAAAAACTGTGATCAGATACCTGTTTATGACCCACCCTGTCATCTGTATACCACAGACCATAACTACTGTCTATCAGTGCCCATCAGCATAGCTTCCTCAGTTCCCATAAGTTCAGCCTCATCAGTGCAGCTCATCAGTGCAGCCTCTTTACTGCCCATCAGTGCAGCATATCAGTGTGGCCTCATCAGTGGCCACCAGTGCAGCCTATCAGTGCCCATTAGTACAGCCTTATGTCACAGGATTAGTAAGATTACTCTTTTAAGATATTTGGACTTGTGTTTCCTGCCACTGATTGTAATTATAAGATGATTTCACTTATTTGTATAATAAATAGGAAGTCCATAGTCATTATACAAATAATGAAATATTTTTTTTGCTGCCCCCCCTGCAAAGTGCCGCCCTGGGCCTGGGCCTTGTTGGCCTAGGCCAGGATACAGCACTGGCTGGAGGTACATTAGGCATTCACACAGGATACAGAAGTAATTGTCGGCCTGTATAGGCCCCAAAAATTATCCCACATGGGTTTACCTGACAGCTAAGAACGTAGTGTATTTGATGGCTAGAGGTACATTAGGCATTCATACAGGATACAGAAGTAAGTGCCGGCCTGTATAGGTCCCAAAAATTAGCCCACATGGGTTTAACTGACAGCTAAGAACGTAGTGTATTTGATGGCTAGAGGTACATTAGGCATTCACTGTTTACAGAAGTAAGTGTCGGCCTGTTTAGGCCCCACAAATTAGCTCACATGGGTTTAACTGACAGCAAAGAATGTAGTATTTGATGGCAAGAGGTACATTAGGCATTCACACAGGATACAGAAGTAAGTGCCGGCCTGTATAGGCCCCAAAAATTAGCCCACGTGGGTTTAACTGACAGCAAAGAACATAGTATTTGATGGCTGGAGGTACATTAGGAATTGACAGAAAAAATAATTGTCGGCCCTGAAAGGCCCCAAAAAAGCCAAGGACCAGGAATTGCTGTGGGTGGATGGCGGTCTTGCGGATATTTGTGGCCTGGCATGAGAAATTTCAATGAAACATTGTCTACTGGTCACGTGTTGAATTCCTCAGAGATCCATGCCTCATTCATTTTTATAAATGTGAGGTAGTCTACACTGTCATGAGCTAGGCGAGTGCGCTTATCGGTCACGATCCCCCCTGCTGCGCTGAACATCCTTTCGGACAGGACACTGGATGGGTGGCAAGCCAACATTTCAATTGCAAATTGTGCAAGTTCTGGCTTGCCCACCCAGTAGTCCAGGGAATCATCACTCCTCAGAGCATCCACATCGGCCGTTAACCTGATGTAGTCGGACACCTGTCAGTCTAGGCGTTCCATGATGCTGGATCACCTAGTGGGAGCATCAGATGTGACCGTACATGGTTGATGGCTCGCTCCTGATACATTTGCAGTCTGCTTTGTACCTCTTGTGCAATGCAAGTTCTGCCTGCCTCTCCTCCCTATCTGCCGGTCCGTCTCTCCCTCTGAACTCCCCTCCTCTTCCTCTCTTGTGGGCACCCACGTGACGTCCATAGACACGTCATCATCCACGTCACCTTCCCCACCACTAATAATCGAGATCTCAGAGTAGGCAGCAACAGCGGTGACCAACCTCCTTGGGCTGATCTGGGTGCTGTCGTCAGACTGCTGAGTGGCGGCTGTTGCTACCTCCTCTTCCTGATCCAATGCCAACAATGGCAACTTATCGCAAATGTCTTGTGATGGATCGGGAAATAATTCCAGTGACTCAAGCGGAGGGTATGTGGTGGTGGTGTTTGTGGTGGTGTCTTCCTGGGTGCACACAGCAGAGAGTGAAGAGGGTGCAGATAGAGAGGATGAGGAGGGTGCAGAAGAGGAAGGCTGAGTGAGCCACTCAACCAAGTATGGTGCGTTCTTTGACCTAATTGCAGGTGTCTTTTGAAACTTCACACTATGGCTCCGGCCTACTGCTCCTGCCCTACCCCTGCGACCCCTGCATAAGTGTCTGCCTCTTCCTCTGCCTGTCATGTTTTTAAATTACCCTGTGACAAAAGTCTCCAGAGAATCGCAGTATATCTGGAAAAAGGTATTTAACACCCCGCTTCAATCTGTGGTATTGGGGGGCCACAGGTTTATCACACCAGTTCTACAAATAATTGGCAAGTGACTGTTGTCACTGTGTGTAGCACAGTTAACACAGCAAAAGAGGCCAAATTTTTGCAGGACTAAAATACAATCTTAGAAAAATATACTGTTGGTGGGGCATGGCCAGCGCGGGACCTAGATGGACGTCTGATCCTTCGCTCCGGCTCCAGGCACACTGAATCCAGCGACATCCACGCCACAAAAACCGGCATCCAGCCCTTGACTACCTTCCTACACTGCCCTGCACCTGCTGACATGACGGGAAAGAGGAAAAGCGACAAGGGGCTGAAAAAACTCACGGCCTTCTTCCCGCCGCCATCCCGGAGCAGTCGACAAGATGGCGCCGGCGGCTCAGGCCTTGCTGCTCCGGAGCAGCGGTGGGCGCACTACTCAGACCTACCGGAAGATCTTCCTCTCGGGGACCGCGCAGATCCAGGTACTGTGTCTCCCCGCACCCCAGAGCCATCCAGCCCCTCATGCAGCAGCCCCGCCAAGTCCAAGCTTAGACTGGATACACAAGACCGGGCCTCGGTCACAGGCCGCACTTGTACCTCACTGATGCCAGTTTCCTTAGGACCTTCCCCTATTGCTGACTTCCCTACCCATGGAAAACCTATCATGGACACTGCCTTTAAAGAAATGATGTACACATTCCATACATCCCTGCAAGCTGACATTATGGCGCTTGGAAACAGACTTACCTCTGAGATCCACTCATTGGGTGATAGAGTACTCAATGTGGAATCCTCCATGACTGATATGGTCACCACGGTTAACGACCTTGTAGAAGCCCACAAGGAAAATGTCACAGAACGCCAGTGGTTAAAAGCCAAAATCGCAGATCTGGAGGATTGCTCCAGACGCAATAATTAAAAAATCCGGGGCATCCCTGAGACTGTTCCGCCTGCAGAGCTACACAAATTTGCTCTGGAGTTATTTATTACAATTATCCCTGAGGCGACCGCTCTTGGTCTTACCATTGATCGCATCCACAGGGTTCCAAAACCCCCCTTTCTCTCCCAGCAAGTTCCTCGTGACACCCTTTTACGGGTGCACTTCTACCATATCAAGGAATCAATCTTGCAGAAATCGAGACAACTTGGTCGGTTTCCAAACCCGTACTCTAACATCCAGATCTTTGCGGATTTGTCCAAGCACACCCTGGATATGAGGAGACAGCTGTCCACTATCACCAAAGCTCTCCGCAATCACACCCTTCCCTATAAATGGAAACATCCTTCAAAGATTATAGTTGATAGAAATGGTGTCTCACACTCAATTACCAGTCTGCAAAGAGGCCTGGCCCTGCTACAGTCGTGGGGTATTATCCCTGAAGTCGCACCCCCGGTGGACGCCAAAAATCCCCCGAGCAGAGTACCACAACAGTGGTACGCAGTGCCCCAACGCAACCCTCATGAAGCCTGACCTTACCTGTTTGAATCCTACATTATCACCACTTGGGATGCTAGGCCATCACAGCAGCTCTGCCTGGAGCCACCCAGCCTGATTGGCTAATTAACTGTTTCACCCCACCAGGAGATGGCTTTTTTTGCCGATGATCTCCACTTCGTTTTGTTTGTCTCTGTTATTTTTTTTTATGCAGGACTGTTCTGTTCTCTACTCTTCTTTCTCCCTGCAAGCAGGAACCTCCCTTTTTTTTCAGATTGCAATGCACATGCAAGCTCAACGAACTTTCTGCAACTATCACGGCCTTCATTCGACCTCAAGTCTTCTGCATCTCTCCAGCCATCACTCGGACCTGCTATCTCCGGACTTCTTAGATCAGCACCACCTGTGTCATGGTACCATCTTAACTGTGAGTAGCTACACCACACGCTGGCCCTTAGTCTTCAATGACAGTTAAAATTCTGTCGATGAACATTAACGGCTTGAACCATCCGGCCAAGCGGGCCTCGCTGTGGAAGACAGCGATCGAACACAAGGCGCAGATTGTCTGCGTCCAGGAGACCCATTTCTTGAACACTCATGCACCTACCTGCTCACACAAGGACTTTCCTGATGTTTACACTGCCTCCTGCCCTAAAAAGAGGAAAGGTGTGCTGATAGCATTCCACAAATCACTGGACTTTACTCTTGTTTCCTCCATTGTGGATCCCAATGGGAGGTTCCTCGTGGTGGTCGGCACCATTGACGGTTTTACTGTAACTATAGCCTCAGTTTATGCACCTAACGTGCGACAACTCTATTTTTTGAACCGCACTATTAAAACTATACGCTCTGCCCAGAAGGGCCCTCTGATAATGTGCGGAGACTTTAATCTACCACCAGACAGGCTTTTGGACACCTCCTCCACCTCTACCAGACATCAAGCGTCATTACAGGGATTTATCCACAAGAATGAACTGTTCGATGTGTGGAGGTGTCACCACCCCTCTGACAGGGAATACTCACACCATTCTGCTGTCCATAACACCTATGTCCGTATTGATGTGTTTTTGACTGAAAGTGTGGTCCTTCGGAGGGCCGTAGACTCCGAGATATCCCCTATCACGTGGTCAGACCATGCCCCGCTTACAGTATCGTTTACGGTATCATCTGCATCTCCCGTGCCTAAACCGTGGAGAGCAAGAGCTGACACCATTAAGATCCCGGAAAATGCTGAATACCTCAGCAAATCCGTATCAGAGTTCTTTCAGACCAATGCGGGGTCAGTCTTGGAGTCTGCGGTCCTCTGGAATGCCCACAAGGCATTTAGTAGGGGTATACTGACACAGCTGCAGCATAGAATGAACAAAAAGAGATCGAGAGAAATTGACAGGATCACAAGGGAAATAGTGGCGGTAGAAGCTAAGAACCAAGCCGCACCTGCGGTGGCCCTTAACCAGCAGCTGATTAGGCTTAGGCAGGAACTTAGGGCGCACTTACTAGGCTCCTATGAACCTAACCTCAGAAAGGTTAGGGCGAAATACTATGCCACCAGCAACAAAGCAGGTAAAGTGCTTGCGGCAAAAATAAAGGGTCAGCGTATTAAGAGCAGGATTAAATCCATTAAACACCCAATCACGGGCGCGACACTCCAAGACCCTAAAGACATAGCAAATGCATTTAGTAGCTATTATGATTCCCTCTATAATCTCCAAGCGACTCAGTCCTCATCTTCCACACCGGCACTCATACAGGCTTTTCTAGATTCCATTACTCTCCCTACCCTGTCTCCTATGCAACAAGCCCACCTTAACAGCCCATTCACGGTGGATGAAATAACATCTGCAATTGTGTCCCTACCATCCGGGAAATCTCCTGGCCCGGATGGGATGATCAATGAATACTATAAGCAGCTTAAGGACATTTTGGCCCCACACCTGTGCTCCGTCTTCAATGAAGCCGCAGCGTCGGCCTCATTCCCCTCGGAAATGCTATCGGCGACCATCATTACCCTGCCTAAACCGGGAAAGGATCCTGACACCCCCCAAAACTTCCGCCCAATTTCGCTGTTAAACACAGACGTTAAAATCTACGCTAAGACAGTGGCCACTAGACTGATGACTTTCCTGCCACCGCTAATCCATACTGACCAAGCTGGTTTCACTAGGGGCAGACAATCGGCTGATGCGACTAGACGCCTCATTAACATAGTGCACGCCGCCCGGACATCTGGAACGCCTTCTCTGCTCCTTTCCTTGGACGCGGAGAAGGCGTTCGACAGGGTACACTGGGGCTACCTGCGCGAGGTGCTTAGGCACTTCGGAATAGAGGGTAGAATGCACTCTGCAATTATGGCACTATATGCAGGCCCCTCGGCCCAGGTTCTAGTGGACGGCACTCTCTCGTCACCGTTCAGGATTACGAATGGTACGAGATAGGGCTGTCCACTATCACCCCTCATTTTTAATATGGCTATAGAGCCCCTAGCTCAAATGATCAGATCGGACCCCAATATCTCGGGGATAAGCGTGGGTTCCCAGGAACATCGCATCAGTCTCTTTGCGGATGATGTCATACTGATGATATCAAATCCGAATGCTTCCCTCACGTGAATCAAACAGATCCTTGCGGACTTTGGAGAAATCTCTCTTTACAAAGTCAACGAAAACAAATCCAATATCTTGGACCTTGGGGTGGACGGTACTACCAGAAACCTTCTCGAACGCTCATTCCCGTATAAATGGTCGGACTCCGGTGTGACCTATCTAGGTATTAGACTCACTAGATCTACTACCGCCTTATTCCAAGCTAACTTTGTCCCTTTTAAGTCCCAAATGTCCATGGAACTCCAGTCTCTCTCCAGGCATGAGCTTACCTGGTCTGGGAGACTGGCGGCATTTAAAATGTGTACCCTGCCTAAGTTGCTTTACTTATTTAGATCCCTCCCAATCCCCATCCCCAAATCGTATATAAATGCACTTCAGAGTATGGTCTCCAGGTACCTCTGGCAGGGCAAACATGCCAGGTGTGCCAGAAGTCTACTGATGAAATCCACTGCTGTGGGAGGTGCATCCATGCCAAACCTGATTGATTACTATTGGGCCACCCTGCTATCGCAATTACGAACGTGGTTCCAGCAGACCCCTGACAAAAGCTGGGGAAAGATGGAACGGAAGGGGATCCCGCGCTATGACTTAAGCACCTGGCTATGTAGCAGGCGGCGAGGAGCATGCCTACCTAAACATATCCCACGACTGTTCGGGCTTCTGTCTCGGCATGGCTGCATCTGACGCACACCAAGTGGAAGGCCACACCGCTCGTTAGCATTGTCCTGCCGATTACCAGCATCCTACAGATTGTCCCTGACATGGACCTGTCAGCGTGGCATCGCTCTTCCCCTATCTGCTTACATGATCTCTACAGTGGAGACCACTTGAAACCCTTCCGACAACTCACCACAGACCTATGCATAAACAGCAAGGAATGGTTTAGATATGGCCAAATTACTTCCTGTCTACGTCACAACCCACAACTGAGGGCTAAAATTCCGGTTAGCGCATGGCACTATTTAACAGCGTCCCAACCGACGGCTAAAGGGATATCGCTTTTCTACCCTCTGCTGGGTGAAAAGGACACATTTGTCAAAAACCGCCCTTTTACGCAATGGGAACGGGAACTGGGGGGGTCCTTCTCTCCGCTCCAATGGAAAAAAGCCTTGATATCCAGCTCCAAAGCCACGTTGAGCGCATCCCTGAGGGAACTCCACACTAAACTGTCCCTGAGGTGGTACCTCACTCCCAGTGTGATCGCGAAGTTTGCTCCCACAGCCCCGTCCACATGTTGGAGAGGCTGCGGGGCTCAGGGAACTCTTATGCACATCATGTGGACATGCCCTCCCATCTTGTCGTTATGGGAGGAAGTGTTCGCACTGATCTCAAAAATTACCAAGACCCCTGTAAAACCGTCGCCAGCTCTTGCCCTGCTTCACCTGTCGGTTGACCTAGTCCCGCTAGTGTCCCGCAAGCTTGTACTTAACATACTACTCGCCACTAAAATCAATATCACTAGACGAGGGAAGGAGGTTTTACCTCCTTCCCTCTTTGAGGTAATAAATACCACCCAAACGCACAAAACATTTGAACTGCTAATGGCCCCTTCCCACGAGAGATATCAGAGAGAGTTAGAATGGTGGAACCCCTGGGAACAATGGTATTCTTCCTATATAGCATAGTGAAAGCATCATTTGAAAACAATATTCTGCTATGCCACTAGGTGGTGCTAAGGTGCTAGCACCTTGGTCCTGTGTGCTAATGTGAGAAACATTTAGTATTGGTTCGTGATATTTACTGCTACAGACATTGCTATCCAGTTGATGTGCATTGATATGTTTGTTGACTGCTTGCTTCCCCCTTTTTCCCCTTTTCCTTTTATTTCCTGTTACACTGTTGTATGACAAAATGCAATAAAAACTATTTGAACGGAAAAGTATACTGTTAAATAACACCTCACTTCAATATGTGGTATTGGGGGGCCACTGGTCTATCACACCAATTGTTCCAAAAATTGACCAGTGAGTTTGGCACTGTGTGTATTAGAGTTAACACAGCAAAAGAGGCAATATTGTTGCAGGACACAAATACACTTGTAAAAGTATACTCAGATAACACCCCACTTCAATATGTGGTATTGGGGGGCCACTGGTCTATCACACCAGTTGTTCAAAAAATTGGCCAGGGAGTTTGGCACTGTGTGTATCAGACTTAACACAGCAAAAGAGGCAATATTGTTGCAGTACACAAATACACTTATGAAAGTATACTCAGATAAGACCCCACTTCAATATGTGGTATTGGGGGGCCACTGGTCTATCACACCAGTTGTTCAAAGAATTGGCCACTGAGTTTGCCACTGTGTGTATCAGACTTAACACAGCAAAAGAGGCAATATTGTTGCAGGACACAAATACACTTATGAAAGTATACTCAGATAACACCCCATTCCAATATGTATTGGGGGGCCACTGGTTTATCACACCAGATGTGTAAAAAAATTGGCCAGTGAGTTTGGCACTGTGTGTATCAGACTTAACTCAGCAAAAGAGGCAATATTGTTGCAGGACACAAATACACTTATGAAAGTATACTCAGATAACACCCCACTTCAATATGGGGTATTGGGGGGGGCACTGGTTTATCACACCAGTTGTTCAAAAAATTGGCCAGTGAGTTTGGCACTGTGTGTATCAGACTTAACACAGCAAAAGAGGGAATGTGCTGAAATGTTTCAATTGGCTGTCCCGTTCCACCTGATGGCTGTGTCATGGGTCAAAGTTCTCCCCAATGTAAACTAATATGGCCGCCGCAAAGAACGCCATGCGTTCGTAAAAATTTGCGGGTAGCGAACAAGCAAAATTTGCAGCAAACCGACCGCCGGGCGAACCGCAAAGCCATCTCTAGTGAACAGTCTATTTGCCTTAAATCAACTCCTCAATGTGTATGGAACTCATGTTCTGTGGCCACACAGCTGAAGGCACTGCTGCTTCTGAGTTCTAGTTTTAGCAGATTTAGGGTTTGAGTTGGGGTTGTCACTACCGTACTGTTCACTGTTCTTTTTACTAGAAAAGAGGAGGTACCTGAGGACCTTCAGAGCAAGGATCTCCTTGATTCTGCTACCTTTGTTCTGTGGATCTGTGCTTAGTCCATCTCTAGTAGTGCTTCTCGAATATTCCATCACCATGCATTATATCACCAGTTATCACGGCAACTTTTACATGAGGAAGCAAAGCCCGGATCCTCTATCAAGATGGCCACTTCTGTAAGGAGACAAAGTGCATAGCAAAAAATTAATTGCACTAGTGGAGTGATGTAAATTAAAATGTGAAGCAGGTAGCACTCTATGAGATATTTTTTTATGGTGATACAATGTTAGTAGGCATACTGTGCTGTGCTACACAAATCGATATACACCAAATCGTCAAAAATGAATGAATAAATAAATAAACCTAAACATATACTGTAAGTGAAAGTCCACAAAAGTCCAAACATGTGTAATAATACATGGTACTAAATCCTCCAAACACTCAAAAGAAAAAAGTGCTATGAATCCCCCATCAGACTGGTCACCGCCACCAAATAGACACACCTGATGGCTTACCAAAAAGCAACAACTCTTTAGTTAAAGCGAAATCATATAGCACTCTATATAAATATGTCCGCTGTTTCTCCATGCTCTGCACTCTCATCAATCAAGTTGAAAATAACGGGGAAAATATTCCTTTAAGCCTCCATCCCCAGTATTTACTCATGTGTACATTTACATGAAACTGTATAGTATTTGTATTATTAAAATGATCAAAATGCACTCACTAAGTGGAAGTGAGCTGCCATCTAGGTAGGGGAAGGCCTGTAGATGTGGTGTATCTAGATTTTGCAAAAGCATTCAATACAGTTCCCCATAAACACTTAATCTACAAACTGAGGTCTCCAGGCATGGACCATAAGGTTTGTTCTTGGATAGAAAGCTGGTTACAGGGGTGCGTCCACAGACTGGTGATAAATAGCATGTACTCTGACTGGTCTGGAGTGGTAGGTGGGGTACTCCAAGGCTCTGTCTTTGGACCAAATTTGTTTAATTTATTCATAAATGATCTAGAGAATGGGATACAGTACATAGCTCAATCTCAGTTTTTGCGGATGACACAAAAAAAAGCAGGGCGGTAAGGTCACAGCAGAAAATAGAAATTTTACAGAAAAACAAGAACAGGATAATGGGGTGGGCAACTACATGGCAAATTATGTTAATTGTGGAGAAATGTGAGGTAATGCATTTTGGGGGCTAAAAACAAACACAAACTCTTCACTGGGGGAAGAACCTCTCGGGGAATTAAGGATGGAAAAAGATCTGGTGGTCCTAGTGGAAGACAGACTGAGTAATAGCATGCAACGTCAAGCTGCAGCTACCAAAGCCGGCAGAATATTGGCATGCATAAAAAGGGGATATATTCCAGAGATAAAACTATAATCCTGTCACTT
>NC_138771.1:646078068-646167880 GCF_965119305.1 Pelophylax lessonae
AATCTGCGCTTAGGATATAGATGTGATAAACTAGGAAATATGCTGGCTGCAGCCCACCTCTAAAACTATAATCCAGGGATATATAGTTAAATAAAAACAGTAAAATAGGAGGTAGATGGCGCTGCCTGCATCAACCACTGTGTGCAATAAATATAAATATACAGTCTTGATGGGCAGAGTAAATGAGATCTTACATAAATATATATTATTGACAAAGCATTTTATGTAAGATCTCATTTACTCTGCCCATCAAGACTGTATATTTATAGCTGGTGGATGTTAGAGACCTTGCGCTCCCCCACCTTCCATTTGAGGATGCCCCACAGATGCTCAATAGGGTTTAGGTCTGGAAACATGCTTGGCCAGTCCATCACCTTTACCCTCAGATCCTTTAGAAAGGCAGTGGGTGTCTTTGAGGTGTGTTTGGGGTTGTTATCATGTTGGAATACTGCCCTGCAGCCCAGTCTCCAAAGGCAGGGGCTCATGCTCTGCTTCAGTATGTCACAGTACATGTTGGCATTCATGGATCCCTCAATGAACTGTAGCTCCCCAGTGCCGCCATCACTTATACAGCCTCAGACCATGACACTCCCACCACCATGCTTGACTGTAGGCAAGACACACTTGTCTTTGTACTCCTCACCTGGTAGCCGCCACACACACTTTACACCATCTTAACCAAGTAAGTTTATCTTGGTCTCAACAGACAAAAGGACATGGTTCCAGTAATTTGTGTCCTTAGTCTTCTTGTCTTAAGCAAACATTTTGCAGGCTTTCTTGTGCATAATCTGAGAGCGATAACACCAAATTTAACACACCTGAGACCTTGTAACACTAAAGAGTCACATGACACCGGGGGGAGAAGGGGGGCTAATTGGGCCCAACTTGGACATTTTCACTTAAGGGTGTACTCACTTTTTTTGCCAGCGGTTTAGATATTAATGGCTGTGTGTTGAGTTATTTTTAGGGGACAGCAAATTTACACTGTTATACAAGCTATACGCTCACAGAAGATAGACTTAGAACTAAACTAGAGAAACTTAACATAAATAAATCACCGGGACGGGGTGGCTTGCACCCGAGGGTTCTTAAAGAGCTCAGCCAGGTGATTGCCAGATCATTATTCTTGATCTTTAAGGAATCGTTTACAGACGGGTATGGTGCCAGCTGATTGGAAAAAAGCCAATGTGGTACCAATATTTAAATATTTAAAAAGGGGCCGAGATATATCTCGGGTAACTATAGGCCGGTCAGCCTAACATCAGTAGTATGCAAGATTTTGGAGGGGATGTTAAGGGACCACATACAAGACTTTAGTAATGAAAACGGTATTATTAGTAGTAATCAGCATGGATTCATGAAAAATAGTTCTTGCCAAACCAATCTATTAACCTTCTACGATGAAGTGAGCTGCCACCTAGATAAAGGTAAGCCTGTGGATGTGGTGTACCTGGACTTCGCAAAGGCCTTTGACACCGTTCCCCACAAACGCTTACTGTTCAAACTAAGGAAGGTAGGTATGGACCATAAGGTGAGTACCTGGATAGAGAGCTGGCTCCAGGGGAGGTTGCAAAGGGTGGTGATTAATGGGGAGTACTCAGATTGGGCGGGTGTGGAAAGTGGGGTCCCCTAGGGTTCTGTCCTGGGGCCAATCCTTGTTAATTTATTCATAAATGATCTAGAGGAGGGGATATTGAGTAAAATCTCAGTATTTGCGGATGATACTAAACTAAGCAGGCCAATATCTTCTGAGCAGAATGTGGAAACCTTACAAGCGGACCTGAACAAAATTATGGGGTGGGAAACTACATGGCAGATGAGGTTTAATGTTGAAAAATGTAAAGTAATGCACCTGGGTGCCAGAAACCAGAAAGCAAGCTACTCACTAAGGGGGGACCTGGGGGTACTGGTAGACAACAGGCTTGGCAGTGGCATGCAATGCCAAGCCGCTGCAATCAAAGCCAACAGAATACTGGCATGTATAAAAAAGGGGATTCACTCCAGAAATAAAGAGATTATTCTCCCACTCTACAAGACTCTGGTCCGGCCACATCTGGAGTATTCCATCCAGTTCTGGGCACCGGTCCTCAGGAAGGATGTGCTGGAACTGGAGAGAGTCCAGAGAAGGGCAACAAAAATAATTAGGGGAATGGAGAACATCGGCTATGAGGAAAGACTACAAGCACTGAACCTATTCTCTCTGGAGAAGAGACGATTGAGGGGGGATATGATATCAATGTACAAATACTGTACTGGCAACCCTAGCATATGGAAAAACCTATTCAGAGAAAGTAAATACAATAAGACACGTGGCCACTCACTAAAACTAGAGGAAAGGCGGTTTAACCTTAAAATATGCAGGGGGTTCTTCACTGTGAGAGCAGTAAGGATGTGGAATTCTCTTCCGCAAACCAAACAGTGGTATCAGCAGGGAGCATTGATAGTTTCAAAAAACTATTAGATGGGCACCTTAAAGACCACAACATACAGGGGTATACAATGTACGGTTAACAGCAAACACACACACACATCATAGGTTGAACTGGATGGACTGATGTCTTTCTTCAACCTCACTAACTATGTAACTATGTAACTACTTTACATTGTAGCAAAGTGTCATTTCTTCAGTGTTGTCACATGAAAAGATGTAATAAAAGATTTACACAAATGTGAGGGGTGTACTCACTTTTGTGAGATACTGTAACTATAAGTCTGATTTAGACTCTCTATTTCTTATCTTTATATATTTTTGGACATGGTCACTGTAACATTGGTTTTAGAATATTGTCTTACTGCTAATCTGGTGATTTAACTGTTTTTTTTTTGGATTGAATCGTGAGGAATTAGAGCTTCTTTTTCTTTTTCTTTTTTTTTTTATTGTTGCCTGGGAAACTCCTCCTTTCGTTTTGTCCTGGTGACCATCGTTACCAGGGCTAAAAATAAATACAATAAACATATTGAATTATCATTCAAATGCGTATTGCATATGGGGAAAAATTTTCAATGGGCACACTTGTTCCAGTGACAACTAAGAAGGAATTATTCATACTGTTGACAAATTTACTCTTCATTTTTGTTGTTTCAATGGGAACAAAAAAGTTTTGGGTTTAGATGTTCAAACATCCCTCTGTTGTTTCTTCTTTTGTTTGTTGTCTGCGATTTATTATACTTATATATTTTTACAGTACAGGCATACCCCACTTTTAAGTTCACAATGTGACCAGAGCATGTATGTAAAACAAAAATGTACTTAAAGTGAAGCAATACTTTTTTGCACATCTCAATGCATGTAAATACACTAGCTCTATGGGAAATCTTGGTCAGCTTGACATGGCACTGCTCCCAAACCATAAGTGACAAGGACACCAAGCTTGGGGAGCATGTTAAGGGGATCCAGGACTATGACATGGTAGATTACCTAGGCAAGCTGGCCGGCCACAAACAGGATATGTTGTAGTCCTGGGTCCCCTCTCAGTGCTCCCTAAGTTTGGTATCCCTGTCACTTATGGTTTGGGAGCAGTGCCATGTCAAGCTGACCAAGATTTCCCATAGACACCAATGTTAAAAACCGGGAGTAGTGCCATGCCAAGCTGACCAGGCTGTGTCCGTACTCGCGAGTGTACGTAAAGTGAGTGTACTTAAAGCGGGGTATGCCTGTATATCAAATGATATGAGTAAAATATATTTTCATGTAATATTATATTATGTCTTTGTTCTTTCATTACACACAGTCCACATATAAGAACGAAGTCACCAGAATCTTTTTTCTGGGATTCCAAAACCATGAAAGTCTATTGCTCTTTTTATTTTTCCTTATTATATACTGTGTCACAATATGTGGAAACCTCCTGATTATTGGACTGGTGTCCTACAGTAAGGCTCTCCATTCTCCAATGTACTTATTCCTCTCCCAGCTTTCTATAAGTGACATTGTTTTGTCCACAGACATTTCTCCTAACATGCTAAACATTGTACTACATGAGGGCACCTCCATATCTCTTTCTGCCTGCATGATCCAATACTATTTATTTGGCTTCTCAGAAGCATCTGAATGTTTCCTTCTAATGGTGATGTCCTATGACCGCTATCTAGCCATCTGTTCTCCTCTTCATTATGCCTCCATTATGAACCATATGCTTTGCATTAAACTAGTTCTTGTCTCTTGGCTGTTCAGCTGCTCTGTAGCACTAATGCTAACTCTAAGTATGTGCCAACTACAATTCTGCGGACCAAACACTATCGACCATTTCCTTTGTGATTTTGATCCTCTGATAGAACTTTCTTGTTCAGATGTATCTCCAATTCAAATGGAGGTCACTATATTGAGCATTCCTGTGTTGGTGGTACCATTCCTTGTGATAGTAGTTTCATACACATGCATTGTTTTAGCCATATTAAAGATATCTTCCTCTTCAGGAAGAGTAAAAACCTTTTCTACTTGCAGTTCCCACCTGACGGTGGTGTCTATATTTTATGGAACTCTAATCACTATGTATATGATTCCAAAAAAAGGAAAATCACAAATTATCAGTAAGACTCTGGCTTTATTATACACTGTTATCACTCCCTTCCTGAATCCTTTTATATACAGTCTGAGGAATAAAGATATCAAAGAAGCTTTCAGAAATGTTTTGTATAACAAAAGGGTTTAGGTTGGTCCCAGTCACAGATACTGAATTCCATTATACATGATGAGAATATTGGACAAATGATCAATAGTTCTGTATGACAGAATACAACTTTGGAAGTGTTGTATTGTACAGGTATACCCCACTTTTAAGTACACAATGGGACCAGAGCATGTATGTAAAACGAAAATGTACTTAAAGTGAAGCAATACCTTTTTTCATTTCTCAATGCATGTAAATACACCAGCTCCATGGGAAATCTTAGTCAGCTTGACATGGTACTGCTCTCAAACCATAGTGACAAGGACACCAATCTTGGGGAGCATGTTAAGGGGATCCATGACTATGACATGGTAGATTGTTGTAGTCCTGGGTCCCCTCTCGGTGCTCCCTAAGTTTGGTATCCCTGTCACTTATGGTTTGGGAGCAGTGCCATGTCAAGCTGACCAAGATTTCCCATAGATGCCAATGTTAAAAACCGTGAGTAGTACCATGCCAAGCTGACCTGGCTGTGTTTGTACTCCCGAGTGTACGTAAAGTGAGTGTACTTAAAACGGGGTATGCCTGTAATGTATTCTGTCTTTTCTGAGCATGCGGGGTCTTAGTCTTTTCCGTTTTATTTTGGACTAATACTGTACTGATTAAACAAATATTGTACATGAAAAAGTTTTGTGTTCGTCCTTTAAGATAATTTCACATGAACTGTTGTGATTGTAGGCCAATTCATGTAGGAAAGTCTGTCTGTCTGTCTACAGTATCTCACAAAAGTGAGTACACCCCTCACATTTGTGTAAATATTTTATTCTATCTTTTCATGTGACAACACTGAAGAAATGACACTTTGCTACAATGTAAAGTAGTGAGTGTACAGCTGGTCTAACAGTGTAAATTTGCTGCCCTCTCAAAAAATCTCAACACACAGCCATTGATGCCTAAACCGCTGGCAACAAAAGTCAGTACACCCCTAAGTGGCAGTGTCCAAATTGGGCCTAAAGTGTGAATATTTTGTGTTGCCACCATTATTTTCCAGCGCTGCCTTAACCCTCTTGGGCATGGAGTTCACCAGAGCTTCACAGGTTGCCACTGGAGTCCTCTTCCACTCCTCCATGACAACATCACGGAGCTGGTGGATATTACAGACCTTGCGCTCTTCCACCTTCTGTTTGAGGACGCCCCACAGATGCTCAGAAGGGTTTAGGTCTGGAGACATGCTTGGCCAGTCTATCACCTTTACCCTCAGCTTCTTTAGCAAGGCAGTGGTCATCTTAGAGGTGTGTTTGGTGTCATTATCATGTTGGAATACTGCCCTGCGACCCAGTATCTAAAGGGGGGGGGGGCAAATCATGCTCTGCTTCAGTATGTCACAGTACATGTTGACATTCATGGTTCCCTAAGTGAACTGTAGCACTCCAGTGCTGGCAGCACTCATGCAGCCCCAGACCATGACACTCCCACCACCATGCTTGACTGTAGGCAAGACACACTTGTCTTTGTACTCCTCACCTGGTTGCCGCCACATACGCTTGACACTATCAGAACCAAATAAGTTTATCTTGGTCTCATCAGACCACAGGACATGGTTCCAGTAATCCATGTCCTTAGCCTGCTTGTCTTCAGAAAACTGTTTGCGGTCTTTCTTGTACATCATCTTTAGAAGAGGTTTCCTTCTGGGATGACAGTCATGCAGACCAATTTGATGCAGTGTGCGGCGTATGGTCTGAGCACTGACAGGCTGACCCCCCACCCCCCCAACCTCTGCAGCAATGCTGGCAGCACTCATACGTCTATTTCCCATAGAAAACCTCCGGATATGACGCTGAGCACGTGCACTCAACTTATTTGGTCGACCATGGCGAAGCCTGTTCTGAGTGGAACCTGTCCTGTTAAACCACTGTATGGTCTTGACCACCATACTGCAGCTCAGTTTAAGGGTCTTGGCAATCTTCTTTTAGCCTAGGCCATCTTTATGTAGAGCAACAATTGATTTTTTTCAGATCCTCAGAGAGTTCTTTGCCATGAGGTGCCATGTTGAACTTCCAGTGACCAGTATGAGAGAGTGAGAGCAATAACACCAAATTTAACACACCTGCTCCCCATTCACACTTGAGACCTTCTAACACTAACGAGTCACATGACACTGTGGAAGGGAAAATGGCTGACTGGGCCTAAGTTGGACATTTTCACTTAGGGGTGTACTCACTTTTGTTGCCAGCGGTTTAGACATTAATGGCTGTGCGTTGAGTTATTTTGAGGGGACAGCAAATTTACACTGTTATACAAGCTAAAATGTTTATGTCTTTGGGTAAGAATGGTAGATCCCGCTTCCTCATTGGCTAGGAGGAGGATCCATGTGACAATAGCGAAATTTTAGCGAAATCTGTGACAGCGCCAGGCTGCTGACTCTGCTCACTCGCTGCTAAACTGACTGAGCAAACTGTTATGTCAGAGTCAGACAGAGTGCATAGGCGTGCGCAGCCTATGGCATTAGGGTGTGCACCTCAAACACATGTGTGTGTGTGTGTGTGTGTATATATATATATATATATATATATATATATATATATATATATATATACACACACGCACTTTTATAAATAAATGTAAACAAACATTTAAGCGGTATTAAAACATTTTTAATTAAATAAACAATTATCAATGTATACCATAGATCCCATTTAGAGCAGGGTCCCCATAGATCCCCCTTTAGAGCAGGGTCCTTATAGATCCCCCTTTACAGCAGGGCCCCCCATAGATCCCCCTATAGAGCAGGCCAGGGTCCCTATAGATCCCCCTTTAGAGCAGGGTCCCCCATAGAACCTCCTTTAGAGAATGGTCCCCATATAATCTATGGGGACATTTCTCTAAAGTTGGGAATCTATGGGGACCCTGCTCTAAAGGGGGATCTATGGGGACCCTGGCCTGCTCTAAAGGGGATCTATGGGGACCCTGGCCTGCTCTAAAGGGGGATCTATAGATCTATAGATCCCCCTTTAGAGCAGGCCAGGGCAGGTCCCCCATAGATCCTCCTTTACAGCAGGCCAGGGTGAGGTGAGGTCCCCCATATAGATCCCCCCTTACAGCAGGCCAGGGTGAGGTCCCCCATATAGATCCCCCCTTACAGCAGGCCACGGTGAGGTGAGGTCCCCCATATAGATCCCCCCTTACAGCAGGCCAGGGTGAGGTCCCCCATATAGATCCCCCCTTACAGCAGGCCAGGATGAGGTGAAGTCCTGTCCCCCATATAGATCACCCCCTTTACAGTAGGCCAGGGTAAGGGGGATCTATATGGGGAACCCTGGACCTCACCTCACCCTGGCCTGCTGTAAGGGGGGGATCTATATGGGGGACGGGACCTCTCCTCACCCTGGCCTGCTGTAAGGGGGGATCTATATGGGGGACCTCTCCTCACCCTGGCCTGCTGTAAGGGGGGATCTATATGGGGGACCTCGGACCTCACCTCACCCTGGCCTGCTGTAAGGAGGGATCTATATGGGGGACAGGACCTCACCTCACCCTGGCCTGCTTTAAGGGGGAGATCTATATGGGGAACGGGACCTCACCTCACCCTGGCCTGCTGTAAGGTGGGAGATCTACATGGGGGACGGGACCTCATCTCACCCTGGCCTGCTGTAAGGGGGATCTATAGGGGGGACCTGGTCCCCCCTATAGATCCCCCTTACAGCAGGCCAGGGTGAGGTCCCCCATATAGATCCCAGGTCCCCCATATAGATCCCCCCTTACAGCAGGTAGGGTGAGGTGAGGTCCCGTCCCCCATATGGATCTCCTCCCTTATAGAAGGACAGGGTGAGGTGAGGTCCGGACCCTGGCCTGCTGTAGGGAGGGATCTATATGGGGGACCCCAGAGTGACCTAACCTCAACCTGGCCTGCTGTAAGGGGGGATCTATATGGGGGACCCCAGAGTGACCTAACCTCACCCTGGCCTGCTGTAGGGGGGATCTATATGGGGGACCTCACCTCACCCTGGCCTACTTTAAGGGGGATCTATATGGGGGATCATGTCCCCCATATAGATCCCCCCTTACAGCAGGCCAGGGTGAGGTGAGGTCCCGTCCCCAATTTAGATCTCCCCCTTACAGCAGGCCAGGTTCCCCATAAAATATATCCCCTTTACATAGTCTTCTCAGTGTTCTTAGACAGTCAGTCAGACAGTACAGCCAGTACTACTCCAGTCCTACCTTTTTTTCACCTGTGTCCCGACTCCCGATCACAGGCTAGGTTTTCCTCCTGCAGGCTGCAGCACCACTGTCACCACTGGCTCTCTGGCCTCTCACCTGCCGGCTTCTTCTGCTGCTGCGGCTGCCTGGCCTGGTGGTTCTCTCCCTCGCTGCGCTGGGCGGCCGCTGCACGGGTTAGTCCCTCCCCCAGACAGTCCCTCTCCGCACTGCACGCCTGGCCTGTCTCCCCCCCCCACCACTCCACAGTGGGCGATGCCGGCTCCGGCTGGATCGTATTCGGCCGGGAGCCCAGCTGCACAGCCAGCAGTGAGAGTGAACCAGGGGCAGAGAGAGCTGCGAGTGCGAGCAGACTCAGCGGGCGGCGACGGCCAGCCTATCATGACAGAGTGAGTGACATGACACTGCGGAGCGGATGCGCCTCCCCCCCTGCACCCCCCACGCTACGCCACTGATCCCTTGTATATGACAACACTGATTGGTTCTCGAAACCTCTGTACTAACTATCTGATTATTGTACTATCACTTCAAAAGCGGTATTCTTTGTCTGGATTTCTGATCCTGTGTACTAAGCTTAAAGAGGTTAAAGAGCAGAAGCTTTTTTTTTTATCTTAATGCATTTTATGCATTAGGGAAAAAGCCTTCTGTGTGTAGCAGCCCCCCTCAGCCCCCCTAATACTTAAATTAGCTCCCTCTCTATCTGTCCATGATTGGCTGAGACACAGTAGTGGCGGCATTTGCTACTGCTGCTGTCAATCAAAGTCAGTTAGCCAATCAGGAGTGAAAGGGGGCAGTGCCGAACCGCAGCTCCTTGAGTGGACAAACTAAGCTGTGGCTTGACCTGGGTGCCCCCATAGCAAGCTGCTTGCTGTGGGGCTTCTCAACAAGAGGGAGGGGCCAAGATCTCCAGACAGGGAAGAGGAGGATGTGGGGCACTCTGCACAAATCCACTGCACAGAGCAGGTAAGTATAACATGTTTGTTATTTAAAAAAAAAAGGTAAAGTCATAATGTGCTAGTATGCATTAAAATTACCTTAAAACAAAACTATTCCAGCGCCAAGATGTCAGCGCTGCAGCCGCTTCCATCTTCACCCATCTTGCTTCCGGGTTTGCGGGCTCTGGCTCTGTGACTGGCTGGAGCCATGATGATGTCACTCCCACGCATGTGCATGGGAGCCGCCATTCTCGGCACAGGGCTCATAAGGAGCAGCACTGGTGGCGGTTCCTTCAAAGCGCATGCACCAGTGATGTCACTGGCTGCATGTCATGTAAATATCTCCTAAACGGTGCCCATTAAGGAGATATACACACTACCTATAGGAAAGCCTTGCTATAGGCTTACCTATAGGTAAAAGGCAGTAAAGAAAGTTTACTTCCACTTTAAGGGAAGTTCACATGTGCAAGCATGACACAACTGCATGCTGTCCTTCAAGAATATCCAAGGTGTGCAATAATTTGCATTTAGGGTTATGGAATAGGTAGTTGAAAGCACACTCCAGCATCTCCAGTGTTGGCTTATCAGGGGGATTTAATAGTGGTCAAGAAAAGATGAAACTCAACTAGTAAGATCTGTATATTGGAGAAAATGAGTTGTGGGAATGTCTCCATCTGCCCACAAATTCACAACTGTGAAGGGGGGTGTGTAGACAAAAACCCACTAAGATCTGTATATTGGTCATCCAATATGTCTGAAAATAGCTGGGATGAGAAAAAAAAAGTCATCATTTACTACCCTTTGCCACGTTTACTTTTAAACTTTTTTGTTTGAAATGTATCTGTACCTTTCATAAATCTGGTCCTGGCAGATCAATTCATTCTTTGTAGAATTTGATACCTTGAAAACATTTGGATGTGCTGTAAGGACACACTTGAAACTGTATGCCTCCTTCACTGCTGGACTTGGTTAAAATATACTTTTTGTTCTGCCCACCGGACTTATTTTCATTACTTGTGTTTATGATGCTTAAATTAACATGTTGGGTTTTCTTGATTCACACAAGTTAGTTATATGCAGAGCGCAGGCGCCATCTACTATTAATATCTGGTATAGCTTCAGTTGTTCTTCATAATTACATATTGTAAACTCACAGAATGTATTAAATAAAGTTGTTAGGAACTAGAGTATTCTGGGTAAGATTTCTACAGGAAGTGAATCAGCCACCATTTTGAGAAGGTACAGCAGGGCATTTACTTGACAGCTAAGAACATTGTATTTTGTGGCTGAAGGTTCATTAGGCATTCACAGGATACAGAAGTAAGTGTCGGCCACTATAGGCCCCAAAAATTAGCCCACATGCATTTACCTGACAGCTAAGAGCGTAGTATTCTGTGGCTGAAGGTTCATTAGGCATTCACAGGATACAGAAGTGTCGGCCACTATAGGCCCCAAAAATTAGCCCACATGCATTTACTGGACAGCTAAGAACGTTGTATTCTGTGGCTGAAGGTATATTCGGCATTCACAGGATACAGAAGTAAGTGTCGGCCACTATAGGCCCCAAAAATAAGCCAACATGCGTTTACCTGACAGCTAATAAAGTAGTATGCTGTGGCTGAAGGTTCATTAGGCATTCACAGGATACAGAAGTAAGTGTCGGCCACTATAGGCCCCAAAAATTAGCCCACATGAGTTTACCTGACAGCTAAGAACTTAGTATTCTGTGGATGAAGGTTCATTAGGCATTCACAGGATACAGAAGTGTTGGCCACTATAGGCCCCAAAAATTAATCCACATGTATTTACTTGACAGCCAAGAACGTTGTATTCTGTGGCTGAAGGTACATTAGGCATTCACAGGATACAGAAGTAAGTGTCGGCCACTATAGGCCCCAAAAATTAGCCCACATGCGTTTACCTGACAGCTAAGAATGTAGTATTCTGTGGCTGAAGGTTCATTGGGCATTCAAAGAAAAAATAATTGTCGGCCATGAAACGCCCCCTAAATTTGGCATTCCATGGACATGAAATGCCTTTTATGCCGCTGTATTTAGCGAAGACAAGGACCAGGAATTGTTGTGGGTGGATGGCGGTGTGGTGGATATTTGTGGCCTGTCATTAGGAATTTCAATGAAACATGGTCTATTGGTCACATGTGTTGAATTCCTCAGAGATCCATGCCTCATTAATTTTTTAAATGAGAGGTAGTCTACACTGTCATGAGCTAGGCGAGTGCGCTTATTGGTCACGATCCCCCCTGCTGTGCTGAACATCCTTTCGAACAGGACACTGGATGGGGGCAAGCCAACAGTCCCATTGCAAATTGTGCAAGCTCTGGCCAGAGGTCAAGCCTGCCCACTCAGTAGTCCAGGGGTTCATCACTCCTCAGAGCGTCCACATCGGCCGTTAACCCGATGTAGTCGGACACCTGTCGGTCTAGGCGTTCCCTGATGCTGGATCCGGAGTACAGCTGTCGATGGTTCGGATGAAAGAAGGATCTCATATTTGAAGTGATCAAAACATCTTCAAACCGCCCTCTTCTTGCAGGCGCTGTTGGATTGCTACCCGCAACTGTCTCTCTGTGACTGGAAATTCCTCTGCCAGCGTACGCAAAAGCAGAATGCAGCATTTCCCGCAGCAAGGCCTGGAAGTGCTACATTCTGACCCCCCTCTGTAATTGTGGTAACATTTCCGCCATTTTTTGTTTGTACCGGGGATGTTGCCACCCAATACTGGTCCTTGGCCTTTATGCTTTTTATACAGGGGTCCCCCTTAAAACACTGGAGCATGAAGGCCCCCATTCGCACTAAACTGGAAGCGGTGTAGTGGTCTGCTTCCAGCTCATCATCCAGGATAATGTCATCCTCGTTCTCCTCCCCCCATCCACGGATAACACCAGGGATCCCAGAAAGGTTTAAAGCATGATCTTCTTGCTCCTCTTCATCCCCCCTGGCACCATCCTCCTCTGACTCTTCAGAATCCTGATGTTGACTTGTCTCAGATGGAGTAGCACCCACTGGGAATTCATCCAAAATTGCGACTTCCTCATCTTCCTGCTCCTGCTCCTCGATGGCTTGATCAATGACACGACGCAATGCACGCTCCAGAAAGAAGGCGTAAGGTATGATGTCACTGATGGCGCCCTGGCCGTGACTGACCAGTTTGGTGATCTCATTGCATGGCCACAGAAGTCTGCATGCGTCCCGCATGAGCAGCCACTGGCGAGATGAAAAAACCCAAGCTCCCCAGAATCTGTCCTGCCGCAGAGTTCGTACAGGTAGTCGTTAATTGCACGTTTCTGCTGGAGCAGCCTATCAAGCATATGCAACGTTGAGTTCCATCGCGTCGGGCAGTCACAAATAAGACGCCTGATTGGCAGGTTGTGTCGCTGCTGAATGTCAGCAAGGCGAGCCATGGCTGCGTAAGATCTTCTGAAATGGCCCGAGATTTTCCTGGCCTTTCGCAAGACGTCATGGACCCCAGGGTATTCGGAATCAAATCTCTGCACGACCAAGTTCAGGACGTGTGCCATGCATGGCACGTGTGTTATTTTTCCCTCTTTCAGCGCGCTCAGCAGATTGGCACCGTTGTCGCACACCACTTTACCAACTGTCAAATTGAGCGGTGTCAGCCACTGATTTGCCTGTGAACGAAAAGCTGAAAGGAGTGCAGGACCAGTGTGGCTCTTGGGTTCCAGGCACAACAGACGCAGCACAGCATGGCAACGTCTCACCTGGCATGTGGAATAGGTTCTGGGGATCTTGGGGGGCGCAGTGGAAGAGACGGTAGCACCCGAAAAGGAGGAGTCAGCCGAGGAGGAGAAGGAGAAGAAGAGGCAGGCCTGCATGCAATCCGTGGAGGTACAACCAAATCTACACAGGTGCCATGGGTTACATGCTTGACGGCCACCAGAAGGTTCACCCAGTGGGCAGTAAAAGTGATATACCTTCCCTGCCCGTGTTTGTTAGACCATGTGTCTGTGGTCAGATGTATCTTGGCACCAACACTGTGTGCCAGAGATATATTCACTTGCCGCTAAACATGGCCATACAGCTCTGGAATGCCCTTCTGCAAGAAATATTTCCTGCCTGGGACCTTCCATTGTGGTGTTCCAATGGCCAAAAATTTACGAAAGGCCTCCGAGTCCATCAGTTGATATGGCAGTAGTTGACGGGCTATCAGTTCCGACAAGCCAGTGGTGAACCATTGGGCAAGAGGGTTATCCGGCATCATCATTTTTTTATGCTCCAACATTTGGGCCACGGAAGCATGCCTTTTTCCAGAACAATGTGAGGATGGCATAACGGAAGGTGGAGTGGAGGACAATTGTGAGGAGAGAGGAGAAGGAGAAGAGGCTGGATGGTGAGAGCCTGGAGTGTGGCTTTGTGGGTTCTGATGGCATTGCTCCCACTGGGCTTGGTGATGGGAGTCCAGGTGCCTTCTTAAGTAGGGATGATCGAACGTTGACTGTTCGAGGTTCGGCAGAAATTTTTTTGCTGAAAAAGTTTGGAATTCGGCAACCAGAACCGACCAAAATGCAATGGGACAGGAAATGGGCTTTAAAAGCCCATGATTGGAGCAGAACCATTAGTAAAAGCCAATTGAGGGGGCAGGAGAATGCTAGGAATATGATTGGAGTGACTAGGGGGTCCAGAGGCCAATCATTAGTGAATACGCCCCCCAGTATATAAGATAGCCCCGCCAAATTCCTAGCATTTTAATATAGGGATGTGGAAGAGAGTGGAAGCAATTCTGTTACTTCTGCTTCAAAAGTGTCATTTAGCAATTATTAGTGTGAGGAAAGGGATATCTAGTGTAGTTAGGGTACTATTTTCCACTATAGTTAGCTTCAAAAATCTAGTTTCTGTAGGGAAAGTGTTAAGTGCCAGGGTGACCGTAGTGTAGTGTAGGGTGAACTGACACTGACTGCTATGGCAGGGTGACCAAACCCTTCCATTTCAGGGTGACCGCTATAGAGAAAAGATTGTTTCTCTTAGGTTACTTACAGAACAGCAATATGGCTACTCGCCGGTCAGCCTGCTTTTTGCTGCAGGCGTTTATAGGGCTTTTTTGAGGACATATTTGGAGTCAGGCATGACATCTGAACTTGTGTATAGGGGTATATATATACACACACATGTATGTATATATACACCTACACATATATAGGTGTAAAAAGAGCAGAACACTATGCTTGCGCTAATTAAATAATTAACAGGCATATGGCTCCGCTCCTATCACACCTATATGTGTGTATGTGTATAATACATATAAGTGTGTGTGTATATATACCCCTATACACAAGTTCAGATGTCATGCCTGACTCCAAAGACACCAAAAAATGCCCAAAAAAACGCCCAGGTGTGTTATTGCAGGCGTTTTTTTTTGGGCATTTTTTTGGGGTCTTTGGAGTCAGGCATGACATCTGAACTTGTGTATAGGGGTATATATGCACACACTTATATGTATTATACACATACACACATATAGGTGTGATAGGAGCAGAGCCATATGCCTGTTAATTATTTCATTAGCGCAAGCATAGTGTTCTGCTCTTTTCACACCTATATATGTGTAGGTGTATATATACATACATGTGTGTGTATATATACCCCTATACACAAGTTCAGATGTCATGCCTGACTCCAAAGACCCCAAAAAAATGCCCCAAAAAATGCCTGCAATAACACACCTGGGCGTTTTTTTTTTGGCGCAGGCGTTTTTTTGGGCGTTTTTTTGGGGTCTTTGGAGGCAGGCAAAACATCTGAACTTCTGTATAGGGGTATATATACACACACACTTATATGTATATATACACATACACATATATAGGTGTGAAAGGAGAGAAGCCATATGGGTGTTAATTATTTCATTAGCGCAAGTATAGTGTTCTGCTACTTTCCCACCTATATATGTGTATGTGTATATATACATATAAGTGTGTGTGTATATATACCCCTACACAGAAGTTCTGATGTTATGCCTGCCTCCAAAAACCCCCAAAAAATGCCCAAAAAAACGCTTGCTACAAAACCGGCAAGGTGTGAAAATAGCGGAGCCATATCCCTGTTCTATAAGTGACCTAATACAAACAAACTTTTTTTTTTCCTGGTTCTGGACATGCTACAGAGCTGAAACTTCACAGGTACACTTTTTAGACCCCCCCAGACACTAAATCCAAAGAAATCTAATTTTTTTTTTTTCAATATTGTTTTCAATAATTGGCTCTCTATCAAAAATGACAATTTTTAAGAACTTTTTTTGTGTGATTAATAGTCTCTGGGGCATGACCCTGAACCCTAGGCACTTTTTAGGGGCATTTATTGGGTTTTAGGGCTTCAAAATGGGTTTTTTTGATTACCGAAGTTCGGCGGACAGATCGGACCCTGCGGTGTACAGATCGGACCCTTGACTGACATTTTTGACACTTTTGGGGTTACCAGTGACATTTCTACAGTAATCAGTGCTATACATATGCACTGTTACTGTAAAATGACACTGGCAGTGAAGGGGTTAACTTTTTTTGAGAGGGAGGGGTTATGTGTGTCCCTAGGGGCGTGATTCTAACTGTGATTGGCTGTGGCTTGAAGTGTAAGAACAGTGATCAACGGTCCTACATAGTAGAACCGTATGATCACTATTCCTACATAGGGGAGAATGACAGGCGGCTTGTTTACATTAGCCGCCTGCCTTTCTCCCTCTGCACCGGACGATCGTGAGTGACCGGCGGACATCGGGTCTGCCGGTCACACGCGCGGGGGGGGGGGTCTGTGACCGCGCGGGAGCGCGCCTCCGGGGGCGCGCACTCACTCCCTAGACCCTCACAGGCTAGCGACGTAGTACTATGTCGCATTGCCTGTGAGGGGCTGACCGCCGCAGTAAATATTCGTGAGGCGGTCGGCAAGCGGTTAATAAGTTAGGGGGTATGTCCATGTGCTGCAATGTCTCAATTGGCTGTCCAGTTCCACCTGATGGATGTGTCATGGGTCAAAGTTCTCCCCAATGTAAAATAATATGGCCACTGCAAACAACGCCATATGTTCGCAAGAACGGCGAACTGCGAACGAGCAAAGTTCGCCGCGAACCGAGCTCCGGGCGAACCTCAAGGCCATCTCTACTCACTAGCCTAATATATAATTAATGTATGGTATATGATCTATGGATTATACTGCATTGTTGAATATACTTCACTAACTGATCTCTTAAATTGTAAAAAACACAAATCTCTCTCTCTCTCTCCCTGCCTCAATCACGATCCTCTCCCTGCCTCAATCACGATCCTCTCCCTGCCTTAACCACTTCCTATCTTGCCCGCACACTACACGTGGCTGCTGTGTCACACAACATGCGGCAGCCTTTATATAGTGTGGGGCATGTATTTAGCCCCTGAGCCATGATTGGCTAAAGGCAGCCTGCCTTTGTCCAATCATGGCAGAGATGATTTGATTGGCCAAAGCATGGAGGTCAGGGTGCATGCTTTGGCCAATCACATAATGCACTCCACACGCGCGCATTCAGTGTATTATGGGCACTCAAATTTCCTGTGAAGAAGCACATTTGTTCGTCATTAGACCAACGAGCGAATAGCTAATGTTCGAGTCGAACTTACGTTCGTCTTGAACTCAAAGCTCATCCCTACAAATAGGTAATGTGACTAAAAGTGTAGGGATTTTTTTGTTTTTTGAACTTCAGCTTTAAGGGCTCTTTCACACGGGCGTTCCTTTTTTTTTTCCCGATCAGGTCCTTTTTTTTTTTTTGTAACGGACACGGATGACACTTGTGTCATCCGGTCCGTATGTCCGTTTTTCATCCCATCCGTTTACGGATGAAAAACTGACATAATGCATGTCTATGTAAATACGGATGTCTGCGGATGACACCACTGACATCCGTTTTTGCTTCAGTTCCGTTTTTTGAAAGGAAGAAAAAATAGGGTTCTCCTCCGTTCAAAAAAACTGAACTGAACTGAACTGACAAAAAACGGATGTCAGAGGATGATCATCCGATGACATCTGTATTTACATAGAGATACATTATGTCAGTTTTTCATCCGCAAACGGATGGGATGAAAAACGGACATACGGAACGCCCGTGTGAAAGAGCCCTTAGGGTTATATTTTTATTTATGTTGATAAAACGTTTTTTTTGTCAGGTCTCAGGAGCATTGGTATCTTTTAAAAATGAGATTGCATAAACACAAGATAAAATGGTCAATTCTCTACAGAATTAATTAACTATTTTCCATTTAGACATGCATATATACATAAATATAAGTGCTTGTAATATTATTTTTTCTTTATCAATCTGCGATTATCCTACTATTCAGCTCTCTTTCAGACCCACTGCTTCCTAATGCTTGCGGAAATACAGTAAGCAGAAATGCGGATGTAAAAAGGCTCTTCCCTCTGCAATTTTACTTTTTCTTATTTTCAATCTCCTATTTATGCATTGTTTTAACATTTAAAACAATGAAAATAGTGTTTTTTAAAAAAAAAATATTTTATCAGGGATCAATGAAAAACAGTATAAGTGTACTTTTGTTTTTACATTTTTTGAGAGGCATTTCTATGTTTTCTTTTTGGCATAATTATTTTGGTTTATGTTTCAGTAGAGTTATAACCACTTATGGATTTTTATCGAGGATCAATGATAAACAGTGTAAGTGTACTATTTTTTTTTACAGTTTTTGAAAGGCGTTTCTACGTCTTCTTTTTAGTATCATTTTGAAATTAGACTCCAGGGAAATATTTTTTTAAATCACCACTTATTCTAGTCATACAGTATATTCATACTATTTACATTCAGTGATTCCGTCAGCTGTTCCAGCTGTTCCTCCATCAATCTCTTCTGCATTTAACATATTTATTATAAATGAATATAGGTTACTTATAATATTAACATTATTATTTAACTTATGTGAGCATCAGTTGTCATAGTGCATGTTAAAATTCCATTCTAAAGCCCCGTACACACGTAGCGATTGTCGGCCAAACGATCGGCCGTCTTTTGTCCGGTGCTGTCCTGTCGGTTGAAAAGTGCTAAAGACTGCACACGAATTTTGTCGGCCAACAACAGCCGACTGCAGTAGTGATGTCATGTGATGGTTACATTTCCGTGTGTTTTTTCTTCTCTGAGCAAGCCCAGTCTTGCTCATCTGCTGTTTGTCGGCCGAATTCTGTACTGACTGAGGAACAATTGGCCGTTCTGGTGTTGGCCAACAAAAATTTTAAAGCCTGCACACCAGATTCTGTTCGGCCGAAAAGTCACAGTCGGTTGTCGGAAGCATCATACTAACAAGCCGACAATCGGCCAATCGGACGTTGGCCGAATATTTACGGCTGACAATCGCTACATGTGTACGGGCCTTAAGACCCCCTTATGTCACTACAGGAAGGGCATTTATTTTGCAGGATACTTTAATGGAAATCTGTAAAGAAAAGCGCACGCAACCTCGGGCAATAACGCTTTAATAAAGGACAACAACACAGTACATTGGAATTGCACTCACACTTTTCCTTTAAGACAATCGCTTTACAGCATTCCAACAGGAGCTACTCGCTCCTCCCGTCCCTCCAGATGGTGACTCTGCGGTCTCCTCATTCGCGGCTGCCGCCGCTGTTTCCCCGCTCTCCTTCACTTCCTGTGTTGCCTGGTCACCGGATGCCGGTTCTAGTGCGCCTGCGAGGTGGGAGATTCAAGACACGGGTGCACTGCCTCTGCTGTTACTACGGACCGTCCGTCCGTAGTAACAGCAGAGGCAGTGCACCCGTGTCTTGAATCTCCCACCTCGCAGCTCCGTACAACTTGTGGCTCCGGCTTTGGCTGAGGCTCTCCTGAGGCACCGTAGATTACGTTGGTATAGTGCGCAGGCGAACTAGAACCGGCATCCGGTGACCAGGCAACACAGGAAGTGAAGGAGAGCGGGGAAACAGCGGCGGCAGCCGCGAATGAGGAGACCGCAGAGTCACCATCTGGAGGGACGGGAGGAGCGAGTAGCTCCTGTTGGAATGCTGTAAAGCGATTGTCTTAAAGGAAAAGTGTGAGTGCAATTCCAATGTACTGTGTTGTTGTCCTTTATTAAAGCGTTATTGCCCGAGGTTGCGTGCGCTTTTCTTTACAGATTTGAATTGTTTTGATCCGCCCCCCCCCCAGTGGAGTGAGAGAGGAGCAGCAGCAACCAGGACATTTCAGCTATAAAACATATAAACAAAGGAGGTGAATACATGGACAGCGCCATGGGCTGGGGAAGTACTCCTCTTTGTACTTGTTGTATATCAGCATGTGCAGGATCTGTCCTTCTTGATTGTTACTTTAATGGAAAGCAGGGACATGGATCCATGCCTTCCCCTAGTAAAAGCACCTCCCACAATACACAAAATCACTAGCTAGGCACACAGTTAACCCTTTGATTGCCCCTGATGTTAACCTCTTCCCAGCCAGTGTCGTTAGTACAGTGACAGTGCATATTTTTTTTAGCACTGATCTCTGTATTAGCGTCACTAGTTCCCACAAAGTGTCAGTGTATGAATGTCCACCACAATAACGCAGTCCCACTATGGCCCCGTTCACACTGGGGCGATCCGACTTCCCCAGGTGACCACACAGGTCGCGGCGCGCTGCTCGCACCGCGACCTCGGAGCGGCCGGCACGGACTTCATAACATTGAAGTCTATGCAGGTCACTCCGGGTTGCCCCAAAGAAGCTCCGGACCCTTTTTCTAAGTCAGAGCGACTTGTGTCGCTCCTATTAGAACGGGTCCATAGCTTCTGTATGGGAGGTGACCTACAGCGACCTGTCAGGCGACCAGGTCGCCTGACAGGTCGCCCCAGTGTGAACGGGGGCTAAAAGTCACTAATTGCTGCCATTACAGGTAAAAAAAATAAATAAAAATAAAAAATAAATATATATATATATATATCATAGTTTGTAGGCACTATAACTTTTGCGCAAACCAAAAAGTATACACTTATTGGGATTTTTTTTACCAAAAATGTGTAACAAAATACATATTGGCCTAAATTGATGAAGAAATTTGATTTTTTTCAATTTTTTCATTGGAATTGTTTTATAGCAGAAAGTAAAAAATTGTGTTTTTTTTTTTAATCGTCGCTCTTTTTTTGTTTATAGTGCAAAAACTAAAAAAAAACACAGACGTGATTAAATACCACCAAAAGAAATTCTCTATTTGTGTGTGTGGGGGGGGGGGGATATTCGGGTACAGTGCTGCATGACTGAGCAATTGTTAGTTAACCACTTCTGGCCCGGAAGGATTTGCCCCCTTAATGACCAAGCCATATTTTGTGACTCGGCACTGCGTTATTTTAACGGACAATTGCGCGGTCGTGCGACACTGTACCCAAATAGAATTGATGTCCTTATTTTCCCACAAATAGAGCTTTCTTTTGGTGGTATTTGATCACCTGTGCGTTTTTTATTTTTTCCGCTATAAACAAAAAAAAAAAAAACAACAATTCTGAAAAAAAATCTAAATCAAATTTTTTTAACATTTTAGGCAAATTTATTTTCTGCTACAAATTTTTGATAAAAAAAATTGCAATAAGCGTATTTTGATTGAATTGCGCAAAAGTTATCGTGTCTACTAACTACGGGAAACATGTATGTCATTTTTATTGTTTTTTTTTTTACTAGTAATGGCGGCGATCTGCGTTTTTTTTTTTGCGGGACTGTGACATTGTGGCAGACAGATCGGACCCTTAACTGACATTTCTGACACTTTTGGGGGACCAGTGACATTACTACAGTAATCAGTGCTAAAAATATGCACTGGTACTGTACTAATGACACTGGCAGGGAAGTGGTTAACACTGTGGGTGATCAATGGGTAAATTGTAAGCCTAGGGGAGTGATTGTAACTTTATTGGGAGCCACCTGCCCCATGCATCAGAGTCCCTGCTGATGAGTGAGGGTGGGAGAACACCACCGGCTCGCGCAGGATGGGCTGCGGCAGGCGGTCCGGAATTGGTTAAAGTAATGCAGCACTTTATCGCAAAAAATGGCCTGGTTATGAAGGGGGGAAATCTTCCGGAGTCAAAGTGGTTAAATTAATAGCCATTTGTTATAATACTACATTCTATACATATGTTTTGATAATAATATTGTGGCATGTTCCAATTTTAAAATAACATCATACACTTTTTTTATTAGTACTTAGGGGTCTATTTATGAAAAAAAAAAAACACTTTGTAAATGTCTTATTGTTTGTGCAAACATCACAAATAATACCCATAGTGGTTGTAATATGTCTCCAGATTTATAAGCCAGAAAACAGAATCCTAGGCCTGACATTTCCTGGACTGTTAGTCTGGCAGGAATGACCGATAGGGATGTAAAAAAGCGCGGTCATCCCTGCCAGACGACTTCACATTCCATGGAATTTCAGTCCAAGGATTCAGTTGTCTGGCCTATACATCTTGCGGCAACGTCTGCCTGTCCGTGGACTGATTCCCCTTCTCTCCCCAACTCCTGGTGGGAGGAGTTGCACTCCCAAGAGGAGGAAGGATTTTTCGTTCATACTATGTTATGTTATCCATTGGAACAGTCGAATGGGCGTAGTAAAATATCTAGGGGTTATATAATAAGATTCTGATTATGGCATCAACTACTTATATCTGTGTTTCTCCTGATGAAGAGAACTACTGATTTTTGTGAAACGCGTTGAGGTCGACACGGCACAGATTGATAATGACATAGTATTAGAATTTCAGGAATAGATGAAGTTATACTGTATTTTGTATGTACCTACTGTATATTCAATTTTTCTTTGATGAATTTATATTGTTAACATTTTTTCATGATCTTTTTTTATATGTTTTTTGTTTCTTGCAATAAATTTATGCATTTTTAATGTCTGTTTTGTGTCTCTCTAAAGTCCCGTGGGCCTCTAGTCTCTTTCTTTCTGATTTTAAAAAAAGAAGGCCCCCAAAAGAATGAATAAGAGCCGGTTCACACTACTCCGACTTGGGACACGACTTGTGTGCCCTCAAGTCGCCCCAAGTCTCTTGTCATCACAAATTTAATGTAAATGAATGAGAGCTGTCTTAATATGCACTACTGAAGTCGCTCCGATTTCAGAAAAGGTTCCTGTACCTGTATCCGACTTGTGCACATAGACTTCAATGGGAGTCGCCTCCGTGACGAGACCAATCTCGCCACATTGCATTGGAGGAGCCTGGTTGCCCGCCTGCTGCCTTTGGACTATGGACCAGGCTTTAAAAGGCTTATTTTCCCTACAGAAAGACTTATTCGTGCCTTTTCTGTTGGGGTGTTCGGTAGATTTTATCTACCGAACAAACTAAGTCCCGTACGGCCAGCGGTGTTCGGCACCTAAACTATGGAACTATAAACGGACACTTATTTGCACGAACACCGTTGAGCTGTCCGTCTCCTGGTTCCTATTCGCGGGGATGTAGCCGAACAGCCGTTCATTCGGTATTTTGTTTCATGTGAATTTGTGGTAACCCAGATAGCTATGCCTATTCGTGTGATTAAAGACTTTGGCTCCATGGCGATTAAACTGTATTCGTGGGGTCTGAGTGCCATTCACCTAATAATGTGCACTCAGACCTGAGCTATCTGGGGATATGTAACATATCTATGTTTAATGTATAAAAAGTAACTTTATATATTTTAAAGCATAATACTGTATTTGGGTCCTCATGTGTGTAATGGAGTTTTGCCTTTGTCCTGGGAGATAATTGAATTACTTCTCCAATTGTCTCCAAGGCAGAAGGGAGGAAACCAGGATGCATTGTGGGGATGTTTTGCTTCTGTGAGTCTGTAATGTGATACATGTCTGTTTGTGTTACAGTATTCCATTTGGTCCCCTAGGGGAGTGTCCACCAGGTGGGAGACCTGTATAAATACAGGGGCAGGTAGCCCTCAATAAACAGACCACTGCTTGAGCCTCACACGGAGCCTTGTCTCGTTCTTGGGGGGATTCACTGTATGCTGTTGGAGACTGATTGCTAGGAGTGTAAGCTGATGTATGCTTTTCCTGTTCGTCTGCTAGCAGCTATTCATGAGGTTCCAGGTTGGAGTGCTATTTTGTATCCAGTTCGGGAGTTTGGTGTTCTGCAGTAGCTGTGCCTGTCTCTCAGAAAGGGGCATATCGCCTAAATGGATTTTAACCCCTTGTCTGCTGAAACGGTCCGTTACAGCCTCTAAGTCGGATCCTTATCTATTTTCAAGCGACTTGTTTTCAGACTTTCCAGGAAGAAGAAAGAGATTAGCCAGGCATTCCCCACAGACAAAGTCTCCTATCATGTAATGGCGATTTTCCACTGCATGGAACCAAACGGTTCGGCTCGCTTTTGTGCTTTTCCACTGCTGGTACCGCATGGTATGGTGTAGGAACGGTTCGGTACGGTACGGTACGGCGGCGCTTTTTCACTGCATGGAACCGAATGGTACGGCTCTCAAAAACAGTACCACCTCGATTGTGGTTCCAAGAGGTACCATACCCGGTACCATATCCCACAATCCTTTGCATGCAGTCACTACTAGCCACTGATTGGTCAGAGAATCCCACCCACCCCGTTGTTATCCCACCCACTTAACTTAAGTACTACTTTAGTGGAAAAGCAAACCATACCGTACCGTAGTGAACCGTTCCAACACCGTACCATACGGTACCAGCAGTGGAAAAGCAAACCGGGCCAAGCAGGGTCGAGTAGAGCCGAGCCGGTACTTGCAGTGGAAAAGTGCCAAAAGTCTCTTCAAAGTAGTGCACAAGTCTCTTCCAAGTCTCTAAACAAGTCTCTTCAAAGTCACGCTAAAAAAGTCGCTCCTTCATGGGGCGACTTTCTGGTCGCGGTAGTGTGAACCGGCTGTAAGGGGTATATAGTACCCCTACTCATTCACAAAAAAAGTCAAAAGTAAATAAACAACCCTCTGTTGTGTCTTCTTTTGTTTTGTTGTCTGAGATTTCACTATAATCCTCATATATATAGGGGCGTGGTCTGGCCGCGCGAGAAGATGGATGCCTGCTAGGTGAGCTCCCGCCGCCACGAGCCTTCTCCGCTGTCCTGCAGGGTCTGATAGCCTCGCAAGCCCTCCGGTGAGGATGTCTTCTACGCCCCGATCCTCCTCCGCCACCCGCTCTCGGTCCCCGAGGGACCCCGGCGCCAATCTCAGTCCCAGCATACCGGAGCTGTTCCGCTCCCAGGCCGCCACCATGGCGCCTTCAGGCCGCGGTCCCCCTCCTGTCTCCACTCCTTCACAATCTGCACGCTCCTATGCAGCGGCTGCCTCAGGAGACCCCGAATCCAATTCCCCCCCGCCAGCCTTGCCTAGACAACTCTGCATGGAAGACCTCCGCGCAGTGGCTGCGGACATTAAGGATACTCTGGGGGCAGCCATCTTGGACTTAAGGGCAGACATACAGTCCCTTACAGGCAGGATGCAGGAGGTCGAAAGAGTGTCTGCCCACCAAGAATCTGCCATCCAAGAGCTGCATTACAGATCTGATGCCCACACAGTCCAGATGAGAGATATGCAGCGCCACTTGGAGGACTTGGACAACCGGGGCAGGCGCCACAATTTGCGCATTAGAGGGGTGCCTGAATCAGTGGAAGGTGACCTACTGACCCCCGCCATAGTGTCGCTGTTCAACTCACTTCTGGACAGACCCCCACAATCTCCAATTGAGATGGAACGAGCGCATCGAGCCCTGCGCCCTAAGGGTAGGGAGGGGGACCCACCGAGGGATGTTGTATGTTGCCTGGTGGACTACCGCCTAAAGGAGGACATCCTTCGTAAGGCCAGGAATAGACCTCATATCGATCTGGAAGGGGCCCCTATCCAAATTTATCAGGATCTTTCGGGTATCACACTCCAGCATCGCAGAGAACTGAGACCGCTACTTGATACGCTTAGGGCCAAAGGAATTACCTATAGATGGAAGTTTCCATTTTGTCTTTCGGCCTCCACGCAAGGTCGTACAGCTCTTCTCAAAGTTCCCGAGGATTTACCCCACTTCTGTTCTACATTGGGTATTCCGTTCATGCCCTTGCCCAACTGGTATGCAGAGTTTCGCACGGGCCCCCTGGTGGCTGCCGCCCCTGGATTTGAACCCATGGATGCTCAGGATGTCCGCTTCAGACGCCAACGATCCCCGTCTGGGGCCCGGCAGGCCCATGCCCCTGCTGCCCCCCCTCACGCCAATAGCCCTACCAAACCGCCGCAGGTCCGTCGGGCTCGGCTTGATGCTTGAATGTTCCTAGCCCTCCCCCTGGAACTGAGACGTCTACATTCAGCCTGCCGCATTGCCACTGTACCTTAACCTTCTGCCACCACCACCGTCCATACTGTTGCTTTCGTTAACCAGTTTTTTTGTCTCCATTTCTCTACCATGCTCTCCTTGCTAAGCTTCTTCGCTCCCTCGGCCTTGAAGACCCTGGATGCCTCGTCTGCGTGGACCCCCGGACACCGTACGGACTCTCTACATCTCTGAACATTCTCTCCATACCGTACCACGGCCCAGCACTGCCCCTTTGGTCTGGTAATGTACTGTCTGCCCCTTTATTATTTTTATTTTTCTCCTTTTTCTAGTTTTTTGCCTAGCACAGCTGGACCCCTTCTGCCTGGCCCGCTCCCTTTTGGGCTTTTGTCCGATGGCTTCTGGATAATGCTGCTCCTCGGACCGGTCTCTACACAGGTCTCACACACTGTTGCCTCCGAACAATCTTGGAGCATACCATGTCTATACTTCCGGCCTCCACAGTGCTCTCTGCTCTATGTATCTGTTCCTCCGTGCCAGTGGGGGAGGGGTGTCTACTTCCCCGTCTCTTTTTAGGGGTTGTATGCCGCTCCCCCTTGGCAATCTCATGTGGTTTAATGTTGATAGTACTTTACGTGTTATACATGCCCCTGGTGATTGGTTTCTGGGGTCCACTCGCCCTGTGGGTAAGGCACTCCTCTGTCTCCGTTTTTCTTTCATGGAGGCAGTGGTCTGCCCCCACTAGGGGGACCGTGACTCGGGCTACGGGATGGGACTCCAATAGCTCACCCCCCCTACCGGTTGATCGATTTTCTATTTTCCTGAATGGGCTTGATTATATAATTACACCCTGCTTATGTGCATTGCTGTGCCTCCCCGTTGCTTGTTCACACGGAGATACACAGAGATGTACAGTCACATTGGATGTCCACCTCCTACTCAACACCGCAGGTTCTGTCCTTTCCTCGAGGTGACCTATAGGTGGGTAAACCCTGCCCTACCATGCCGGGCATACTCCCGGGTTCACCCTTCTCCACTGTATTGCTGGCTCACCCACGCCCTGACCTGATCCCATTGGATCTGCTCCCTTAACCCTCTGTTACTGGGGGAAATGCCCTCAGACTCCGCCTTCAATCACTGGGGCGGGGCGGCCCCGCCTGGCGCCTCGAGGGGGGGAGGTCAGAATTACCTCAGCCTATATGGCTATACAAACGGCGGTTCATTGTTATAATGATCCTGATGAATATTAAGGGTTTTTTTTTTTTTTTTTTTTTTTTTTTTTTTTTTTTTTTTTTACTTTTGTGTTTTGACGGTGTGGTGTAAAGTTTTAGTGTTCACTCATGTCTCTCACTTACCTTGTTTATGCTGCACTTCCAGGTGCTCAGACCCTCCCCCTACACTCTCCCGACCTTGCGCCCATGGTTGACAGAATTGATCTCTGCCCTGACGACCCTACCACCCTGGTCCCCACCCCTCCCCCTCTTCCGAATTGAAGTCAAACTACACTTGGCTACCCCCCCCCTCCCACCCGGGGCATCGTGCACATTCTCCGCCCTTACATAAATGACCACCCTGGTATTTGTCTTGCTTATCTTCCTAGAGATACCTGTGCTGAACGTTGGGTTCCTCTTTCGCGGTAGGTTAGCATTTCCATCGTGCTACACCCCCTTACCTTTAGACAATTCTCGTACCCTGTTACCAACCCCTGTCATATGCTGACCCTCGGCTCGTGGCTGGGCTCCTTACCTAGGTGACTACTCCGGTCTCCTCTCCTCGTTTGGTCTACTCCAACCCCCCATTTGGTGGCCCTCAGCCTTTTAACTTCATCACCTTATTGTTGCACTCCTTTTTAGCCACTATATACGACCGTGCTCCCTGTACCACTCCGTTTTGTCCCGGCAGGCCGGACCAGGTTGTGGTATTTTCTCCTATTCCCCTTCCCCTCTCCCTCCCTCTTGCCCCTGCCTCACCTCCCCTGATTTTTCCCCTCCCCCCTCCTTCTCTTTATCTCTCTACTTCCCCCCTCCCCCTTGTGTCGTGTCTCCTTGACTCCCATATACTTGACTGAATCCATGCACCCCACGCTTACTTTATACTCTCTCAATGTGAGAGGCCTCAACATCCCCGAAAAGCGCTCTCAGCTGGCCCTCTCCTTGCGAAAATCTAAGGCCGACATTGTTTTTATCCAGGAGACCCACTACAGGTCCGACAGCATCCAGAAGATTCCATCCTCGCACTACCCTGAGGCATATCATGCCACTTCCGTGGATTCAAAATCCAGGGGAGTCACTATACTCCTATCCAAACATTGTCCGTTCAAGGTAGCGGAGTCCCTGGCTGACGACCAAGGCCGGTACATTTTCCTTAAGGGCACGCTGAACGGCCGCCCGTGTACACTTGCCAACCTATACGCCCCCAACAAACACCTTGTTACTTTCTTTAGAACTACTCTCCAACGACTTTCAGACTTCTGCTCCGGACAGCTAATTGTAGGAGGGGACTTCAACGTCGCCCTGTCGCCTCTTGTAGATACCTCGGCGGGTTCCTCCTCTGTGTCTTATGCTGCACTACGCGCGATTAAATCCCTCTTGACGAACCTTCTCTTGCATGATTCCTGGCGCACCTTACATCCAAGCGACAAAGACTATACCTTTTACTCGTCCCCCCATGATCGTTACTCCCGCATCGACTACCTCTTTGTTTCCCAGGATCTACTGCCGACCCTCCTCTCTGCCTCCATTGAACCTATGTTTCTTTCGGACCACAACCCCCTCAGTGTTACTTTTTCATTCCCCTTACGGTCGCATACCTCGCGAGCGTGGAGAATGGATGGCTCTCTCCTTTCCGATGCTACCTGCGTTTTGGCACTCACTGAACGTCTTCAGCACTACTTTGCGGAAAACCAATCTCAGCATACGGCTCCCATCACGCTCTGGGCAGCGCACAAATGTGTGATTCGCGGGGAATTTATGGCACTCGCGTCGAAACGCAGGAAGGAAAACGCGGCTCATGTCGAGTCTTTACTACTTAAAATTGGTACTCTGGAACGCGCCCACAAACGCTCCCTGACATCTGTCACCCTCGCGGAACTCACCCTGACTCGCCAGGAGCTGTTGGAGACTCTCGGGAGGTCTGTTCGCCGCAAGTTCGCCCTCTCACGGGGCATGTTCTATGAACACGCCAACAAGTCGGGCAGGCTCCTAGCGAGGGCTCTCCAGAAAAAAAGGGCTGACAACACCATCCACTCCATTGTTGATCAAGATGGTAAACTGTTGGCCTCAACCCCAGACATAGCGGCCCAATTTGTCCGATATTACTCTCAACTCTACAACCTGCCGCAGACGACCTCCCCTGAGTCCCAATGCTCTAGACTCCAAGCAATCAGACAATTTCTAGAACAATACTCTCCCTCTCCCCTATCAGAAGACGCTCTCTCTGACCTGGACGCCCCCATCACCTCGACGGAAATCCTGACGGCTTTGAATCACTCTAAACCTGGCAAGGCCCCGGGCCCCGATGGCCTTCCAGTGAGCTATTATAAAACCTTCTCAGACTTGCTGTTATCGCACATGGTAGAAGCTTTTAACGCCTTCCCAGACGCAGAGTCGCTCCACACGGATCTACTAGAGGCACATATCGCGGTCATCCCAAAACCAGGGAAAGATGCCTCCCTGGTCCCTAACTACCGGCCCATATCGCTCCTTAATGTGGACCTTAAACTATACGCTAAAGTCTTAGCCAATCGCCTCCTCCCCTCTATCCCTGATATGATCTCCCTCAATCAAGTCGGTTTCGTCCCTGGCCGGGAAGCGAGGGATAATACTACCAAAGCCCTTCACCTTCACCATTGGCTCTCTACATCCAACACCCCTGGCTTTTTCCTGTCTCTCGACGCGGAGAAGGCGTTCGACAGGGTTGCCTGGGATTACATGACCGAGACTCTCAAAGCCCTGGGCTTAACGGGCAGATTCCTCCGGTTCATCTCGATTTTGTATTCCACCCCCACAGCGAGAGTCCGGGTCAATGGCACCCTCTCAGACGCCTTCTCCGTGTCGAATGGTACAAGACAGGGATGCCCCCTGTCCCCCCTAATCTTCATTCTCACCCTAGAACCCCTACTCCGCCGCCTCCACGATGATCCGAATATTAAGGGTATATCTATAAAAGACAAAACCTACAAGTTAGCGGCTTACGCGGATGACATCCTCCTCTTCCTTACGGACCCTCTGACTTCTGTCCCTAATCTTCTCTCGGCCCTTAAATCCTTTCAAGCCCTTTCTAACCTCAAAATCAATTACACCAAATCCCGTGCCCTTAACGTGTCCCTGCCAACTTCACTCTCGCGGCTCTGCCAAACCAACTTCCCCTTTCGTTGGGATCCCTATGCTATTACCTATCTGGGGGTCCAATTACCGCGCAGGCTTTCGGACTTATACACCAAGAACCACTTAGCAATCCTACAAACTGTCAAAATGGACCTACAATCTTGGTCCAAAGGACCTTTTTCTTGGTTTGGCAGGGTCGCGATTGTGAAGATGAACATTCTCCCCCGACTGCTATACATCCTACATGCCCTCCCTATTCATGTTCCCCCGGCCTTCTTTAAATCCTACCAACGTATCTGCTCAGATTTTATCTGGCGGTCACAGAAGTCAAGACTCCGATGGGACACACTTACCCGCCCCAAAGCGGAAGGAGGGGTTGGTATGCCACACCTACTTAAATACCATTGGGCCTGCCACCTCACCAGGGTAATTGACTGGCACGCTCATGCGGGTTCTAAGGACTGGGTGTCCTTGGAGTCGGCGGTTTCTGCCTTCCCTGCACACCACCTCCCTTGGGTGACGCCATCCAAGACGCCGCGATCAATTCTGACTCATCCCGTTACGGGAGCGACTCTGCGCCTCTTCCATGCGATACGCAGCAAACTAGACCTCTCCCCAAAACTTAGTCCGCTAATGCCCCTTTGCTCCTCTCCAGACTTCCCTCCAGGTCTCCCGTTCGTTCCCTCCACGGGGCCCACTTCAGACATGCCCTTTCAAGCCCGTCATTTCTTTGCAGACGGTCATCCTCTTACATACCAAGCCCTCAAGCTCAAATACCCGTCTATTGACTGCCCTTTCTATAGCTTTCTGCAAATCAGACATTTCCTGCATGGCTCACAGCCGGCGGTAGCTTGGACTCGATCCCTCACTTCCTTTGAGAGACTCTGTGAGGCGCCTGGGCCGCATCGCCATCTGATTTCAATCCTCTATACCATGCTTTTCCCGACCGCCCATGCACACACGGAGGCACTTAGGTCTCGTTGGGAGGGAGACCTGGGCAGGAAATTCTCTGATGACGACTGGACGAAAATTTACTACCACATGCATAAGGGATCCCTGAACGTACTTGCTCAAGAAACTGGCTATAAACTATACACCAAATGGTACCGAACTCCTGAATTACTGCATAAGTTTTCAACAACCAACTCTCCTACTTGCTGGAGATGCGGCATACACCGGGGCTCCCTTTTGCATGTTTGGTGGGAATGCCCTATTGTCCAACCGTTTTGGAGGGAGGTACACTCCCTGATTTCCCGTATTACCACCTACACTCCCGACTTCACACCAGAGCAATTCCTGCTTCATCACACCTCCTTGCCCTACTCTGGATACAAAAAGTCCCTTACCCTGCACCTTATTAATGCAGCAAGGCTGTGCGTGCCTTGTCATTGGCGCTCTACCTCCCCCCCCACAGTAGCCGAATGGCTAAGTAGGGTACGGAGGGTGGCGGAAATGGAGGACACGATTGCACAGGCCAAGGATGCTCACCACAAGTACTACACAACGTGGGCCCCCTGGGTACACTTTACAACACTTCCTGACTTTCTTGCTCTTACCGCTATATCCTAAATGCTGTATAAGGCTGACCGGACTCTGAGTGTTTCTGATATCTTCCCCCTTACACCAGATATTGAGATTTCATCCGAGTACCTCACACCAACACAGTAGACCTCAAACCCCCTTTTGGCGCTTCCCCACCCCCTTCCTTCTCCGCCTTTTTCTCTTCTGTTTGTTTCTCATCCCTAGCCTCCTCCCTCCTGTTTTTCCCCTCAACTTCCCCCCCCCTTCTCCCCTTCACCCTCCCCTTCCCATCCCGACGTTCCTCCGATCATTCCCTGGATACGGACCCGACCCCCCCCCCACGGGCTTACACGATTGCCTCCATTGCTTCCCTCCTGTGGGTTTCCTTGGAATTCCACACCCCGAGACGGATCACACACATTTGGTGGTGGCCCCCTGTGTCCGGATACAGTGAGTTCCCCCTTGGGGGTGTCCGACCATGGGAGGCACCATCTATGCCCCTAATTGTGCCTTTTCCGTAACACATCCCGCACCTCTGGAGGTCCACACGGCCTCTGACTGTATGTTCTCCCTGTGGCCCCACATCAGAGTATGGGAAGCAGGACTGTTCCCGCACTACTTAAGGTATATACTACATGCTCAGTTTCAGTCTTGCACTCCCATGTGCTCCAATGTACGATTGTGTCGTGGTTTGTTCCTCCACCCTTATATTGTATTTTGGATGTTACTGTTGATATTTCTGTAACGCTTTGTACCATTCAAACTGCTGTTCAATGGTTATTTCATTCTACTGTATTTTATTTCAATAAAATGTTTTGGAAAAAAAAAAATAATCCTCATATATTATTATATAGGATTATTATTATTATATAGGATTTATATAGCGCTGACAGTTTATGTAGCACTTTACAACTTGAGGGTAGACAGTACAAATACAATACAGTAGGAATCAGAGGGCCCTGCTCGTTAGAGCTTACAATCTAAGAAATTTTCCAGTACTGCATATCATATGATATGAGTAAAATATATTTTCATATAATGTTATATATTTGTTTGTCCTCTCATTACACACAGTCCACATATAAGAGCGATGTCACCACAATCTTTTTTGTGGGATTCCAAAACCATAAAATAATTAATATACTGCTCTTCCTATTTTTCCTTATTATATACTGTGTGACAATATGTGGAAACCTCCTGATCACTGGACTGGTGTCCTGCAGTAGAAACCTCCATTCCCCAATGTACTTCTTCCTCTCCCAACTTTCTATAAGTGACATCATGTTGTCCACAGACATTTCTCCTAACATGTTAAACATTGTACTACATGAGGGGACCTCCATATCTCTTTCTGGCTGCCTTACCCAGTATTATTTCTTTGGCTTATTGGAAACAGTTGAATGTTTTCTTTTGACAGTGATGTCCTATGACCGCTATCTAGCCATCTGTTCTCCTCTTCATTATGCCTCCATTATGAACCCTGCACTTTGCATTAAATTAGTTATTGTCTCTTGGCTGTTCAGCTGCTCTGTAGCACTAATGCTAACTCTTAGTATGTACCAACTACAGTTCTGTGGGCCAAACACTATTGACCATTTCTTTTGTGATTTTTATCCTCTGATAGAACTTTCTTGTTCAGATGTATCCATAATTCAAATAGAATCCACTATATTGAGCATTCCTGTGTTGGTGGTACCATTCCTTGTGATAGTAGTTTCATATACATGCATTGTTTTAGCCATATTAAAGATATCTTCCTCTTCGGGAAGAGTAAAAACCTTTTCTACTTGCAGTTCCCACCTGGCGGTGGTGTCTATATTTTATGGAACTCTAATCACCATGTATATGATTCCAAATGGAGGGCAATCACAAACGATAAGTAAGACTCTGGCTTTGTTATACACTGTTTTCACTCCCTTTCTAAATCCTTTCATATACAGTCTGAGAAATAAGGACATAAAGGAAGCTTTGAGAAATGTTTTGTATAACAAAGGAGATTAGGTTGGTCACAGTCACAGATACCAAAAGGAAATTCACATGTGCAAGCATGATACAACTAAATAAAAAGACAGCAGAAAGACAGTCTTTTTGTCTTGTTTGAGGAAATGACCACTTCTTGATTGAGGAGCTGCCTGTGACAGTGTGCAAGACATTTTCTCCAGCCCGAGGATTCATCCCTCTATGGAATTTTCAGTGGCAACTAGGACTGTATGGACTTTACTTTTGGTGCTTTTCCACTGCATGGTACGGCTCGGTTTGGCGCTTTTCCACTGCATGGTACCACATGGTACGTGTTGGAATGGTTCAGTACGGTTTGGTACAGCGGCGCTTTTCCACTACATGGTAAGGCTCGGTACGGCTCACTTAAACAGCACCACCTCGATTGGGGTTCCAAGCGGGCCTTACCTATACCATATCCCACAATACTTTGCATGCAGCCTTGATTGTTTGTCACTACTAGCCACTGATTGGTCAGAGAATCGTTGTAATCCCACCCACTTACTAATTTAGTGGAAAAGCAAACCAAGCTGAGTAGAGCCTATACAGTGCTGAAACGTGCCGACTCGTACCACGCAGTGGAAAAGCAAACTGAGCCGAGCTGGGCCAAGCAGTGCCGAGTGGAGCCGAGCCGGTACTTGCATTGGAAAAGTGCCATTTGTTTAATCATTTAGCTATTTATTTACCCTGAGGCGCTGTTTACACCTGAGTGTTTTTCAGCTCGTAAAATGCTCATCTCTGAAGTCTCAAAACACCCAACAAGTGAAATCCCATTCATTTCAATGTCCCCTGTTTACATATGAGCGTTTTGTCGCCTGAAGCTCAAAAAACTACATGAGCTTAGTTTTTGGCAGATTACAAGTCTTTTTGTTAGATGTCAATGCCTTCCTCCAAACACCTGCAAAAAACTCCTGAGAAAACGCCCAAAAAACACCTGAAAACCCCCAAAACGCCTGAAAATGATAGGCTCAGGTGTGAATGGAGCCTTAATGATACATTGTATATGTTTGATCTCCATCACTGATTGTGAGCACTGATTCACTCTCTACTTGGTAGTTTGTGACATATTGCGTGATACAATTAAATGTTATTCTGTAAGTGTATCCAAGAAAAGGTATGTACAATCATTCATATTGAGGATTATGGAACCTGGGAGATGGAAGCACACTCAAACATCTCCAGTGTCAGTTTTTCAGGAAGAAAAAAAATGGTGGCCAAGAAAGACATTTTAACCTCTGTCATCAAGATTCTTTGAGATGAAACTCACCTTGTGAGATCTGTCCATAGGTTACCAGCCTGTCCATAGTTAACCAGTACGACTAAATGGCTGGATTGCAAAATTGCCATTCAATGTCTATCACTGCTTTTACTTTTAAACTTCTTAAATAAAATTGGATATTTAGCAATCAAAATTCTGCTCTTGGTTTATCAGTGACTATAATTCTTTGTACCGTGTGATATTTCAAAAACATTTGATGTTGTGTCATGCTTCAAACCCTGAGCACCCTCACCTACTTGACTTGGAGAAAACATCTTTTCTTAATACAATTTCACAATTTTTAACTTTCACCATACTAATAGCTTATCTAAACCCACAAACTAAACCATAATATATTGCTTTTTACTGGTCCTTAAATGTGGTGCTGGAATTGGTCCTCTATTTTCTTTTATCTTCACTTGGTGATCATTCCAGTAACAACACACATAATTTTCCTGGACAACACTCTCTGTACAGCTTTTATGGAGAAGCAGCTTTGCTTTCCAAGACAGATTTACGCAAACCTTCCCCTGCCCTCTTCTGGAAAACATAGAGGGTAGGGGTTCTGTGGTCCTCAGAGATATCTGGAGACAATAAAACTATAAGAGTGCATCAGAGGCAGAGAGCACAAGCAATTTTTAGCTCAACAGATTGCTATCAGAATAACCAGGATTTTTGTTTCACTACAGCTACAAAAAATACTTAACAGACTAAAAGGGACCAAACCATTGTTGGGGTTTACATCCACTTTAATGTTAAATTTGCTCCTCACTCACTAACAGATAATGCTAGTTTGCTATTTAAGTCTTGTTGACCTAAGTTTGCACATTTAAAACTTTCTATCATACTATATTATCTTTTATACTTGGATAGTTTTTACTTTTAATTATCTAGAGCTTTTACCTTAAGCCCCTCTTTGTCACTCCTATCGTTTAGGACTCGTAGACCACTAAATCCTTCATTCAAGTTGACACAATGGGGTTGATTTATTCAAAGAGTAGAGCATTTAAAGTGGTTCTAAAGGCTCAAGGTTTTTTAACCTTCATGCAAGGTAAAAAAAACTTCTGTGTGCAGCAGCGCCCCCCCCCCAATACTTACCTGAGCCCCATCGCAATCAAGCGATGTGCACAACAGCCTCGGCTTTTAGAAGTCTCTCCCTCCTCATTGGCTAAGACAGCAGCAGAAGTCATTGGATCCCACTGCTGTCAATCACAGCCAATGAGCCAATGAGAAGAGTGAGGGGGAAGGGCCAAGCCACGGCTCTGTCTGTGAATAGACATGCTGAGCATTGGCTCAGGAGCGAGCCTGCTCAGGTGCCTCCATAGCAAGCTGTTTGCTCTGGGGGCACCTGGCAGGAGGGAAGGGCCAGGAGCACCGGTGGGGGACCCAAGAAGAGGAGGATCAGGGCTGCTCTGTGCAAAACCACTCCACAGAGCAGGTAAGTATAAGTCAAGCTCAACTCCACCAAAAGATTCAAATGGAGGAAGGCATCTACCACTGAAGCCCCCGGGGGGAAGGCTTGTGCATGGGCACCCCACAGAAGCACCTGGAGAAAATGAAAGCAAGGAATAAGATGCTAATACTCCCAAACAAATCTATTCTATATGTTCATGTATTTCTTTTTTCTTTTAAACATTTTTTATTTATCAAGTTTTCGAACAAAACAGGGAGGTGAGCACATGCCCACCAACAAAGATATTAATACAGTAAAGCAAGTATGTGAGGATGACACAGGGTATATATAATAACCCATAACATGGTATGCAACCAATAGATTATCACAACAGGTACAAATAGGTCAGTTGGTGGTGTGGCTTCCCATCAGTTCTATCATTAAGTAAGACAACCCACAAAGAAAACTGAAGAATTATTAGACTCATAAGGTAATTCCATTGTCCTGGTGCTCCTGGGCCTTCAAAAGTGTGATAGGTTGTTAGGAAATTATATGTGTAATTTATGCTCCTAGAACACTTGATGGTGCTCCTTGCATGTTGGGCATCTGTATGTGGCCAGGCTGTGTAAAAGTCTCACACATGTGGTATTGCCATACTCAGGAGGAGTAGCAGAATGTATTTTGGGGTGCAATTATATCTATATATATTTTCTTAATTTTCCCAAGAATTGTGGGAAAAAATTACAACTTCAAAAAACTCACCGTGCCTCTTACTAAATACCCTGGAATGTCTACTTTCCAAAAAGGGGTCATTTGGGGGGTATTTGTACTGTCCTGGCATTTCAGAGCCTCAAGAATTCAGGTAGGCCGTTAGTACATGAGGTGAGGTTAGGTGTGATCAATTTTCAATAATGGGCACCATAGCTTGTAGACTCTAAAACTTTCACACAGACTAAACAATATCCACTAATTTGGGTTATTTTTAGATATGTAGCAGTATACTATATGGCCCAAATTTATGAAAAAAAATTACTTATTTGCAAAATTTTATAATAGAAACTAAAACAATTTTTTTTTCAAAATTTTCGCTCTTTTTTCACTGATATCGCAAAAAATAAAAAACTCAGTGGTGATTAAATACCACCAAAAGAAAGCTCTATTTGTGTGAAAAAAAATTATAAAAAATTTGATTGGATACAGCATTCCATGACTGAGTAATTATCATTCAAAGTATGAGAGCGCTGAAAGCTAAAAATTGGTCTGGGCAGGAAGGGGGTGTAACTGCCCTGTATGGAAGTGGTTAAGGTCCGATATTTTACCCTGCTGTCCAGTCTCTAAATTTGACAGCTTGGCTATTGAAGCCTTAATCTTCTTGAAGGAGCGGGCAGTATCTGGCCTTGCAGTTCATACACTGATGCTAGAAAACCAGTCTCTAGAAATATTTATTACAGAGTCTGGAAATCCTACATTGCCTGGTGCGAGGCAAGGAAATGGCATCCCTGCAATTATATCATCAGGAAAACTCTAGATTTCCTTCAAGCAGGGGTAGATATGAAGTTAGCCTTGAGCACTATCAAAGGGCAGATTTCAGCCTTTTCGTTTTTTTCCAGGAGCCAATTGCTTCCCATTCGTTGGTTCAGACCTTCGTCCGGGAAATGTTACATTTGCTTCTGCATGTGAAGCCACCATTATGTTCTTGCCCCTAAATTTGGTTTTTGCAGGTTTGCAAAAACAGCCTTTTGAGCCTCTGGGGGCAAGTTCCCCTGGTTCTTTTGACCAGAAAACTGGTCTTTTTGTTTGCAATAACTTCAGCTAGAAGGGTATCGGAACTAGCAGCTCTTTCTTTCATAGCCAGTTCTACTACAGCCATTCTTGATATTTCATCAAGATAGGCTGATTTTACGTCCATACCCAGTTTTTTTGCCCATGGTGGTGTCCGCCTTTCATTTAAATCAAAACGTTATACTGCCTTCCTTTTTTCCAGATTCTCACTCAGAGGAGGAAAAGTTATTGCATTCTCTTTTCTTGATGTAATGCATGCACTTAAGTTTTACTTACAGGAAACAGCTCTGATTCGTAAGACCGGGAGCTTGTTTGTGCTGCCAGAAGGCCCCAGAAAGGGGTTAACAGCATCTAAATCTATGATTTCTTTTTGCATTTGCCAGGTTATTACTCAGGCGTATGGTTTAGTAGGAAAGGTTCCACCTTTACCTGTAAAGGCACATTCTACCTGAGGAGTAGGTGCCTCTTGGACACATTGCCATCAAGCCTCTATGGCTCAGATTTGCAAGGCCACGACCTGGTCGTCGGTGCATACATTTACTCGTTTCTATCGAGTGGATGTTGGGACCCATGAGGAATCTGTTTTTGGCCACAGTGTTCTGCAGGCAGTGGTGTAATTCTTCTTTTGGGGTCAGATGGCGGTATTTGTTGGTGTCCAAAAAAAAAAAAAAAAGGGTGCACCGGCCTAGTGCATTATCCTCTATAAAGGTTTTTATTGAATAAAAGGTATAACAATACTCACAAACAGAGTCTTGGTATAAGCATATCAAATGGATATAGTGCCATCCACATCAGAACCAAAGAGCTCTGAGGAAGAGGTGAAGCCTCGAAAAGCATAAGCCTAGTTCCAGAGGACGCTATACCCTTTGGTTCTGAGGCAGATGGCACTATATCCATTTGAAAAGGAAAGGTTTAATACATACAGTACATGGTATACAGTAGTATGGAGTAATCAAAAGAAAATAAATTAAATTGCTTTTACACATCTGGTGGTCCTGTCCCCGAATACAACCATTCTGGAAAGAAGGGGCTCACAAACAACATCCCCACTCTCTCACTGGATTACTCTCCAGCGCAATTTTTGCTACACCAATCACTAAATCAAAATACTTTTGCTCCTAAGCCATGCATCTTGTGAATACAGCCAGGTTATGCATCCCTGCAGGATGGCGGTCCTCGGCTCCTCCAACCATGACGGACTAGTTTAACCACTTAACAAACACCCGCCACAGTTTTACTGTGACAGGTCAGCTCTGTCCCACAAAACGGCGTAACTGTGCATTGCTTCACAGGACCGCTAGGGGAGGCACATGTGCGTACCACCGGAGGCACGCGATTGCTGCCGGGCACCCACAATCATTCCACATGGACACAGAACGGCAGTCTTCCACTGTTTTATCAGTTATGAAAACGGGGATCCTCTGTTCCTCTTATTTAGGATCACAGGTCTCTGTGGTCATGCAGCAAGCCCATCCCCCGCACAGTTAGAAAGCACCCCCTAGGGACACATTTAACCCTATGATCACCCCTGGTGTTACCCCTTCCCTGTCAGTGTCATTAGTACAGTAACTGTGCATATTTTTAGCACTGATTACTGTAGTAATGTTCCTGGTCCCCCCAAAAGTGTAAAAAATGTCAGTTAGGGGTCCGATCTGTCCGCCAAAATGTCGCTGTCCCGCTAAAGAAAACGCAGATCTCCGATATTACTAGTAAAAAATAAAGCTGGTAAATACATGTCAAATACATATAGGGTCCATTCACACATCTGTAAAATGGGTCCGCATCCCTTCCACAATTTGGGGGAACGTTTACAGACCCATTGATTTTCAATTCCCGTCTGAAAAATTAGGCATTCACAGGATACAGAAGTAAGTGTCGGCCATAAAAGGCCCCAAAAATTAGCCCATTTGGGTTTACCTGACAGCTAAGAACGTTGTATTCTGTGGCTGAAGGTACATTAGGCATTCACAGGATACGGAAGAAAGTGTCAGCCATAAAAGGCCCCAAAAATTAGCCCACATGGGTTTACCTGACAGCTAAGAACGTAGTATTCTGTGGCTGAAGGTACATTAGGCATTCACAGGATACAGAAGTAAGTGTCGGACAAAAAAGGCCCCAAAAATTAGCCCACATGGGTTTACATGACAGCTAAGAACATTGTATTCTGTAGCTGAAGGTACATTAGGCATTCACAGGATACAGAAGTAAGTGTCGCCACTATAGGCCCCAAAAATTAGCCCACATGGGTTTACCTGATAGCTAAGAATGTTGTATTCTGTGGCTGAAGGTACATTAGGCATTCACAGGATACAGAAGTAAGTGTCGGCCACTATAGGCCCCAAAAATTAGCCCACATGGGTTTACCTGATAGCTAAGAATGTTGTATTCTGTGGCTGGAGGTACATTAGGCATTGACAGAAAAAATAATTGTTGACCATGAAAGGCCCCAAAAATTAGGCATTCAATGGACATGAAATGCCTTTTATGCCGCTGTATTTACCAAAGACAAGGACCATGAATTGTTGTGGGTGGATGGCGGTCTGGCGGATATTTGTGGCCTGTCATGAGGAATTTTAATCAAACATGGTCTACTGGTCACATGTGTTAAATTCCTCAGAGATCCATGCCTCATTCATTTTTATAAATGTGAGGTAGTCAACACTGTCATAAGCTAGGCGAGTGCGCTTATCGGTCACGATCCCCTGCTGCGCTGAACGTCCTTTCGGACAGGACACTGGACGGGGGGCAAGCCAACAGTTCCATTGCAAATTGTGCAAGCTCTGGCCAGAGGTCAAGCCTGCCCACCCAGTAGTCCAGGGGTTCATCACTCCTCAGAGCGTCCACATCGGCCGTTAACCCGATGTAGTCGGACACCTGCCGGTCTAGGCATTCCCTGATCCTGGATCCCGAGTACAGCTGTCAATGGGTGGGCTGAAAGAAGGATCTCATATCTGAAGTGACCAAGACATCTTCAAACTGCCCTCTTCTTGCAGGCGCTGTTGGATTGCTACCCATAACTGTCTCTCTGTGACTGGAAATTCATCTGCCAGCACACGCAAAAGCAGAATGCAGCATTTCTCGCAGCAAGGCCTGGAAGTGCTGCATTCTGGCCGCCCTCTCTGATGGTGGTAACATTTCCACCATTTTTTGTTTGTACCGGGGTTCTAAGTACGTTGCCACCCAGTACTGGTCCTTTCCCTTTATGCTTTTTATACGGGGTCCCCCTTAAAACACTGAAGCATGAAGGCCCCCATTCACACTAAACTGGACACGGTGTAGTGGCCTGGCTCCAGCTCATCATCCAGGATAATCTCGTCCTCGTTCTCCTCCCCCCATCCGCGGACAACATCAGGGATCCCAATAAGGTTTAAAGCATGCTCTTCTTGCCCCTCCTCATCTGCACCGGCACTATCCTCCTCTGACTCCTCTTCAGACTCCTGTTGTTGACTTGTCTCAGATGGAGTAGCACCCCCTGGGAATTCATCCAACATTGTGACTTCCTCATCTTCCTGCTCATGCTCCTCGATGGCTTGATCAATGACACGACGCAATGCATGCTCCGGAAAGAAGGCATAAGTTACGATGTCACTTATGGCGCCCTGGCCGTGACTGACCAGTTTGGTGATCTCATCAAATGGCCGCAGAAGTCTGCATGCGTTGCGCGTGAGCAGCCACTGGCGAGGTGAAAAAAACCCAAGATCCCTAGAACCTGTCCTGCCGCTGTGTTCGTACAGGTAGTCGTTAACTGCACGTTTCTGCTGGAGCAGCCTATCAAGCATATGCAACGTTGAGTTCCATCGCGTCGGGCAGTCACAAATAAGATGCCAGACGGGCAGGTTGTGTCGCCACTTAATATCAGCAAGGCGAGCCATGCCTGTGTAAGATCTTCTGAAATGGCCGAGATTTTCCTGGCCTGCCGCAAGACGTCCTGGACCCCAGGGTATTTGGCAACGAATCGCTGCACGACCAAGTTCAGGACGTGTGCCATGCATGGCACGTGTATTATTTTGCCCTGTTTCAGCGCGCTCAGCAGATTGGCACCGTTATCACACACCACTTTACCAACTGTCAAATTAAGCGGTGTCAGCCACTGATCTGCCTATGAATGCTAAGCTGAAAGGAGTGCAGGAAGAGGGGGAATCTTGGCTTCCAGGCACAACAGACACAGCATGGCAACGTCTCACCTGGCATGTGGAATAGGTTCTGGGGATCTTGGGCGGCGCAACGGAAGAGACGGTAGCAGCAGAAAAGGAAAAGTCAGCCGAGGAGAAAAGGGAGGATGGAGTAGGAGGAGGAGAAGAAGAGGCAGGCTTGCATGCAATCCATGGCGGTAAAACCAAATCTACATGGGTGCCATGGTATACATGCTTGATGGCCGTCAGAAGGTTCACCCAGTGGGCAGTAAAAGTTATATACCTTCCCTGCCCGTGTTTGCTAGACCATGTGTCTGTGGTCAGATGTATCTTGGCACCGACACTGTGTGCCAGCGATACATTCACTTGCTGCGAAACATGGCCATACAGCTCTGGAATGCCCTTCTGCAACAAATATTTCCTGCCTGGGACCTTCCATTGTGGTGTTCCAATGGCCACAAATTTCTGAAAGGCCTCCGAGTCCACCAGTTGATATGGCAGTAATTGGCGGGCTATCAGTTCCGACAAGCCAGCAGTCAACCGTTTGGCAAGAGGGTTATCCGGCGTCATCATTTTTTTATGCTCCAACATTTGGGCCACGGAAGCCTGCCTTTTTCCCGAACAATGTGAGGACAGCATGATGGAAGGTGGAGTGGAGGACAATTGTTAGGAGAGAGGAGAAGGAGAAGAGGCTGGACGGTGAGAGCCTGGAGTGTGGCTTTGTGGGTTCTGATGGCGTTGCTCCCACTGGGCTCGGTGATGGGAGTTCAGCTGCCTTCTTAAGGCGGTCATCCCTAGGTGAGTGTTGGGCTTACCGCGACTAATGCGTCGACTGCAAAGGCTGCAGATGGCAACACTGTTGTCAGCAGCGGACACATTAAAAAACCTTACACTGTGGAGCCATGTGCGGGCATCCTGGGAGCACCAGATGTGACTGTACATGGTTGATGGCTCACTCCTGATACATTTGCAGTCTGCTTTGTCCCTCCTGTGCAATGCAAGTTCTGCCTGCTTCGCCTCCCTATCTGCTGGTACGTCTCTCCCTCTGAACTCCCTTCCTCTTCCTCTCTTGTGGCCACCCATGTGACATCCATAGACACGTCATCATCCACGTCACCTTCCCCACCACTAACATTCGAGGTCTCGGAGTAGGCAGCAACAGCGGGGACCAACCTCCTTGGGCTGATCTGGGTACTTTCGTCAGACTGCTGAGTGGCGGCTGTTGCTACCCTCTCTTCTTGTTCTGATGCCAACGATGGCTGTGCATCGCAAATGTCTTGTGATGGATCGGAAAATAATTCCAGTGACTCAAGCAGAGGGTATATGGTGGTGGTGTTGGTGGTGATGTCTTTGGGGGTGCACACAGCAGAGAGTGAAGAGAGTGCAGATAGAGAGGGTGAGGAGTGTGCAGAAGAGGAAGGCTGAGTGAGCCACTCAACCAAGTCTGGTGCGTCCTTTGACGTAATCAAATGCACCTTCTGAAACTTCACACTTCGGCTCCGGCCTACTGCTCCTGCCCTACCCCTACCACCCCTGCATAAGGGCCTGCCTCTTTCACTGCCTGTCATTTTTTAAATTACTCTGTGACATAAGTCTCTAGAGAAGCGCAGTACATGTGGAACAAGGTATATAACACCCCGCTGGGGGGCCACTGGTCTATCACACCAGTTCTACAAATAATTGGCCAGTAACTGTTGTCACTGTGTGTAGCACAGTTAATGCAGCAAAAGAGGTAATATTGTAGCAGGACACAAATACACTTATAAAAGTATACTCAGATAACCCCCCACTTCAATATGTGGTATTGGGGGGCCACTGGTCTATCACACCAGTTGTACAAAATATTGGCCTGTACGTTTGGCACTGTGTGTAGCAGAGTTAACGCAGCAAAAGAAGCAATATTGTTGCAGGACACAAATACACTTATAAAAGTATACTGTTAAATAACACCCCGCTTCAATATGTGTTATTGGGGGGTCACTGGTTTATCACACCAGTTGTACAAAAAATTGGCCAGGGAGTTTGGCACTGTGTGTAGCAGAGTTAACACAGCAAAAGAGGCCTAATTTTTCCAGGACTAAAATACACTCTTATAAAAGTACACTGTTAAATAACACCCCATTTCAATGTGTGGTATTGGGGGGCCACTGGTCTATCACACCAGTTGTACAAAAAATTGGCCAGTAAGTTTGGCACTGTGTGTAGCAGAGTTAACGCAGCAAAAGAGGCAATATTTTTGCAGGACACAAATACACTTATAAAAGTATACTCAGATAACACCCCACTTAAATATGTGGTATTGGGGGGCCACTGGTCTATCACACCAGTTATAATACTTTAAAAGTGCTTTTGTCACTGTTTGTAGTATTGCTGCAGAAACGCTCAACACACCAGTCACAATGCTGCACAGTGCACAGTACAAATCCACTATAATATGCTTTCTATATTACAAAGTATATTATACGTGGATTACACCCCTATATAGTGCACTGCACACCTATACCAAATACCAGTCCTTAAAATGACTTTTGTGGACCTTAACAGAACGATTTGTGTCATTGACGATCTGTCCCTGGTGCACACAGCAAACCTCTCCCTACATTGACAAAAGGCAGAATGTAAAATGGCCGACAGCTCAGGTCTATTTACAGGGTATGTCCATGTGCTGAAATGTTTTAATTGGCTGTCCAGTTCCACCTGATGGCTGTGTCATGGGTCAAAGTTCTCCCCAATGTAAACTAATATGGCCGCCGCGAAAAAAGCCATATGTTCGCAAAATTGGCGGGCTGCGAACGAGCAAAGATCGCCACAAACTGACCGCCGGGCGAACCGCAAGGCCATCCCTAATTAAGGGAAATCTTCCGGTCCAGAAGTGCTTAAGTATCTCTCTTTGAACTATTCAAAGATTATTAAAAGGTTTGTCTAGGTAGTTAGTCTAGAAGGCCGGGCATGTTATTTCTTTGGATGTAGTCTAAGTTCAGGTATAACAAGAGTATATATTAATTTATTATCATACATTTCAGGTCCCAATCACTTTTTTTGTATGTTTCTTGATCCTGCTCCTCTAGAGGTTTAATATTCAGGTATATTAAATAAAGACAGTTGAGATCTAAACAGATGAAATAATGTTCTAAAAATGGATTTTGTAAGTATCATTATCTGGTCCCATTTTTTTTAGGGGGGCATTTTCTAAGAGGCGATGCTTTCTTTTAGAGACTGGAAAAAAACAAAAATCAAGCGCACCCTTAACAAATCTGCTTTGATAGCATTCAAAGGATATAATGAGTTTGCAACCTAATTACACCATAGTGCAGGATACTCTCATAAGAGAGAAAATTGAAAATGGCCTGCCCTGACCATTTAACCACTTCAGCTCTGGAAGGTTTTATTCCCTAAAGACCAGGCTATTTTATGCGATTGTTTTACCTGAAAATTGTGCGGCCGCAAAAAACATGTCTTTTTTTTCCCCACAAATAGAGCTTTATTTTGGTGGTATTTGATCACCTCTGCTGTTTTTATTATTTGCACTATAAACAAAAAAATATTGACAATTTTGAAAAAAAAAATGTATATATATATTTTTTTTACTTTCTGCTCTAAAACATTCCCAATAATTTTTTTTTTTTTTAATCAATTTTTATCATCAATTTAGGCCAATATGTATTCTGCTACATATTTTTGGTAAAAAATCCTAATAAGTGTAGTTTGATTTGTTTGGGAAAAAGTTATAGCGTCTACAAACTATGGAATACATTTATGGACTTTTTATTTTTTTGTCTTTGCTAGTAATGGCGGCGATCAGTGATTTTTAGCGGGACTGCGACATTGCGGCAGGCAAATCTGACACTAAGGGGGTAATTTACTAACACTGGAGAGTGCAAAATCTGGTGCAACTCTGCATGGAAACCAATCAGCTTCCAGGTTTTATTGTCAAAGCTTAATTGAACAAGCCAAAGTTAGAAGCTGATTGGCCACCATGCACATCTGCACCAGATTCTGAGTGCATCAGTTTTAGTAAATCTACCCCTAAGTGACACTTTTTGGGGACCAATCACACCAATACTTTTATCAGTGCTAAAAAAAAATGCACTGTTACTGTATAAATGACACTGGCAGGGAAGGGGTTAACACCAGGGGTGATCAAGGGGTTAAGTGTGCTCCTAGGTAGTGCTTTCTAACTGTCGGGAGAGTGGATGTACTAGAGGGGCTGAAACACAAGATCTCTCTCTTCCTCTGTGACAGAACAGCGGTCTGCCTTGTTTACATAGGCAGACGGTCACTCTGTCATTCTCCTGCATGATAGCGGGTGGTGCCGCCAAGAACCCCTGCATGAAATCACATACCTATTTTGCGCAGCTTGGCCGCCCTGCCGCAGTATATACATGGTGGGCCGTCTGGAAGTAGTTAATATACTGTAGAACTGTAGATGTATATTAAAAAAAAAGAGCTTCTCCTCATTTACTAAGCTCTGGGGCAACTGCTCTAGCAGAGTGCACAGTCTATTTGCCTTTAGTAAATCAAACCCATAGACTGTGCACTTTGCAAGTGCAGTTGCACTACTTTTTCTTAGTAAATGTAATGTGGTAAAGCTTTGTAAATAATACCCAATCAGGTGCAAGGAAAATAAAAATTTAACATTTTTGCTTGCAAATGATTTGGCAATGGAAATCAGCAGAGCTTTACCACAAAGGCTCTGGGGAAAATAAGGGCAACTGCACTGGCAAAGTGCACAATCAGTTTGCCTTTAGTAAATCCACCCCAGTGTGTGTGTAGTATGCCCTGTCCTTCAGAACTGAAATACAGGAGTTACTGTGTAAGCTGTAGACGCTGCTACATATGGTGCCAGTTAGAGCAACCTGACAAGTAAAGAAAAAAATATATATATATATATTTTTTTTTTTTCAAAAAATTGTTTGTCCCTATGTAACCATTATTTTACCCCGATCAGTCCAAATTTACTCATATTTTTTTCTTTGCCTTCTACCTTATTATTATATTATATTATATTATATTATATTATATTATATTATATTATATTATATTATATTATATTATGTTATGTTATGTTATGTTATGTTATGTTATATTTTATATTATGTTATGTTATATTATATTATATTATATTATATTATATTATATTATATTATATTATATTATATTACATTATATTATATTACATTATAATTTATATTACATTACATTACATTACATTATATTATATTATATTATAATTTATATTATATTACATTACATTATATTATATTATATTATATTATATTATATTATATTATATTATATTATATTATAATTTATATTATATTACATTACATTATATTATATTATATTCTATTACATTATATGATATGATATTATATTATATTTTATTGTATTATATTATATTATATTATATTATATTATATTATTATCATGCTGAATTAATTTTTTATTCTATTATTTAAACCATTGATATTTAAACTTTTTGTATTTAAAAAAAGGCATTTAAAAAAAAAAAAAACATTATTCCGTGTACATATAACTTTGAATCTCTTTGTACGATAATTTAATAGAGGACAATTACATAGCAGAATGTATACTTTTATCTATAGAAACAATATCTATAAACTATCACTATCAATAAACATAGTATCAATAAACAAATTAAAGTAGAAAAAAAAAGTTGGCTTGTATAAAAAAATATACCGTAAAAAAGCTTTGTTTGGTAAATGTGTACTTGTATTTACAGAAACAATATCTGTAAACTATCACTATCAATAAACATAGTATCAATAAAATATCACTAATTAAAGTAGAAAAAAAGTTTTGGCTTGTATAAAAAATATACCATAAAAAAGCTTTGTTTGGTAAATGTATACATTTATCTACAGAAACAATATCTATAAACTATGACTATCAATAAACATAGTATCAATAAACTATCACTAATTCAAGTAGAATTTTTTTTTGGCTTGTATAAAAAAAATATACCATAAAAAAACTTTGTTTGTCCTAAAAAAATAAAAAAATAAATAAATAAATAATATAAGTATTTTTTTTTTTTTTTTGCATAAATGATGACAATGTTATTGATGAATAAGCATCAGGTCAAAACAGAACCTCACAGCACATCAGAAATGTAAAAATTGCTGTTGTACGTAGGGAGTGTACAGGTATAAGAACTGAACTGGTTGAACAGGACCCTTAAAGACCCTAAAAAAAAAATCATGCTACTATTGCTTGCATTGGGGTTGATTTACTAAATGCAAACTAAATAAAGGCAAACAGACTTTGCAAGAGCAGTTGCTCCAGAGCTTAGTAAATGAGCAGAAGCTCTGCTGACTTCCATCCTCCAATCATGCACAAGCAAAAATGATATATATATATTTTTTTGTTTTTTGTTTTTTTTCCTTGCATTTGATTGGGTATTCTTTGTAAAGACAAAGCTTTATCTTATTCACTAAGCTCTGGAGCAACTGCACAATCTATTTGCCTTTAGTAAATCCCTACCACTGCGTCTCTTTACACAATCCCTTTTTTCCTGTTGACATCTTAACAATTAATGTTTATAAAGCTTTAAATAACTATAAGAAAATATTAAACTATTTGGAAAAAGTTTTACTTCTATCCAGTATAAAGCGTTACTTTTATAAGCCTAGGCACACAAGGGCTTTGTCTACTCTCTATGGGATCATTCATTCTCTCTACCAAGATTGTGTATAAATATTTCTTCTTCGTCAGTAAGGATTTATTCATCAGTATTAATCGACATTTCGAGTGAACTGCATATTTTTTGTATTGTATAGAGAAAAGACAACTTTCCAGCTTTTATTTTTTTAGCTTTCTTCTCCCTAGCTCTAATTTTTATTTACTTAATTCATCATTTACTCATTTTATGTTTATGCTAAATAGCTAAAACATAGCTAAACATATGCTAAAATATAACTAAAACACTGATCAGGAATATTATTTTAATATTTATAGAAATATACATTAAATATAAATATATTTACTTGTATTCAGTAATTTAAAAAAAAAAATATTCTGTATTAATGCTAATTTATTTTTAAAAACATCAAATATGGCTCAAAATCATGGATCTTTATTAAATGGTGTAAGTGCATTTTATTTTTCATTTTTTTTTTCTTTTTAACAAGATGAAACTTAACCTTTATTATTCCATGTCTCAGAATGAAAGCTACTAGGTACATAAAATGTTTTCCTTTTTTTAACATACTGTATGTTTTTCTTCTTTATTGTTATGGAGATTTTAGTTATTTTTTTTTACTATTATAGGGCTCATTTGCAGCTATGTGTTTTAACACATGCCAATGCATGTACATACTGTAGGTTAGTCATTGTTTTAAATGGCGCTCTTTGTTATCTGTACAATGCATTGACCAACATTATTCCATTTTTGATGCAATCATATTGTACCACTTTTTAAATTTCTAGCTAACCTTGGTTGGCACTAATTTACCCATTCCTTCCCTGCTCCCCTTAACTATTATTTTTCTGCTAATTTTTTTATTTACCTTTTTGTTTTGTTTTTTTGTTTTTCTTACATTTTTCAGTCCAATTTAGCAAGAAAATATAAAAAAAAAAAAAAATCAATTTGCAAATACCATGTTTTGTACCAGAAACATAATTTTACTGTCATTTTAGACAGGATAAAAAACAAAATGTACAGTAAACCTTTAAAAATAATACTGGTCAATACAGGAAAAAGATCAAAGATTGTAAGCTCCAAGAAGCAAGGCCCTCTGATTACTCCTGTATTGAATTGTTTTGTAACTGTACTTTCTGCCCTTGCATTGTAAAGCACTGCTTTACAATGTTGGCGCTATAAAAATCCTGTATGATAATAATATTAATAATATTAATGAAAGGTGTGACCATTATTCTGCATGGATTTACAGAATCCTTACTTATTAGTTATTTAAAAAAAATATTTTTTTAAAACTTAAAATGAATTCCTATTTTACAGTTCTTTCTAACCTGTTTGGCTTTAATCAACTCCTTCCTTCCCTTCTCCCCTTAGGCTAGGTATGATATTCGCCTGGAATATGGAAATAGATAATACAGATAGGGAGGGGTGTTAATCAAAGGTGTGACTATTATTCTGCATATAACCATATAGATTTAAAGAATCGTTACTTAGTTATTTATAACTTATAAACTATAAGTTATTTTTTTTTTTTACATAAAATGCATTACTATTTTACAATTTTTTTCTAAATTTCTAGCTAACCCTAGTTGGCCTTAATCAACTCCTTCCTTCCCTTCTCCCCTTAGGCTAGGTATGATATAGGCCAGGGATATGGAAATAGATAATACATATAGGGAGGGGTACCATCATCCTAACAATAGAGATCTGAAGAGAGGTTTAGGAGCACCCCTTATCTGCCCCCAACAAAGGGATAAATGTACTATCTCTATGACTCCCAAGGATTACAATAGCCTTGATACAATATAAAATGTTATTTATCCATGGTTAAAAACAGGGAAATATGTCTAAAAAGACATATTATTCTCCCCTAACTATTTTTTTTTTCTGCTGATTATTATTTTTTTATTTTTTTGTACTTTTTTATTGTTTTTATTTTTTTTTTACATTTTTCAGTTCCATTTAACAAGAAAATATTGAAAGGTAATTTTTATTTTTTTCTTATCTTCAAAAAACTTTGCCATGCTTTGTACCAAACATAATTTAACTGTAGACAGGAAAACATGTTCCAGAGGTAAACTCACCGGCACCACATGCCTTTATGAAAGCATAAAACACAAAGAGAGATGCTCCCGTAGGAGCTGGAATTTTTTAGGTGCCAATAACTGGAGAATGAATAAAATTTTTATTAAATTCATTAAAATAATTATTAGGGCAAGACATATACAGACAGCAGTAATAAAATCACTCCAACATTCAAGTATTCTGGAGATTGGTCAACATGGTCTAAGTAGGAGCTGGGATTTTTTAGGTGCCAATAACTGGAGAATGAATTAAAAATGATACATATTTTATTAAATTCATTAAAAATAATTATTAGGGCAAGACATATACAGACAGCAGTAATAAAATCACTCCAGCATTCAAGTATTCTGGAGATTGGTCAACATGGTCCAAAGTTGATGAAACTTCTTAGGGTGACAATCCCAACATGTTTCGCCCACAAATTCGGCTTCTTCAGGGGATAATGTATTATCACACCACTGTGCATTAGAGCGGGTTCACGCTACTCCGACTTGTCAGGCGACTTGGTCGCCTGACAAGTAGCGCTCCATGCTGTGCAATGGAACCGTTCTAATCAGAGTGACTTAAGTCGCTCCGACTTAGAAAAAGGTTCCTGCACTATTTTTGGGTGAAGTCGGAGAGACTTGCATTGACTTCTATTATGGTAAGTCGTTTGCAAGCCGCGATGAAGTCGTGCTGCACGGGCGACTTCAAAGTCGCCCAAAAGTCGGGGCGACTTTGAGTCGGAGTAGTATGAACCGGCTCTTAGAACACAGACTGGTCATCCAGATTTCCACTTATTTATAAGGAGGAATCAACTAAACACCAATCAAACTGATTCAGACAGATATCCACCAGTGGGTTATAGGGTAAGGCTCTCATGTGTTGGCCGCAGGAAGAAGAAATCAGGTCTTTAAAATAACCACCAGTGCTACCAGCAGAATGTGTCAGAAACAATTGTACCCTAGATGTCCACTTCTATACTGGGGGATCTACTCCACAAGTGCACTCCCAAGCCACCAATGGAAAAAGGAGTTCAAACTGGAACCTTTGACAGTAAATCAGCATGACTGTCATGGCTTCCCCGCTATCAATACAGAAAAAAAAAACATTTTTTATTTTTAAGTAGCCATGTAATGTCTCCTCTGCAAAAAATGAACCTACCTGCCTGTTTGCAGACTTCTTGAAAATGTAAACTGTGCTGTGCATGTGCAGCTCAGTTTACATTCTGGCACAATGCTTTTGCTCTGGGATGTCTGGACTCCTGCACATGCGTGGGAGTGACATTATCCAAAAGCAGCCAATCAAGATGTCAAAACCATGTCTACCTCCTAAAATAATCAATAATGGTAAACAGTGGCGCATAGCAGAAAAAACACCCATGGATGGAGTGATTGAATGAATAATAACTTAATACAAACTAGTGATCGACCAATATTGTTTTTTTATTGCCGATACCGATACCGATATTTTGGTCATCGCATATCGGTATCGGCCGATATTGGCCGATAATTTCGTACATTAATTTTTTTTTTTCTACAGGTACTCTTGTGGAGGGATCTGGGGGTCTAAAATACCTCAAACCCCTCCTCTGCACTTTAAAGCATTCAAAACTCCAAGTTTGGCTTTTTTTTAATTTGGCGCCGAGTACCCGGAAGTTTTTATATCGGGTTTATTATCGGGTTTTTACATGGAGACCCGATCAGAGCCGAATGCGGCTTTGATTGGGTCTTCTCTTTGGCGGCCATGCAAGCTGGTTTCCTGGGTCTCCCGGTGGGACGGGAGACTCGGCCGAGCCACGGAAGGCGGTGGGAGGGGGGGCGTCCCCTCCCGATCCTTGTAATGACAGCCGAGCAGCTTCTCAGCCGCATCGGTTGTCATTACAAGACAGCCGACCGTTGGCTATGGACGCTGGTACAGGGGTGATGCCTCTAGCTGTAGGCATCACTCCGGTACATGCACTTTCCTGAAATATCGGCAATATCTGTAACCTCAGGGGCCGATTCCGATATATACCGGGGAAAGTGCATATCGGCTCCCGATATATCGGCTTCGCCGATAATCGGTCAATGCCTAATACAAACGTCCATAAATAGATAAATTAATGAATATTGTAAAGTTCATATAGGAGACACTTCTGATGTTAGCTGTCCACCACACCACGTGAATGTGTAACATCGCTCCCTCTTGGTAATTCACTCACCAGATGAATATCAAATACTCGCATATCCAGCAAGACAGGGAAACCTCTTACAGGTTTAGTAATAATCCAACTGATATTCACCAACTAATGGCACCCCATAATAATATATGGCAAATAGAGGGGAAATGAAAGATAACCATGATACCGTAATAGCATACAAACTTTTATTCAAGTAAAAATCTTCATAAATTACACTCAAATTTCCCAAATGGTAAACTGGCAAAATGAATTCACAGGTCGTGGTTGTGGTGAATACAAATGTGACTTTCTCCGTGTCTCTACTATTCCTCTCCAAACTTCGTAACCTTACGGATATGCGAGTATTTGATATTCATCTGGTGAGTGAATTACCAAGAGGGAGCGGTATTACACATTCACATGGTGTGGTGGACAGCTAACATCAGAAGTGTCTCCTATATGAACCTTACATTATTCATTCATTTATCTATTTATGGACATTTGTATTAAGTTATTATTCAATCAATCACTCCTTCCATGGGTGTTTTTTCTGCTATGCGCCACTGTTTACCATTATTGATTTTTTTAGGAGGTACACATGGTTTTAATATTTGTTTTCTTCAAAGTGGCAGCTGTTTAATTTATTGTGAATTCTTAATCACTTATTATTCAACCTGACTTTTAGTGCTGAGGCACAGTGGTAGGTTCCATTTTATTAGAGTGCCTTCAGGGTGGACCTAGCATTTTTAGCCATAATAAAAAAGAACAGGCGCCGCTGTAGTAAGCCAAGACTTTATTGCATAACAAAACGATGTATTAACTTACATTAAGGATAGCTTCAATCCATATTCCGTGTAACGATGTTTCCTAGCGTCTAGTCTACACTGTTCCGGCCGTCCTGCGGAAGGACGTCTGAGGAAGGAGCCGAGTACGCATGCTCCGAAACACGTTACGTCACTTCCGGTTAGCCTGCGTTCCATTGCGGCTTCCGGTTCAACCAGCTCCGTAGACCAGCTTCCTAGAACGTCACTTCCTGGCCGCAGGATGGCCGGAACAGTGTAGACTAGACGCTAGGAAACATCGTTACACGGAATATGGATTGAAGCTATCCTTAATGTAAGTTACTACATCGTTTTGTTATGCAATAAAGTCTTGGCTTACTACAGCGGCGCCTGTTCTTTTTTATTGTTGCCAGTGGGATTTTTTGAGTTTAACCGCCAGTGCTGCCCTGAATGTGGGCTACTTGGACAGTCCAAAAAAGCACCCATTGGTCATCTTCTGTGTTTTTTTTTGGTGGACATTCCTCCTGGTAACACCTATCTCCTTTAGCATTTTTAGACAATCAGGATGACCGAAGACCGACACCTGGAAGAAGCCAGGGCTCTGGTGAAAGAGCTTGTGGGTATCAGCCAGTTGAGGCAGAGGTAAGTATTGTGGACTTTAGTTCCAATTTAAATGCTAATCAGAAGTATACATATTGAAGGTTGGATTTGGTGTTTATGGATAGGGTAAAAACATTCACAGTCCATCTTTGCTATACAGTACATACACATTGACTAGTGTTCAGGGCTGTTAGAAAACATGGGGCACCATACAACTTTCCTAAACGGGTCCCCCCAACCCCCCCCCCCCAGGGTGCAGCAGAAAAGCAGCACTGACTTTATCTGCCTACACCTCAAAATGGAAACAAAGTCCCTACTCTGCTCCCACCTCCTGGGCCCTTCCTTTAACCTGATGGGGCACAGAGAAATGTGATTTAAGCCCTGGTAAGCAACTAGAAGTGAGGGTGTGGTCTAGTAATTTCCATGGATTTATTTAGGCAGGAATGGACAATAAAGCTACCCTGGGCCCCCCTGTTTAGCTGATGGGGCCTGGGCCCAGTACAACTGGACTAGTTGTATTGCCTTATCAGCGGCCCTGCTTGTGTTTTATCCATTTAGATACCTTACAACAGGGGTCTTCAAACTATGCCCCTCCAGTTTTTCAGGAACTACAATTCCCATCGTGCCTAGTCATGTTTTTGAATCTCAGAGTTTTACAATGCCTCATGGGATGTGTAGTTCCACAACAGCTGGAGGGCTGTAGTTTGAGGATCCCTGCCTTACAAGAACAGAAAACTTTTCACATACATCTGCCTGAGACCACTATCCTGATCCTGATCCACCCTAGAACATCAACTACTTACCTGGAGTGGACAAGTTTTGTGGAGGATTGATCCATCCTTTAAAGGGATCAAAGGCGATTTAGGTCCTTGCGACCTAAAGCTATCTGGTAAGAAGCAAAAATGTCCTACTTTTACCAAGAGCACAAAATTGGAGCACAAAAGCACTTTGAAGATTCTATTTATTTATTTATTTACTATAACGGACTATTTCACCATTTGCACTAATCATTTTATATATTAAGGATTTGACTGTCAGCCATATGCGATTTTATGCAAATCCAGTAATTTAATTATTTATATTTTATCACCATTGTCACATTTATGATTTAAATCATCACCTAAGTCACAATATATAATACTACAGTGCGTATATTATTTGGTATATTTTATCATTTTATTAGGTATCATAAACTATTTATACATTGGTTATAAATTTTTGATACAGATGCTATTTATATCACTTATCTTGAATATATATTTATTTATCATCACAAGATATACACATAAGCCCTCTATATTACCAAAGCTAATTTTTTTCATTAGTTTTAACATTTGTTGTTTTTTTGGTATTTTACCATAAAATAAAAAAGAGCAGCAGGTATCCCACATCCTACATAGGGCTAGACACGAAAACTAGGCACCTTCACCCTGATAAAGAACAGAAAACTACCTGAAGATCTGCCAGAAACGTATTTTGCTCCCATGTGCTATATTGCATTGGAAACTCTCAGCATTGTTGTGGACTGGGTGGTATCAGCCCTGCATAGTTGTCTTTTGCTAAACTACTTAACCACTTCTGGACCAGAAGGATTTACCCCCTTAATGACCAGGCCATTTTTTGTGATTCGGCACTCCGTTACTTTAACTGACTGATTGTGCAGTCCTGCAAAGCTATACCCAAATAAATGATAAATAATTGATGTCCTTTTTTCCCACAAATAGAGCTTTCTTTTGGTGGTATTTGATCACCTCTGCGATTTTAATTTTTTGCGCTACAAAAAAAAAAAAACTACAATTCTGAAAAGAAAAAACAATATTTTTTACTTTCTGCTATAAAACACATCCAAGGGTCACATTGTGTCAATGGGTTACATGGATGTTTGTAAACTATTTTACTTACTCATAATTTTGGTAAAGAAAACCCAACGCTGGACTGCCATTCTCAGTAGCAGAAACTAATATAAGGTGCCGATAGTTATAATTTCTAATATTATTTTATGTTTGCTTTTTTTTGTTACACAAACCCATTATATAAGAACACAATCACAGCTATTTTCCTTCTTGGGTTCCGCGGCAAATATAATGTGTTGCTCTTCATCCCAAGGACAGAGCAGCAGAAAGGTCTAAGAGTTTAAGTATGGAGAAATGGCCTTTGATTTTAGCAGTTACTAGGTCATTAGTGAGTTTCTGTAGAGCAGTTTTAGTGGAATATTGTGGGAGTTGTGGGAGGAACATAGACTGTACGGGGTCAAGAAGGTTGTTATAGGTGAGGTAGCAACTCATCTGGTTGTGGACAAGGTATTCAAGAAACCAGGAGGCAAACAGGAGCAGAGAGATGAGTCTTAAGTTGGTCAAGCAGGTGGGGTCTAGTGAAGGTTTTTTAAGTATAGGGGGAACAAGTGCATGTTTGAGAGGGGAGGTTTCAAGGTCTTATCTTGTCCTCCTGTTGGCAGCCATCTTGGACATGTGGTTGTAACGTTGGGACCCAACTCGGTAACAGAAGTGAAACACTTGCCCGAGGTGCCAGTGGAGAGGGGAAATTGAAGATGTGGGCTACGGAGTGTAGAATAGAGAAGGAATGGGGCTGTAGTAGTTGTTAAGGTCCAGGGACAAGTGGTGAGGAGGACCTCAGAAAGGAGTTTGGCAACAATGGTAACAGGGTCAAAGGGGGGAGATATATATATATATATATATATATATATATATATATATATATATATATATATATATATATATATATAAAGGTATATATGCGGCAGGCAGTCTAGAAGCCGTTAATTTCCTATAATCAACAGCCCCATCTAGTGACCATAATGCAGTATTTTCCTGAAATACTTCAATCAGGTAAATACCACATTTTGGCCACCAGATGGGGCTGATGATCATAGGAAATTAACATTTTAGGGAAATGAGGGGGATTATTTGTGACAGCTTTTTTAATATCTATAAATAGACCCCTAACGGTCACATTGTGTGGATAGGTTACATGGATGTTTGTAAACTATTTTACTTATAATTTTGGTATAGAAAACCCAGCGCCGGACTGCCATTCTCAGTAGCAGAAACGAATGTAAGGTGCCGATAGTTCTAATCTCTAATATAATTTTATGTTTGCTTTTTTTTTATTACACAAAGCCATCGTATAAGAACAACATCACAGCTATTTTCCTTCTGGGGTTCCATGGCATGGGCAGATTTAATGTATTCCTCTTCATCTTGCTACTTATCATTTACTGTGTGACGATATGTGGCAACGTCTTGATTATCACACTGGTGTCCATCAGCAAGACCCTCCACTCTCCCATGTACTTCTTCCTCACTCAGCTCTCCATAGCTGACATCTTGTTGACCACAGATGTTTCCCCCTTCATGCTAAATATTGTACTACATCAAGGTGCCTCCATTTCTTTTCCTGGATGTATCACTCAGATGTATTTTTTCATTTTAGCTGAGGGTTTTGAATGTTTTCTTTTGACCATGATGTCCTATGACCGCTACCTAGCCATTTGTTCTCCATTGTACTATTCCTCCATTATGAACCACATGCTTTGCGTGAAATTAATTGTTGCCTCTTGGCTCTTAGGCTGTTTGGTTGCACTGATTCTGGTAGAAGGAATAGCTCAACTATATTTCTGCAGGTCAAATACCATTGACCATTTCTTTTGTGATTTTTACCCTGTGATGGACATCTCTTGCTCAGATATGTCTTTGCCTGAAATAGAAGCCCCCTTATTGTGCTTTCTCGTGATTGTCTTGCCGTTCTTTGTGATCGTAATTTCATACGCGTATATTGTTTTAACCATATTAAAGATATCCTCCAGTTCTGGAAAACTAAAATCCTTTTCAACTTGTAGCTCCCACCTGACAGTTGTGTCAATATTTTATGGGACTCTAATTGCCACGTACATAATTCCAAATGAAGGACAGACAAAGATTCTCAGTAAGACGTTGGCATTTCTATACACTGTGTTTACCCCATTACTAAATCCTTTTATATACAGTTTGAGGAATGAAGACATTAAAGAAGCTTTAAGAAAAATCATACATAACCAAAATGCTTTCTATTCAAAGTCTTGGATGAAACATAAAAATCAATTTGATGTATAAACTGTCTGAAATAATACCCAAGAATTATCATAACTTGCTATTGACCTATGCAGTTTATTTATTTATTAACATTTTTTAAAATTTAATTCATTAATAAAATTAATTAACTAACTTATTCACCAGCATTTTTTCCAAGCGTTTTATTTTCCAATAAAAAATAGTCGTTCTTGTTACAATGTGCATTATTATTATTATTATTGTTATTTAGGATTTAGATAGTGCCAACCATTTGCACTTTACAAAATAAAGGGAGGCATTACAATTACAACACAGTTCAATACAGTAGGAATAGGAGGGCCCTGCTCATGGAGCTTACAATCTAAAGAGAGGAGGAGGAGCTACAAAAAGTCAAAGCAGCAAGGGATGATCTGATGAAGGTGGTCAAAGTACAATTTGTAGCTGGAGGTGGGGTAGGATTCCCTGAATAAATTTGTTTTTAAGGATCAACTAAAAGTGGTAGGAGTAGGAGCTAACCAGACATACTGGGGTAGGGAGTTCCAAAAGATAGAATAGGTTCTGAAGAAGTCCTGAAGGTGAGCATGGGAGGAGGTGATAAGGGAGCTAGAGTGCAAGATGTCTTGGGAATAGCGGAGTGGATGATTTGGGCAATATGTTGACATGAGGTTGGTGATGTAACTGGGGGCAATGTTATGGATGGCTTTGTACATTGTGGTCAGTATTTTTTAGAGTGGGCTAGTGAAAGCCAGTGAAGGGATTGGCAGATAGGGCCAGCAGCCACGGATCGGTTAGTGAGGTGTATAAGTCTAGCAGCAGCATTAATGATAGACTGAAGTGGGGATAGCCTGTATGGAGGTAGGCCGGCAAGAAGGGAGTTGCAGGAGAAACCCAGAGAGTTAATATGTTGTTTTTTGGTATCATTAGTAAAGAAGGGGTGAATTCTGGAACTGTTATGTGTAACTCATTATCCCAAGGACAGAGCAGCAGAAAGGTCTAAAAGTTTGAGTATGGAGAAATGGCCTTTGATTTCAGCAGTTACTAGGTCATTAGTGAGTTTCTGTAGAGCAGCTTTAGTGGAATGTTGTGGGAGTTATGGGAGGAACATAGACTGTACGGGGTAGAGAAGGTTGTTATAAGTGAGGTAGCAACTCATCTGGTTGTGGACAATTTATTCAAGAAACCTGGAGGCAAACAGGAGCAGAGAGATGATTCTTAAGTTGGTCAAGCAGGTGGGGTCTAGTGAAGGTTTTTTAAGTATGGGGGTAACAAGTGCATGTTTGAGAGGGGAGGGAAGGGTGTCAGTGGAGAGGAAAAATTGAAGATGTGGGCTACGGAGTGTAGAATAGAGAAGAAATGGGGCTGTAGTAGTTGTGAAGGTCCAGGGATAAGTGGTGAGGAGTAGGGATGATCGAACTTTTGAAAAGTTCGGTTCGACCAGAACACCCGAACCTCCCAAAGGTTCGGCCCGGATTTCAGAACCCCATTGAAATCAATGGGACCAGAACTTCGGTAATCAAAAAACACAATTTTGAAGCCCTAAAACCCAATAAATGTCCCTAAAAAGTGTCTAGGGCTCTGGGTCAGGCCCCAGGGACTATTAATCACACAAAAAAAGTTCTTAAAAATTGTAATTTTTGATAGAGAGCCAATTATTGGAAAAATTAAAAAAAAAAAAAATTCTTTGGATTTAGTGTCTTGGGGGTCTAAAAAGTGTACCTGTGAAGTTTCAGCTCTGTGGCATGTCCAGAACCAGAAAAAAAGTTTGTTTGTATTGGTGCACTTATAGAACAGGGATATGGCTCCGCTCTTTTCACACCTTGCCGGTTTTGTAGCAAGGGTTTTTTTTGGGCGTTTTTGGGGGGTTATTGGAGGCAGGCATAACATCAGAACTTCTGTGTAGGGGTATATATACACACACACTTATATGTATATATACACATACACATATATAGGTGTAAAAGTAGCAGAACACTATACTTGCGCTAATGAAATAATTCACACCCATATGGCTCCGCTCCTATAACACCTATATATGTGTATGTGTATAAATACATAGAAGTGTGTGTGTATATATACCCCTATACACAAGTTCAGATGTTTTGCCTGCCTCCAAAGACCCCAAAAAAATGCCCAAAAAAACGCCTGCGCCAAAAAAAAAAAAAAACGCCCAGGTGTGTTATTAGCGCAAGTATAGTGTTCTGCTACTTTTACACCTATATATGTGTATGTGTATATATACATATAAGTGTGTGTGTATATATACCTCTACACAGAAGTACAGGTGTTATGCCTGCCTCCAATAACCCCCAAAAAATGCCCAAAAAAACGCTTGCTACAAAACCGGCAAGGTGTGAAAAGAGCGGAGCCATATCCCTGTTCTATAAGTGCACTAATACAAACTAACTTTTTTTTTCTGGTTCTGGACGTGCTACAGAGCTGAAACTTCACAGGTACACTTTTTAGACCCCCCAGACCAAAAATCACACAAAAAAGTTCTTAAAAATTGTAATTTTTGATAGAGAGCCAATTATTGAAAAAAAAAAAAAAAAGTTTGTTTGTATTAGTGCACTTACAGAACAGGGATATGGCTCCGCTCTTTTCACACCTTGCCGGTTTTGTAGCAAGCGTTTTTTTTGGGCATTTTTTGGGGGTTATTGGAGGCAGGCATAACATCTGTACTTCTGTGTAGAGGTATATATACACACACACTTATATGTATATATACACATACACATATATAGGTGTAAAAGTAGCAGAACACTGTACTTGCGCTAATGAAATCATTCATACCCATATGGCTCCGCTCCTATAACACCTATATATGTGTATGTGTATAAATACATAGAAGTGTGTGTGTATATATACCCCTATACACAAGTTCAGATGTTTTGCCTGCCTCTAAAGACCCCAAAAAATGCCCCAAAAAAACGCCTGCATTAACACACCTGGGCTTTTTTTTTTTTTTTTTGGTGCAGGCGTTTTTTGGGCATTTTTTTGTGGTCTTTGGAGGCAGGCAAAACTTCTGAACCTCTGTATAGGGGTGTATATATATATATACACACACACTTATATGTATTTATACACATACACATATGTAGGTGTTATAGGAGCGGAGCCATATTGGTGTTAATTATTTCATTAGCCCAAGTATAGTGTTCTGCTATTTTCACACCTATATATCTGTATGTGTATATATACATACAAGTGTGTGTGTATACATACCCCTATACACAAGTTCAGATGTCATGCCTGACTCCAAACTTGTCCTCAAAAATGCCCTATAAACGCCTGCAGCAAAAGGCCGGCTGACAGGCGAGAAGCCATATTACTGTTCTCTAAGTGACCTAAGAGAAACGATCTTTTCTCTATAGCGGTCACCCTGACATGGAAGGGTTTGGTCACCCTGCCATAGCAGTCAGTGTCAGTTAACCCTACACTACACTACAGTCCCCTTACACTTAACACTTTCCCTACAGAAACTATATTTTTGAAGCTAACTAAAGTGGAAAATAGCACCCTAACTACACTAGATATCCCTTTCCTCACACTAATAATTGCTAAATGACACTTTGAAGCAGAAGTAACAGAACTGCTTCCATTCTCTTCCACAGCCCTGTATTAAAATGGTGGAGATTTGGCGGGGGCTATCTTATATACTGGGGGGCGTATTCACTAATGATTGGCCTCTGGACCCCCTAGTCACTCCAATCACATTCCTAGCATTCTCCTGCCCCCTCAATTGGCTTTTACTGATGGTTCTGGTCTAATCACGGCCTTTTAAAGACCATTTTTTGTCCCATTGCATTTTGGTCGGTTCTGGTTGCCGAATTCCGAACTTTTTCAGCTAAAAGTTCTAAATTCAGCCGAACCTCGAACAGTCAATGTTCAGGTCGAACCGATGGCCGACCCGAACTGTTTGATCATCCCTAGTGAGGAGGACCTCAGAAAGGAGTTTGGCAACAATGGTAGCAGGGTCAAAGGGGGAAGATATATATATATATATAAAGGTATATATGCAGCAGGCAGTCCAGAAGCCGTTAATTTCCTATGATCAACAGCCCATCTAGTGACCATAATGCAGTATTTTCCTGAAATACTTCAATCAGGTAAATACCACATTGTGGCCATTGGATGGGGCTGATGATCATAGGAAATTAACAGTTTAGGGAAATGAGGGGGATTATTTGTGACAGCTTTTTATATATATATATATGAATAGACCCCTAACGGTCACATTGTGTGAATAGGTTACATGGATGTTTGTAAACTATTTTACTTACTCATAATTTTGGTATAGAAAACCCAACGCTGGACTGCCATTCTCAGTAGCAGAAACGAATGTAAGGTGCCGATAGTTCTAATCTCTAATATTATTTTATGTTTGCTTTTTTTTGTTACACAAAGCCAAGAACAACATCACAGCTATTTTCCTTAACAAGAACAACTAAAAGTGGTAGGAGTAGGAGCTAACCAGACATACTGGGGTAGGGAGTTCCGAAAGATAGAATAGGTTCTGAAGAAGTCCTGAAGGTGAGCATGGGAGGAGGTGATAAGGGAGTTAGAGAGCAAGATGTCTTGGGAATTGCGGAGTGGATGATTTGGGCAATATGTTGAGATGAGGTTGGTGATGTAGCTGGGGGCAATGTTATGGATGGCTTTGTACATTGTGGTCAGTATTTTTTAGAGTGGGCTAGTGAAAGCCAGTGAAGGGATTGGCAGATAGAGCCAGCAGCCACGGATCAGTTAGTGAGGTGTATAAGACTAGCAGCAGCATTAATGATAGACTGAAGTGGGGATGGCCTGTATGGAGGTAGGCTGGTAAGAAGGGAGTTGCAGGAGAAACCCAGAGAGTGAATATGTTGTTTTTCCGTGTCATTAGTAAAGAAGGGATGAATTCTGGAACTGTTATGGAGGTTAAGGTGGCAAAATTTACCAGGTGATTAGATGTGTGGCTCAAAGGAGAGGTCAGAATCTAGGATTACACCTAACACCATGACATGTGAGAAGGGGCCAATAATAGTGCTATTGATCTCAATGGCAAAGTCATGGTAAAGTCATGAGGGAGAGATTGGGGAGGAGGAAATTTTAATAGCTCTGTTTGAGGAAATGGTGGGACATCCATACTGATATGTTGCTCTGTAATTTTAAGGAGGTAAATTAGGAGATCGAGAGGGTGAACTGGGGAGTGGAGAGAAATATCTGGGTGTTGCTGATAAAGAGGTGGTATTGAAAGCCATGGGACATCATCAGCTGGCCCAGGGAAGAGGTGTAGAAAGGAAATAGGAGAGGCCCAAGGGCTGAGCCTTGGGACACCCCAACTGAAAGAACCAGGAAAGAGAAGAGTGACAGAGGCCAAGGGAGGGGGGTATACTGAGAAAAAGTGGGTGCATGTCAAAGACAGCAGAAAGGTCCAAGAGTTTGATTACGGAGAAATGGCCTTTGATTTTAGCAATTACTAGGTCATTAAAAAAAGTTTTAGTAGAGCAGTTTCAGTGGAATGTTGTGGGAGTTGTGGGAGGAAGACAGACTGTATGGGGTCGAGAAGGTTGTTAAGTGAGGTAGCAACTCATCTGATTGTGGACAAGGTATTCAAGAAAAGTGGAGGCAAACAGGAGTAGAGAGATGAGTCTTAAGTTATTCAAGCAGGTGGGGTCTAGTGAAGGTTTTTATGTATGGGGGTAACCAGTGCATGTTTGAGAGGGGAGGTTTCAAGGTCTTATCTTGTCCTACTGTTGGCAGCCATCTTGGACATGTGGTTGTAACGTTGGGACCCAACTCGGTAACAGAAGTGAAACACTTGCCCGAGTGGCCAAGCAGTGCTTCTTATAAACCACTGCTTCTTATAAACTCTGATTGCATCATCACTTGCCTGCTTCCGGGGTGTCACACAGTGATGATACTGCACACCTAACTTTATCTATCACCTGATGGGTTGTAGTCCTTGCCTCTCCTTGCCAAGGCGCATCTATGCTAGCAGTCTTCTGTTCTCCATGTATGACCTGTCTTGGCTGACGACTCTCCTGGCTCTCGACCCCGCATTGGCATATGACACGGCTTTGGCAGACGACCTGGCATTGGCGGACTACCCGCTTCGGGACTCGACCCCAACTTGGATGACTACCTGCTTCTGAAATTGACCCTGGCTTGTTCCTGCTCTCACTTCCTCGCTCTTGCTGTGATTTTATTGTTGTTTATTGTTGTATATTTTTTAAATGAAACACTGCGTTCATCAAACATATATAAATGTTATTTTATATCTATCTCACACAAATGATATTAAATATGTAACGTAACTATGTAACTGGGTTGCAGGAAAGAGTGATGCTAGGAGAATTCCTCAAGGGCACCGCATCCCAATTGTAAAATACAAGAAAGTAAAAGAAGCCTCCATAGGTAGGAGAGCTAGGGATTTTTAATGTGCCAAATAATTCTGGTCATAACATATTTCTAAAAATATAGATTTTTATTGATCAAAAATGTAAAATAACATAGCCAGACCACACTGTTAAAAAATTCCTGTATACATTTTTCAACTTTCACATAGATTGTTTGTGGTATTGTCGCAGAGTAGCAATCCTGACATGTTTCACCAGACGCAGTTTCTTCGGGGGATGTATTTAATGCTGTATTTAATGGTGGATCACACTTAGCAACTTTGGCGTTTCTTCCTGTGCCAGGCAGGCACTTCCTATGCAAGCACCCACGATTTTAATAAAGCAGGATTACACTATTTGTGGCTTCTTGTGTTTCCCATTTACCCATATTTGAATGAGTGATCTAGGGAACCATCCCAGGAGGAGAGAGGAGGAGTAAAGTGTCCTTTCCCATTGATTTAGATGTTGATTGAGCGTTATAGGTCTGTGTGACCTGCCCATTTCTGGTGAGCACATATATATATATATATATCACAGCTCACGAGGTGGACTATTCTCAGTTGGCACATTTGGTCTTGGAACTATGGTCAATTGTCACAGGCTCTAAGAAACAAATCAGAGCTGCATCGCTTTAAATGCAAATATTCGGCTGTTTGATATCAAAAGTGAGCCCCAGATGGTCTTGATAGTCAACCAAAGGAAGGGTAGTTAGACTACTTGAATTTTCCTGGTAGTCAAATCCAAGGATCCCTATGATCAGAGTTAAGCCCACTATGGTTCAGAGACAACGGATGTCTGTATTTCTTTGTATATTGGAGGACACCACTGAGCACCAGCTTTCGTGGCCCAAATTTCACATGCAGCGGTCCGTGTCTTGCAGCTCCCCGCCGACACTGTCGGCTCAGTGGTGTCCTTCAATATACAAAGAGAGTAGCATTAAACACATCCCCTGAAGAAACCGCGTCTGGTGAAGCATGATTGCTACTTTGAAGCTACTTTGAAGCTTCTGATTGCTACTCTGTGACAATACTGCAAACAATTTGGTGAAACATGTCGGGATTGCTACTCTGCAACAATACCTTATGTAAAGTTTGAAAAATGTCTACAGGCACATGTGAGGTATCGCCGCGATCGCCAGAGCTACACTCTAACTCTAAACTGGTAACTGTTAAAAAATTTTAAAGCGTCGCCTATGGAGATTTTTATTGACTGTAGTTTGTCGGCATTCCGCAGGTGTGCGCAATTTCAAACCATAACTTGTTGGGTATTCCGTTATACTCGGCATGACATCATCTTTTACAATATACAAAAAAATGGGCTAACTTTACTGTTTACTTTTTTTTAAATGCAGTGAAATGTGATTTTTCATAATTTAAAAAAAAAATGGCGTTTGAAAGACCGCTGCGCAAATACCGCATGACAAAAAATATTGCAAAGACCGCCATTTTATTCTCCAGAGACTTTGCTAAAAAATATATATAATGTTTGGGGGTTTTAAGTAGTTTTCTAGTAAAAAATACTGATTTCAACTTGTAAACAAAAAGTGTCAAAAATAGGCTTTGTGGTAAAGTGGTTAAAAATCCCTAGCTCTCGACCTGGACAGTGTCCCTTTCCCCCTGCGCAATGTGGTAGTAAACATCCTACTGGCAGCTAGGCTCACCCTGATGAGACACTGGAAGTCCCCCCAAATTCCAGCTGTAGGTGAGGTGGTGGATCTGGCCCATCAATACTACACGTACGAATGGATGTATGCATTAGCATCCAACAACCTGGAGGCTTGTAGGAGCAGATGGGATACATGGGCAGAATGGTATACAAAACGCACATGAGTGTTGTTGTATTAATGTATGATGTTTCTGAACTGTTTCAAATCTTTTTCATCGTAGGTGGAATCACTGGACTCAGTTGCTTAGTTATTTCTATGTTTTGTTTTCTCGTTCATTTATTCTTTTTTTATGCATTACAACTATAATAACTTCTCTCTGGTCAACTCTTCTCCTTTTCATATTTTCTATCAACTGCTGATGCATGTACAGGTAGCCCTCACTTGACATGAGGGGTACAGTTGCCGGCTGACGCTTCTTTGTGGTCAACTGTACCCCTGCTCTCTTATATAATGCTAAACTTACTATGTAATGCATTTTTATGTATTGCTTCCTTGTTTATTTCAATAAAAATTATTGACACTAAAAATCCCTAGCTCTTCTACCTATGGAGGCTTATTTTCCTTTCTTGTAAGTAATTGGGCTTGTACTTAAATGTTGGATGATCACAAGGAAGACTAGTTTTTTTTAGAGAGATGTCATAGGTTGTCTCATTATGGGACAGGGGGAGAGGAAGTGGGCGGGGGGGGGGGTCGTGAATTACAGGTGTGCTGGGGCTGTGGGGGAAAAAAAACTAAAAAGGAAAAGCAACACTATAAGGGCAGGATAAGGTCCCGTTATTATTGGAAAATGTAACAATGGTCACATGTAAAGGTGGGGACAAGAAACAGGAGAGGGACACCTCACTGTTTCTGTCTCTGGTTAGCATGTTTTAGCAGATCTGTCCAGAGTCTGACGCTGGCCTGGGTGTAGATTGAGAATTATTGACCTGGGGGTCCTAGTAGATGACAGGCTCAGCAATGGCATGCACAATGTCAAGCTGCTGCAAGCAAAGCCAACAGAATACTGGCATGTATAAAAAAGGGGATTCACTCCAGAGATAAAACAATAATACTCCCACTCTACAAGACTCTGGTCCGGCCACATCTTGAGTATGCCGTCCAGTTCTGGGCACCGGTCCTCAGGAGGGATGTGCTGGAACTGGAGAAAGTTCAGAGAAGGGCAACATGGTTAATAAAGGGACTGGAGGATCTCAGCTATGGGGAAAGACTCCAAGCATTGAACCTATTCTCTCTGGAGAGAAGAGGCTTGAGAGGGGATATGACTCTACAGGACTCTGGTTTGGCCGCATCTTGAGTATGCCATCCAGTTCTGGGCACCGGTCCTCAGGAGGGATGTGCTGGAACTGGAGAAAGTTCAGAGAAGGGCAACAAAGTTGATTAAAGGGACTGGAGGATCTCAGCTATGGGGAAAGGCTCCAAGCATCTAGCCTATTCTCTCTGGAGAGGAGAGGCTTGAGAGGGGATATGATAGCAATGTACAAATAATTTATCGGTGACCCTAGCATAGGGAAAACCAGGGAATTCCAAAAGCCATGCAGCCATTTGTTGAATTGGAAGAGAAGCAGTTTAACCTTAAATCTCATGAAGGGTTCTTTACTGTCAGATCAGTAAGGATGTAAAATTCTCTTCCACAAGAAGTGGTATCAGCAGAGAGTGTCGATAGTTTCAAAAAACTATTAGATGGGCACCCAAACGACCACAACCTACAGTGATATTCAATGCACTAATAACATAAACACATGCGCACACACACACACACACACACACACACCACAGGTTGAACTATGTAAATATGTAGAGACTCTTGAAAGTCGAGCCAACATGCCCACGTGTGGGCACATTTAGAGGGGTCATCGTGCGCAACAATGATCATTTCCTCCATCTCCGCTGTCTGACGAATACGATGGTAACAATCTGCATGCCCAGGAGGGTTATTGGAGTTTCAATGTACAGAAATGCATCGTCTGGCAGCATTTACAAGATGTAAAGGTAGTGACTTGTGATTCACAGACTTCGGAGAGAGAGATATCATTTTAGGTTAACACATTGAAACAAAGGGGTAGCACTGTAATCATTTGGATATAAATAACAAATATGATGAAACAAAATTATTACCTTAACAAAGGAATCTAAATTAAAACACATTTTTGCTTTATGTACTATACTTCTCTATTCCGGACAGGATTACAGGAATACAAAGGCTTTGGCGGTTTAAATAGATCCCTTTAAAGTATTTCATCCTTATAAATAGCTGTTTGTTTGGAGTTACATTTTAAAATATGCCATGCAAATGTAATTTTTTTTAACCACTTGTGTACCAGGGCATTTTTTTTTATTTTTCACAAAATGGGATTTTTGTACTTACTGTAAAATCCATTTCTCTGAGTTCATTGATGGACACAGCTCTCCGTTATTCTCAACCACGGGGTTATATTGCCCTCTACAGGAGTAGGACACTAGGCAGAAAAAAGACTTGGCTATGCCTATGGGCAGTCCTAGGTGGTATACTCCCCCCTCTCTGCTATTGGCCTTTCGTTTAGTAACAAGCAGTGTCAGAAGAATCAAAACCCCATAGTGGGTGGGTGCTATGTCCGTCAATGAACTCAGAGAAATGGATTTCACGGTAAATACAAAAATTGTATTTTATTTTTCGTTCATTGACATACACAGCTCTCCATTATTCAGAACCAAAGGGATGTCCCCAAGCAGTGCCAAACATGAAGGATGGGAATACAAAAAATCCCAATGCTAAACACAATAGCCAACCATGTAAACAGTAGCTCAAAAAAAAAAAGAAGGGGTCCAACCTGAACAATACACCCCCAAAGAGGGAACAGACCCTCTAAACAGCAGCCTACAAAACTTCGGGGCCAAAGGAAGCATCCGCAGAAGCTAACAAATCCACTTTGTAGATTTTAGTGAAAGTATGCACTGATGACCAAGTGGCCACCTTGCAAACCTGTGCCACTGCCGCCTGATGACAGAAGCGCCCGAGTAGAGTGCGCCATTACAGGGAAAGGAGGAACCTGACCCTTGATATACTGTAAAAGGCCTAAGTCACCGTCTCTCGGATCCATCTGGAAATGGTTGCAGAAGAAGCGGACAGCCCCTTTCTTGGCCTATACGTGATCACAAACAATGAGTCTGACCTCCGAAAAGACTTTTGGCTGCCAAAAACACCCGAATCGCCCAAACCCCTTCCAGGGCAAGCAACACAACCTCCTTAGGATGTTTGGGCCTGGGACACAGGGAAGGCAGCACACGTCTTCATTCAAATGGAAATCAGGGACTACCTGAGAAGAAGGAACGACGGACATGGGTGAAGAACCACTTTACCTTTGTGGACCACCAGATAGGGGGTACAACAAGATAAAGCCTCCAGCTCTGACACTCTGCAAGCAGAGATGATAACCACCAAAAAAGGCCACCTTCTAGGACAGCGTAAGCAGGGGAATCCCCCAAATACTTTCAAAGGTAGGCTTCTGGAGAACCAAAAGCACCAAGTTCAAATCCCACGACAGTAGAGGAGACCGTTGTGGAATAGTCAGGTGTCGAACCCCTTGAATAAAAGTACACACCAATAAGTGGGTGGCTAGGGGTCACTGAAAGAAGACCGCCAAGGCTGACACCTAGTCATTGATGGTACAACTTCTGCTCAACACTTCGTTGAAGGAAGGTCAAAATCCAAGCCACCGAAAAAGAACAAGGGTGAACACCGATCAACTCACACCACGAAATATACGCTTTCCACGTAGGATGGTAGACCTTCCTAGAGGTAGACTTCCTAGCCTTCAGCAGTGTTGGAAAGGCAAACCTCTATCCTTCAGCACTTGGCTTTCAATAGCCAGGCCGTCAAAGCCAGCAACTGTAAAGCAGGATGGAAGATCGGCCCTTGGGATAGCAGATCCTCCCTGACAGGTCGGCATAACAAGTTCGGTGAGGCCAGTCCAGGGCCACCAGAATGAACAGAATCCCTCCAGCCTTGATCCTGCGCAAAAGCCATGTCAGAAGCTTCAGAGGAGGGAAGGTGTAGATCAGACGATACTGGCCTCATTGGGCCACCAAAGCATCTGTGGCGTCTGCCAGAGGATTTCTGTGACCCTGCCATAAACCTCTGTACCTTTCTGTGTAGCCGAGATGCCAACAGATCCACCTCGGGGGGTGCCCCCCTGGGGACATATCTGATGAAACACATCTGGATGAAGGGACCACTCCCCTTGGTCCAATGCCAGCTGAATGAGATAGTTCGCCTGCCATTTTTCCACTCCTGGAATGTGTACAGCAGAGAGTGCCAGAACGAAGTGTTCTGCCCAACGGAGGATGCCGGCTACTTCCAGGGCTGGCAACACACTCTTTGTTCCACCCTGTGGATTTACATAAGCCACTACCATGGCATTGTCTGGCTGGATCCATACCAGAAGCCCCGGGGCCAATCCGTCCAGTTATCCAGGCACAGCCTGATTGCCTGAAGTTCCAACACAATGATCGGTAGTCTGGGCTCCTCCAGCATCCATCAAACCTGTGCGGAGCTCAGTCCCTGGACACATCCCCACCACGACAGACTGGCATCTGTGGTGACCACTGTCCAATACTAGGGGAGAAAGGATTTGCCCTGCCAAAGAGCCCGAGAGTGAAGCCACCGGACCAGAGACCCCCTAGTTTCCAAGCTCAGCCAAATCTGATTGTCCAGAAACCTCAGACACTTGTCCCATTTCACCAGAATCTCTGTTTGAAGGGACCTTGTATAGAACTGTGCAAACGCAACTGCCTTGAAGGTAGATACCATCAGACCCAACACCCGCATGCAAATCCAGAGGAAGGACCACCTGCTGGACAGCAGTAGATGAATCGCAACATGCAACTTCTGGAGTTTATCCAGAGGAAGGAACACTCTGGCTAAAACTGAAACCAGAGTCAGAACCAGATAATCCAATTTTCTGGGTGGAATCAAAGCAGACTTCTGGTCATTTAGAAGCCAACTGAACTCCTTCAGGGTCTGTAAAGTGATCTCCATGTCACCCAGAAAGGCAGCAGAGGACTCCGCTAACAAGAGGAGGTTATCAAGGTAGCCCAGTACCACAATCTCCCACTGACATGGCAGTGCCAGAACCAGGGCCAACATTTTTGTGAAGACCTGAGTTTCTTCTTCTTCCTTCGGTCTTCCTCAAACAATGTCTCCGGTGATTATGCCGATCTCCGGTCTCTGCAGCTTGTTATATTGCCATCACCGGAGACATCGTCTGAGGAGGACTGGAGGAAGAAGAAGAGACGAGGGCAAAAGAGCAGAAGAGCGGACAGCAAAATAGCAGAAGAGCGGACAGCAAAAGAGCAGAAGAGCGGACAGCAAAAGAGCAGAAGACCAGAAGAGCGGAGAGGGAGAAGACCAGAGCGGAGAAGACCGGATGAAGATTTTTAATAAACTTTCCAAAACGTCTCCTGTCGTTATTTACATACACTGCCTTTTATGGGGTGAATGGGTAGGGGTACAGTGTACCCCATACCCATTCACATAGGGAGCGGGTCCGGGATCTGGGGGGCCACCCTTTTTAAAGGGGGCTTCCAGATACCGAGAAGCCCCCTGCCCGCAGACCCCCACAACCACCGGCCAGGGTTGTGGGGATGAGGCTCTTGTCCTCATCAAAATGGGGGCAAGGTGCTTTGGGGTGGGGGGTGCAGAGCTCCCCTTGCCCCAAAGCACCAACACCCCCCCATGTTGAGGGCATGTGGCCTGGTATGGTCCAGGGGGGGTAGGGCCACTCATTCGCCCCCTCCCCCTTCCTGCCCTACTGGGCTGCATGCTCGGATAAGGGTCTGGTATGGATTTTGGGGGGACCCCCCGCAGTTTTTTCAGCATGGATCTACCCTCAAATTCCATACCAGACCCGAAGGGCCTGGTTTGGAACCTGGGGGGAACCCCCACGCAGTTTTTATTCCCATTTTTGCCGTGGAATTCCCCCTCAAAATTCTCACAGCGCAAGTCGCACCGCAAGTCGGATCATCCTGATCCGACTTGCGGTGCGCCTTCCATCCTACAATGCCCTAATCAGTCTTGATTAGCTACTTCATTCCCATCTCCACTTAATTCCCATCTCCCCTCATTTGGTTTTGTTTTTCAATTCAATAATATTATTTTTTTTGTGTGATATATACAGTATATATATATATATATATATATATATATATATATATATATATATATATCTTCTAGCCTCAAAATCTAAATAAACTGAAAAAGAATTGGATAATCCCATTTTTTTTTAATTTACTTACTTTGTTTTTAAAGAAAATATACTTACCTTCCTTCCACTTCCTCCCTCTGCGGCCGCGGCCCACGCTGTCACTTCCTGCTCTGCAATGCGTCCTGGGAGCTCTTACTCATCACTCCCAGGAGGCAATGGGCAAGGACGTGGAAACCCGTACTATGCCGATCGCATAGTACTGCGCATGCGCAAGATTTTGTGGTGCATTCTGGGAAGCCAGAGTGAACTGCAATCAGGAAGAAGGCAATAAATGATTACACTGCGGCTTCAGATGACCACAGCAGAAATGACACCGATTTTAAAAGTAAGAATTTCACACAAATCATACACTATGAAACTAATAAATATGGGAATAGCGGTTATTTAAAGGGTGATGGATTACTATTTATGGAGTATTTATTTCTAAAAAACGTTTCTGAGGCCGGAACTCCACTTTAAGTTTTAAATAGGACAAATATAGGGAATAAAATGTATGCTTTATATCTACAGTAGCAAAATAAATTTTTAACTAATGATCACAGGGAAAAAAAAGATACTTTTTGTCTGTGGATTGCATAAAAAAAAAAAAAAAATTGCAAGACATTATCACCAAAATAAAACCTTGTTTTCCTTAAAAAAAAGATATATGTATAACTTTGTTATCTTAAGTAGTGATAAAGTTATTGCTGAATGACCAGAGTTTTACTTTTATCCAGCATAATGTTTTTCTTTTACAAATGTAGGCACCCAAGGGTTGTGTTTACTCCCTATAGGATTGTTCATTTTTCTATATATAATAATATACTGCGTATGTATTTTTCTTCTTTGTTAGACAGGATTTATTTAACAGTACTGATTAGCATTTTGAGTAAGATGCATAATTTTATATATTGTACAAATAAAAAGCAACCTATTTTTTTCCCTTTTTTCCACTCATTTTATGTTCATGGTTTGCATGTAGAACACTAAAGGAAAATATGTGAAATATCTTTTTAAATATTTTTATTATTATACATCATATTTTATTTTTTTTACATGTACTACTTTCAAAATTAAATCTTCCTTATAGGTGCTGGATTATTTTTGAAAAACAAATATGGATCAACATCATAGATTAATATTAAATGGTGTAAGTGCATTTTATTTTCCATTTATTCAACATACGGTATGTTTATATTCTCCTGTCATTGGGATTAAGTTACCAGTCAAAATAATTTAGGAGTAATTTACATCTATGTGTTTTAAGAATCAGCAACACATGTACACAGGTTAGCTGTGGTTTTAAAAAGTTCTAGGTCACATTTTTGATGCATTACCATGTTTTATGAGGTTTCCTGATATTGATAGAATACAATTATTGTAGAAATCACATGACAATATGCCTAGAAATGCCTGTGAATCCAGCCTCAAATTTTCCTCCAAAGATTTTCTTACATCTTATACTTTAAAAGAAAATTTAGTATTAGTAAATTAAATACCATTTTTATTTTTTTTATTTTAATAGGATACAGTGCATTTTTAGTAAGTGTCTTATTCTGATTTCTTACAACAACATTTGCTCTAAAGTGTAAAGAATCCCTAACAATGAAATTCACTCATGTGTTCCAGTGTGGTCTGTTAAATATTCCTATCAAAGGACCTTTATTTTAAAAAATTTTGTTAAATTTAGAAATAAGTACGGAAACAAAATTAGAAGATTACAATAAAGTAGACAATAAGTGGTGGAACCATGCAAGTAGAATCTACAAATAAAATATTTAGATACATATAATAAAGATATAAACACTTAAATGTCAATTGCAATAAATAATATGAAGAACATAAAAAGGGCCCCAAAAATAAATAAATGCCAGCCAAAAAAGGAAAATAAACACTTCAAATGTCAATTGTAATAAATAATATCAAGAAAATAAAAAGGGCCCCAAAAATAAATAAATGCCAACCAAAAAAGGAAAATAAACACTTCAAATGTCAATTGTATTAAATAATATCAAGAAAATAAAAAGGGCCCCAAAAATAAATAAATGCCAACCAAAAAAGGAAAATAAATACTTCAAATGTCAATTGCAATAAATAATATGAAGAACATAAAAAGGGCCCCAAAAATAAATAAATGCCAGCCAAAAAAGGAAAATAAACACTTCAAATGTCAATTGTAATAAATAATATCAAGAAATAAAAAGGGCCCCAAAAATAAATAAATGCCAACCAAAAAAGGAAAATAAACACTTCAAATGTCAATTGTATTAAATAATATCAAGAAAATAAAAAGGGCCCCAAAAATAAATAAATGCCAACCAAAAAAGGAAAATAAATACTTCAAATGTCAATTGTATTAAATAATATCAAGAAAATAAAAAGAGACCCAAAAATAAATAAATGCCAGCCAAAAAAGGAAAATAAACACTTCAAATGTGAATTGTAATAAATAATATCAAGAAAATAAAAAGGGCCCTAAAAATAAACAAATGCCAACCAAAAAAGGAAAATAAACACTTCAAATGTCAATTGTAATAAATAATATCAAGAAAATAAAAAGGGCCCCAAAAATAAATAAATGCCAACCAAAAAAAGAAAATAAACACTTCAAATGTCAATTGTATTAAATAATATCAAGAAAATAAAAAAAGACCCAAAAATAAATAAATGCCAGCCAAAAAAGGAATATAAACACTTCAAATGTGAATTGTAATAAATAATATCAAGAAAATAAAAAGAGACCCAAAAATAAATAAATGCCAGCCAAAAAAGGAATATAAACACTTCAAATGTGAATTGTAATAAATAATATCAAGAAAATAAAAAGGGCCCCAAAAATAAATAAATGCCAGCCAAAAAAGGATACAGAGAAAAAAAAAACATGCCAGCGGGCAAGACAATCCACGGGGGCCAGCAGCTGCGATTGCCGCCGGGCACCCGTGATCGCTCCCTTTGAAGAGAGAACGGCGGTCTGCTATTGTAAACACGGCAGACCATTGTTCTGACAGGAATCAATGCAGAGCTCCCGTGTTCCTCCTATGTAGGAACACAGGTCTCTGTGTTGATTTCACAAGCTCATCCCCCTCACAGTTAGAAAACACCCCCCCCCAGGCTCACATTTAACCCTATGATCGCCCCTGGGTTAACCCCCTTCCCTGCCAGTGTCATTATTACAGTAACAGTGTGTATTTTTAGCACTGATTACTGTGGTAATGTTACTGGTCACCCCAAAAGTGTCAAAAATGTCAGTTAGGGGTCCGATCTGTCCGCCGCAATGTCGCAGTCCCCCTAAAAATCGCTGATCGCCGCCATTACTAGTAAAAAATAAATAAATAAATAAAAAAATTAGATAAATCTTTCCCCTAGTTTGTAGACGCATCCCAAAATACGCTTATTGGGATTTTTTTTACCACAAATATGTAGCAGAATACAAATTGGCCTAAAATGATGAAAAAAATAGATTTTTAATTATTTTTTTTTTATTGGGAATGTTGTATAGCAGAAAGTAAAAAATAGTGTGGTTTCTTTTTAGAATTGTTTCTCTTTTTTTGTTTATAGTGCAAAAATAAAAATCGCACAGGTGGTTAAATACCACCAAAGGAAAGCTCTATTTGTAGGAAAAAAAGGACATCAATTTTATTTAGGTACAGCATCGCACGAGCGTGCAATTGTCCGTTAAAATAACGCAGTGCCAAATCGCAAAAAAATGGCCTGGTTATTAAGGGGGGAAAATCTTCCGGTCCAGTGTATTTCCACTTTTGTAGCCAAGTAGGGAAAACACCTACTTTATATTTGTTATATGTCCCCATTCACTTATAACAACAAAAAAAAAATATGCAGCTTACATTTTTTTTTTTTTGTTTTGCTCTATTTTGAACCATCCAGCAAGGGTACCATTATTCTCTTTTAATGTGTGGGGGCTGGGGTTTGCTATAACCCATCTGTATTGTGCAGACAGATCTTATCAATTATCAATTGTAACCTGATTTGAACACCTCCTGTCCTAACAAATGGTTAAGGCCCCTTTCACTCCCACAGACCAATCGGGTTCGTCTGTCCTCCGTCTTTCAAGCAGACCCAATCGGAACAACCATTGTTCTCTATGGAGCGGCGGATGTCAGCGGACATGTGTCTGCTGACACCCACCGGCATCCAGTCTTCTTCTGACCTGCTAAAAACAGATGGATGGGGATGGGAACATATATATATGTGTATATATATATATATATATATATATATATATATATATATATATATATATATATATATATATATATACTTTAACTTATTTATAGTGATTTATTATATTATAATTTATGATTTTGTGTTTCAAACCTTATCACATCGGGGATGTCTACTACAGTCTTGTTTGGTATTACATCACTAAATAAAATAAATTGACCTTAGTTTGCCCCCCAGTGCCCTTGCCTGCAGTTTTACTGTACTTTATATATATATATATATATATATATATATACACTGCTCCAAAAAAATTAAAGGGACACTTTGAAAACACATCAGATCTCAATGGGGAAAATCTTCATGCTTGATAGGGATAGGCTTTGTGTTTGAGTTGAGCCTAAGTTCGACTCAAACACAGCCCATTCGCCGAATGGTGAACAAATGGGCTTCTTCATGGGAGGGGTCCGAACTGTCCGCCACAATGTCGCAGTCCCGCTAAAAATCACAGATCGCCGCCATTACTAGTAAAAAAAAATAAAATAAATAAAAATGACATAAATCTTTCTCGCAGTTAGTAGACGCGATAACTTTTGCGCAAAACAATCAAAATACGCTTACTGCAATTTTTTTTACCGAAAATATGTAGCAGAAAACAAATTGGCCTAAAATGTTAAAAAAAATGGATTTTTAAATTTTTTTTGGCAATCTTATATAGCAGAATGTGAAAAATGTTGTTGTTTTTTTTTTTCAGAATTGACGCTTTTTTTTGTTTATAGCGCAAAAAATAAATACCGCAGAGGTGATGGAATACCACCAAAAGAAAGCTCTATTTGTCTGGAAAAAAAAATACACATTCTATTTGAGTACATCATTGCACAACTGCACAATTGTCAGTTAAAGTAATGCAGTGCCGTATCGCACAAAATGGCCTGGTCAAGAAAGGGGGGGGGGTGAAACCTTTTGGAGGTCAAGTGGTAAACAGCCTCTAGAACAAGCATAGGATTCAGTAAGGGTTGACAGTGATAATGCAGAGGACACTGTCAACAATTGTCTTATTACAAGGGATGGGTTCAAAGGGACTGAATGGTCATATCTATATTTGGTCAATGACATCAGTGGGAGACCCTTATTCTTTATTTATACCTAGTCAACTTTCACTGTAGCCATCAGTCATAGGTGAGTAACCATTAGGACCCCGCACACATCATCTTTTTTTTTTCTTTTCTTTTGGCTGGTCAGATAAGCATTATAATTGATGTGGATCTGCATAGTTGGATGATGTGATTGATGGTGGATGTACATTGTAGGACTTTTTTTTTTAATAAAAGACTTTTCAAAAACTGTGGGAGTGTTTTATTTTTACTGTTTACCTTTTTGTGAAAGAATATCGGTACTATATCCTCCTTACTCATTCACATGGGGGGAGGGGAAGCTGGTATTTGGGATCCATTTTATTGTTAAAGGTGGCTTTCAGATTCTAGTAAGCTCACAGACTGGGCCAAGGTTGTGGGGAAGAGGCTCTTGTCCTCATCAACGTAGGGGCAAGGTGCTTTGCCAGGGAGGTACTCACTGGCAAGGTACCCCTCATGTTGAGGGCATGTGGTCTGATATAGTTCAGTAGGGGTGCACATATTTGCCCCCCCCCTTTCTTGGTTAGCCAGGTTATCTGTTCTGCTAAGGGTCTGGTATGGATTTTTGAGGGACCCCATATGCTTTTTTCCTGAGTTTTTTTGTCCCCCCTTAGATCTATGGAATTTGTAAGACCGCACACCAATTTTGTGATGTGTAGGGTTTACTTTAAAATTCATAACGGACCCTTCAGATCAGTCTTGACCATCTTGGTTTTTGGGGTTTGGGTATTATGTGGAGGTGTTTGGGTTACAGTGCGGTGTTTTGGACCAGATATGATATGATGTGTGCGCACACAGAGAAAAATCGTACACTGACGCCAAGTTCAGAGATAATATACTTCTGCTTTATTTCTACAGTGTCAGTGGGTTATATATTGTTGTTAGTGTCATGGGTTAGTACGTCATAAACATAATGTTATCTGCTTGCTTACAGCTTCTTAATTGGTCATGTCCATTATAAGGTAAACTCCCTCCAATTAAGGAATGTTATCTGGTTGGGTGTTTTCTTCTGTGAAGTCGCCATCTTTGTTCCCACATTACTCAGACGAAGAGAGGGGTGATATAGCAGACATTTTGAGTAAGGAAATCAATTGCAGCAGTAATATATATATATATATATATATATATATATATATATATATATATATATATATATATATATATATATATATATATATATATGCATATGGTATGCATCATAAGTGAAATAGGCATTTCACTATAACCAATGATTACATCCATTACAATGGCAAACCAGGCTGGGGCAATTCTCCAAGTGGGGATTATCACCATTCCTGGAATGATTTGGGCACTTTTGAAGCGTGACTGTACTGATTTGTATACAGGGCTCTTTTTGACTGTTATGTGCAATACTGTAACCAAAATTGTTTCAAAATTAGTGTTGTATCATTGACATAGTTCCTCGTTACCTCTGTGGACAATAGAAACCCCCCCCCCATGTTGTGTGAGTTGTCAGAGTGCTAGGCAGAGATTAAGGGGTCCATATTTGAAGCAGAGAATGGGACTTCACAAATATTCACTGATGGGGAACCTAACACCCCTGTGTAAAATGAAGGCACCTTGGTGATTATCCACCAGAGAATGGTTAAGAGCCCATTCACACTAGCGCGACTTGTGAGGCAACTTGTGTTGCCCCAGGTAGCTTGACATAACAAAAGCAATGTTAATCAATCAGTGCCGTCTTAATTGGCACTACTGAAGTTGCTCCGACTTCAGAAAAGGGTCCTGTACTACTTTGAGGCGACCTGTGATCCGACTGTCCCATATACTTCAATGGGAGTTGCCTCCTTATCTTAATTGACACGACTTGTTATCAGACTTTCCAGGAAGAAGAAAGAGATTAGCCAGGCATTCCCCACAGACAAAGTCGCCTGTTAAGAGCCGGTTCACACTACCACAACCAGAAAGTTGCCCCGTGACTTGAAGAGACTTGTTTAGAGACTTGGAAGAGACTTGGAAGAGATTTGGAAGAGACTTGGAAGAGACGTGTGCCCTACTTTGAAGAGACAGGCGACTTTGTCTGTGGGGAATGCCTGGCTAATCTCTTTCTTCTTCCTGGAAAGTCTGATAACAAGTTGTGTCAATTAAGATAAGGAGGCGACTCCCATTGAAGTATATGGGACAGTCGGATCACAGGTCGCCTCAAAGTAGTACAGGACCCTTTTCTGAAGTCGGAGCGACTTCAGTAGTGCCAATTAAGACGGCACTGATTGATTAACATTGCTTTTGTTATGTCAAGCGACCTGGGGCTACACAAGTCGCCTCACAAGTCGTGCTAGTGTGAATGGGCTCTTAAGGTCTCATTCTCTGTATTATAAATAAATGTATCATTTATTTAAAAAAACACACACACACAAATGGTGTACATTTTTCTGATACATGCATATGCCTCCATCTTTGAACCCTTTAATTGTCAGAGCTATTTTTGCATTTTCTTGCACATTTTAGGCTCAAAGTTTAGTTCAAACCCCCCCAAAGTTTTAGTAATACCCCCTGGGTATGGCCTTTAGGCTTTGTTTTGTATTTAACTTTTTCTTTGAAACTGAATAAAATGATTAAGTTTGAAAAAAAAAAAACTAAATGTTATATATTTTCTGAAAGCAGTTTCAATTTTTTTATGTCACACAATATTAACTCAGTGGTATCAAGCACGTTTTAGTAAAAAAAAAGCTGCACTAATGTCAAGTTTATTGAACTCAAACACAATATATTATCCAATTTTTTGGATAAAATATAAAAGAAGAGGTTGCTTTATGTAAATAGATACCCAACATGTCAGGGCTTAAAACTGGATGTGGCCATCAAAATGGGGAAAACACCAAGACCTAAAATTGTTCATGGCCAACACTTTACAAACCCTTACAGGTCACAGTAAATGATGACCAGTAAGATGAAAAGCAATCTGTCCATGTCATGGAACACTAGTTTGGTGCAAATGGAGATGTGACAGCAAAGGGACCTGAAATTACAGAAAAATATGTGCTCAGCTCCAAAATCCTGTTGTGGCATTGGCATGGAGACTATTCATTTTGCAGTCTAAAGCTGCTCATAGAAGTAATACAATTTGGCTAGTTTAGCAAGAACCGGATGAATTTCGATCCATCTATGGGCAGGCTGCTTGTACTGAAAATGATCCATCAATCGACTTCAGTATAACTAGCCTGTTGGGTTTTTTCCCAGCAGTACTCAGACTCCCTGTACTCCATGCCGGCAGAACACAATAGCACTGCTGGAGGGATTCCCCCATCAACATTGATGGTGTTGAAGGGGAGAATCAAGCAACTTTCTTTCTTTCAACCCTTGGTTGAAGGAAAGCAAATTGCCTGATTCCCCCATCAACACCGTCAGTGTTGATGGGGGAATCTCTCCCGCTGTCCTTTCATATTCTGACAGTGGGAGGTTTCCCAGCCGTTAGAATACAATGATCACTGCTTGTGGCTATAGCCACTGGCAGTGATAGAAAGAAATCTGTCAGGCTGGTTGTACTTAAGTCAATCAATAGATCAACTTCAGAACAGCCAGCCTTCCCATAGATGGATCAAAATGAATCTGGTTCCTGCTGAACTGCCCAAATTTCGATCACCCAGCTTTGGATAATAAGGAAGGCTAATTAGTTACATAGTTAGTCAGGTTGAAAAAAAGACCCAAGTCCATCTGGCTCAACCAATAAAAAACAAAAAACAGTAAAGAAAACCCAACCATACAATCCCATATACACAATCCTATACCCACAGTTGATCAAGAGGAAGGCAAAGAAAAAAAAAAACCCAGCAAAGCATGATCCAATTTGCTACAGCAGGGGAAGAAAAAATCCTTCCTGATCCTCCAAGAGGCAATCGGATATTCCCTGGATCAACTTTACCTATAAATATGAGTATCCATTTATATTATGTACACCCAGGAAAGAATCCAGGCCTTTTTTTAACCACTTAAGCCCCGGAGGTTTTGGCTGCTCAAAGACCAGAGCCTATTTTGCGATTTGGCACTGAGTGACTTTAACGGACAATTGCGCGGTCATGTGATGCTGTACCCAAATGAAATTGACGTCCTTTTTTCCCCACAAACAGAGCTTTCTTTTGGTGGTATTTGATTACCTGTGCGATTTTTACTTTTTGCACTAAAAACAAAAAAAGTACGGAAATTTTGAAAAAATAACAATATTTTTCAATTTTTTTTATATGAAATTCCCTAAAAAAAATTTAAAAATCTAAATTTTTTAACATTTTAGGCCAATTTGTTTTCTGCTACATATTTTAGGTAAAAAAATCACAATAAGCGTATTTTGATTGGTTTGTGCAAAAGTTATTGCGTTTACTAACTAAGGGAAACATTTTTGTCATTTTTATTGTTTTTTTTTTTAACGTGTAATGGCGGCGATCTGCGATTTTTTGTGGGACTGCGACATTGTGGGGGACAGACCGGACCCTTGACTGACATTTTTGACACTTTTGGGGGTACCAGTGACATTACTACAGTAATCAATGCTATACATATGCACTGCTACTATAAAAATTACACTGGCAGGGAAGGGTTTAACTTTATTAGAGATGCAGGGGTTAAATGTGTCCCTAGGGGCATGCTTCTAACTGTAAAGGGGTGTGGCTTTTGATGTAACCACAGAGACATACAATCCTACATAGCGGGATCGTATGATCTCTGCAGTTACACCAGTGAGAATGACAGGCGGCTTTGTTTACATTAGCCGCCTGCCTTTCTCCCCCTCCACCGGGAGATCGGGAGTGACGGGCAGACATCGGACCTGCCGGTCACTCGCGCGGGGATGCAGGGCAAAGAGCGGGGGCGGGAGCGCGCCTCCGGGGCGCACGCTTGCCCCCTACAGGCTCCTGGGCTAGCGACGTAGTACTACGTCACTTTGCCCAGGAGGAACTGACTGCCGCAGTAAATATACTGTGGGCGGTCGGCAAGTGGTTAAAGCAATCTAGTGAGCTGGCCAGAACCACCTCTGGAGAGAGTCTATTCCACATTTTCACAGCTCTTACGGTGAAGAAACCTTTCCGTATTTGGAGATGAAATCTGGTTTCCTCTAGATGTAAAGAGTGCCCCCTTGTCCTCTGTGATGACCTTAAAGTGAACATCTCAACACCAAGTTCACTATATGGACCCCTTATGTATTTATACATGTTGATCATATCCCCCCATAATCTCCTCTTCTCAAGAGAGAATACAGTAAATTCAATTCTTGAGATAACATAGGAAGTGTGCACAGGACACAGAAAAGCTCTGGATTTCTGACATTTTTGAACCAGACAAAAAAAAAAAAACACTTTCAATGGTATGTTTAGCAGACCAAAATCTAGCAAATAAAAATAGTTCATTGTCAGGGTTTACATACGCTTTAACCCTTAGTGGATTTTTTAGTTTAAAAAACCCAACACCAAACAAGGCCAGCAAAGTTCTCAGCACCAGAAACTAAAGTAAGGTATTACTGGTTCTAATACTATTTTATGTGTGCTTGTTTGTAACACAAAGGCATCATCTAAGAGCAACGTCACAGTCATTTTCCTTCTGGGGTTCCATGGCATGGACAGATTTAATGTGTTCCTCTTCATCTTGATGCTTATCATTTACTGTGTGACAATATGTGGAAACTCCTTGATCATCAAACTGGTGTCCATCAGCAAGAACCTCCACTCTCCCATGTACTTCTTCCTCACTCAGCTCTCCATAGCGGATATCTTGTTGACCACAGATATTTCCCCATTCATGCTAAATATTGTACTACATCAAGGGGCCTTCATATCTTTGCCTGGATGTATCACTCAGCTTTATTTTTTCATTTTTATCGAGGGATTTGAATGTTTTATTCTGACGATGATGTCCTATGACCGCTACCTAGCCATTTGTTCTCCTCTGTATTATGTCACCATTATGAACCACATGCTTTGCATTAAATTGGTAATTGCTTCTTGGCTCTTGGGCTGTTTGGTTGCACTGATTCTGATACATGGAATAACTCAACTATACTTCTGCAGGCCAAACACGATTGACCATTTTTTTTGTGATTATTACCCTTTGATGGAACTTTCTTGCTCAGATGTGTCTATGCGTCTGATAGAAGCCCTCTTAATGTGCATTCTCGCAATTATCTTACCGTTTGTCGTGATAGTCATTTCATATGTGTATATTGTTTTAACCATAATAAAGATAACCTCCAACTCTGGAAGGAAAAAATCCTTTTCAACTTGTAGCTCCCACTTAACAGTTGTGTCAATATTTTATGGGACTCTAATTGTCACGTACATAATTCCAAAGGAAGGACAGATGAAAATCTTCAGTAAGACATTGTCGCTGCTATACACTGTGCTTACGCCCTTACTAAATCCTTTCATATACAGTTTGAGAAATGAAGACATTAAGAAAGCTTTGAAAAAAGTCACAAAAAACTGAAAAGCTTCCTATATAAAATCTTGTATGAAACATTAAAAACAGTATGATGTATAACGGTCCATAACACTGCCCAAGCACAACATTTGCTACTGACATTCATGTTCTTAATTTATTTCATTTGTATCTACATAACCACTTATAAGCCCCGGAGGATTTGGCTGCTCAAAGACCAGGGGCTATTTTGCGATTTGTCACTGCATGACTTTAACGGAGAATTGCGCGTTCGTGCGGTGCTGTACCCAAATGAAATTGACGTCCTTTTTTTCCCACAAATAGAGCTTTCTTTTGGTGGTATTTGATCACCTGTGCGATTTTTACTTTTTGCGCTATAAACAAAAAAAGAGCGACAATTTTGAAAAAATAACAATATTTTTCACATTTTTATATATGAAATTCCCCCAAAAAAATTTAAAAATCAACATTTTTTAACATTTTAGGCCAATTTGTTTTCTGCTACATATGTTTGGTAAATAAAATCGCAATAAGCGTATTTTGATTGGTTTGCACAAAAGTTATTGCGTTTACCAACTAAGGGAAAGATTTCTGTCATTTTTATTGTTTTTATTTAATGAGTAATGGCGGCGATCTGCAATTTTGTTTTGTGGAACTGCGACATTGCGGCGGACAGATCGGACCCTTGACTGACATTTTTGACACTTTTGGGGGTACCAGTGACATTACTACAGTAATCAGTGCTATACATATGCACTGTTACTGTAAAAATTAAACTGGCAGGGAAGGGGTTAACTTTATTGGAGATGCAGTGGTTAAATGTGTCCCTAGAGGCGTTCTTCTAACTGTAAAGGGGTGTGGCTTTTGATGTAACCACAGAGACATACGATCCTACATAGCAGGATTGTATGATCTCTGCAGTTAAACCAGGGAGAATGACAGGCGGCTTTGTTTACATCAGCCGTTTGCCTTTCTCCCTCTGCAGCGGGAGATTGCGAGTGGCTGGCGTACATCTGAGCCACCGGTCACTCACGCAGGGATGACAGTGAACGAGCGGGGGCGGGAGCGCGCCTCCGGTGGAGCTCGCTCGCCCCCTATTGGCTCGCAGGCGAGTGACGTATATATACGTCACTTTGCCCAGGAGGGGCTGACCGCCGCAGTATATGTACTTGCGGCGGTCGGCAAGTGGTTAAAGATGATAACTACCCCACAAGCATATTTTTTTAATATGTTTTTATTGAAATTTTACAAATGTGAATATACATACAGTGAGGGAAAAAAGTATATGACCCCCTGCTGATTTTGTACGTTTGCCCACTAACAAAGAAATTATCAGTTTATAATTTTAATGGTTTATTTTAACAGTGAGAGGCAAAATAACAATAAAAATATCCATAAAAACTCACTTCAAAAAAGTTTTAAATTGATTTGCATTTTAATGAGTGAAATAAGTATTTGACCCCTTCGCACAACATGACTTAGTACTTGATGTGACGGGAGTCACTTTGGTTGGTTCCCTCTCTCAGCTCCCTAGACCCCTCGTATGTGTAAGTCACCCTGTGTCTATTAGGGACACAGCGTGACCGAGGAAATGATGGACAGCTACTTAATGGACACTGAGAATATAGTTTGGATTACTTCAAATGGGACAGTAATATTTATCAACAATATGCCTTGAGAGGTATATGAAGATTTAATCCCGTTTTACACTGTGGGACCTGTGGCCTCTTGTGGACCGTTGCCACAAAGTCTGTGGCTCTTAAAATGGAGTTCCACCCAAAAGTGGAGCTTCCACTCTTTTTCTTCCTCCCCCCTCCGGTGCCACATTTGGCACCTTTTAGGGGGAGGGGGGAACTGGTACCTGTCTTTGACAGGTACCCTTCCACACTTCCAGGAGGCGGCGCCGTCCCTCGGAAGTTTGGCCCCTCCTCCTTCCCCCACCGCCGGGCCAATTTGAATGCGCAGCGCGCTTCGCGCATGCGCAGTAGGGACCTGACCGTGAAGCTGCAAGGTTTCACTGCTGGGTTCCCTTACCGGCAATGGAAACATCGGCTGCAGTGCCGACATCGCTGGACTCCGGGACAGTGTCCTAATATAATGTGTAGCTGCTGACTTTTCATTTTTGGAGGCGGTGGAGGGGGGGCGGAACTGTGTTTTAAGTGGTCAAGGGCATTGTTGGATGTGGATTCCATGTACTCCGCCTAGGCTGGTTTAAGTGCTAAGTTAATTAGCATGTTAATGATATTCTTGTCAGCTAAAGTAGTTGCTAGAGGGGGATTAGCCATGAGTCAGCCCTACCTCGTTATCTAAACCAGTGTGTGATGTTTTTGGTAAATATTTGGGTCATTGTTCATGTAGTGATTGACATACTTCTCAAGTGCATAAAAAGTTTGCAGCTAAAACGAGTGCTGTCTAGTTTTAGGTTGCAATAGGCAGCTAGAATATCTGATATCAATGTTCAAGATTGGAGGAAGCCGTGAGCAGGTTTGCACACATCTCAGGAGGGATTTTGTCCCACTCCTCTTTGCAGATCCTCTCCAATTCATTAAGGTTTCAAGGCTGACATTTGGTATCTTGAACCTTCAACTCCCTCCACATATTTTCTATGGGATTATGGTCTGGAGACTGGCTAGGCCACTCCTGGACCTTAATGTGCTTCTTATTGAGCCACTCCTTTGTTGCCTTGGCCATGAGTTTTTGGTCATTGTCGAACTGGAATACACATTCACAACCCATTTTTAATGCCCTTGCTGATGGAAGGAGGCTCTCACCCAAGATTTGATAGTACATGGCCCTGTCCATTGTCCCTTTGATGCAGTGAAGTTGTGCTGTCCCCTTTTCAGAAAAACACCCCCCAAAGTATAATGTTTCCACCTTGTTGGGGTCATAGGTAGCATTCCTCCTCCTCCAAACACAGCGAGTCGAGCTGATGCCAAAGAGCTTGATTTTGGTCTCACCTGCCCACAACACTTTCACCCAGTTCTCCTCTGAATCATTGAGATGTTCATTAGAAAATTTCAGACGGGCCTGTACATGTGCCTTCTTGAGCAGGGGGACCAAACTTCAGTCCTTCACGACGTAGTGTGTTACTATTTGTATCCTTGGTGACTATGGTCCCAGCTGCCTTGGGATCATTGACAAGATTCTCCCGTGTAATTCTGGGCTGATTCCTCACCGTTCTCATGATAAATGAAACTCCACAATGTGAGATCTTGCATGGAGCCCCAGGGCGAGGGAGATTGACAGTTATTTTGTGTTTCTTCCATTTGCGAATAATCGCACCAACTGTTGTCACCTTCCCACCAAGCTGCTTGGCGATGGTCTTGTAGCCCATTCCAGCCTTGTGTGGTTCTACAATTTTGTCCCTGACATCCTTGGACAGCTCTCTGGTCTTGGCCAGGGTGGAGAGATTGGAATCTGATTGATTGCTTTTGTGGACAGATGTCTTTTATACAGGTACCAAGCTGAGAATAGGAGCATTTCCTTTAGGAGAGTGCTCCTAATCTCAGCTCTTTACCTGTATAGAAGACACCTGGGAGCCAGAAATCTTGCTGATTGATGGGGGATCAAATACTTATTTCACTCATTAAAATGCAAATCAATTTAGAACTTTTTTCAAATGCATTTTTCTGGATTTTTTGTTGGTATTCTGTCTCTCACTGCTAAAGTAAACCTACCATTAAATAGTGATGTCGCGAACCTAAAATTCGCTGTTCGCGAACCGGGCGAACCGCCATAGACTTCAATAGGCAGGCGAATTTTAAAACACACAGGGACTCTTTCTGGCCACAATAGTGATGGAAAAGTTTTTTCAAGGGGACTAACACCTGGACTGTGGCATGCCGGAGAGGGATCACGCAAAAAAAAGTTCTTAAAAATTATAATTTTTTGATAGAGAGCCAATTATTGGAAAAATTAAAAAAAAATAAAAATAATGTACCTGTGAAGTTTCAGCTCTGTAGCATGTCCAGAACCCCTAAAAAACAGCATTTTTCTTATATTTTCAGGAATATGGCTTCTCTGCGGCTGGCTTTTTCTCTTGCAGGCATTTAGCGGTCATTTTTTTAGGCAGGCATGTCATTTTTTGTATTTAGCGTCTGGGGGGTCTAAAAAGTGTACCTGTCAAGTTTCAGCTCTGTAGCATGTCCAGAACTCCTAAAAAAACAGCATTTTTCTTATATTTTCAGGAATATGGCTTCTCTGCGGCTGGCTTTTTCTCTTGCAGGCATTTAGCGGTCATTTTTTTAGGCAGGCATGTCATTTTTTGTATTTAGCGTCTGGGGGGTCTAAAAAGTGTAACTGTCAAGTTTCAGCTCTGTAGCATGTCCAGAACCCCTAAAAAAACAGCATTTTTCTTATATTTTCAGGAATATGGCTTCTCTGCGGCTGGCTTTTTCTCTTGCAGGCATTTAGCGGGCATTTTTTTAGGCAGGCATGTCATTTTTTTGTATTTAGCGTCTGGGGGGTCTAAAAAGTGTACCTGTCAAGTTTCAGCTCTGTAGCATGTCCAGAACCCCTAAAAAACAGCATTTTTCTTATATTTTCAGGAATACGGCTTCTCTGCGGCTGGCTTTTTCTCTTGCAGGCATTTAGAGGGCATTTTTTTAGGCAGGCATGTCATTTTTTGTATTTAGCGTCTGGGGGGTCTAAAAAGTGTACCTGTCAAGTTTCAGCTCTGTAGCATGTCCAGAACCCCTAAAAAACAGCATTTTTCTTATATTTTCAGGAATACGGCTTCTCTGCGGCTGGCTTTTTCTCTTGCAGGCATTTAGAGGGCATTTTTTTAGGCAGGCATGTCATTTTTTGTATTTAGCGTCTGGGGGGTCTAAAAAGTGTACCTGTCAAGTTTCAGCTCTGTAGCATGTCCAGAACCCCTAAAAAACAGCATTTTTCTTATATTTTCAGGAATACGGCTTCTCTGCGGCTGGCTTTTTCTCTTGCAGGCATTTAGAGGGCATTTTTTTAGGCAGGCATGTCATTTTTTGTATTTAGCGTCTGGGGGGTCTAAAAAGTGTACCTGTCAAGTTTCAGCTCTGTAGCATGTCCAGAACCCCTAAAAAACAGCATTTTTCTTATATTTTCAGGAATACGGCTTCTCTGCGGCTGGCTTTTTCTCTTG